>NC_065594.1:3176231-3487113 GCF_024542745.1 Macaca thibetana thibetana
GTTAATACTTCTGTATAAATGTTGGAACATTCATTGTAGTCTCTGGCCAAAAAGTTTCAAGTACAGGGTATGTTTCTTTGGGGTTAAACTATTCCCATTGTAGGTTGGTAATTCCAAAGGAATTAGAGACATTTTATTGTTAGTCAAGGCCTCTGCCTTCTCTTTGCATTCCCCCAAATTCAAGTGTCCTTTAAATGCAAACACAGAAGAGGATGGTGATTCACTAATTACTCTCATCTACCAGATAATATTTATTGCACATACAAATATGGGTAGAATACTAAGCCTATGTCCTACATGACACAGGGTAAACAAGGTGGATTAGTGGCTGCCTACATTACTCTATACTGAAGTCAACAGTAGGGTGTCCCCGTCTGGAGGCCACCATATTCATACTCACTCCACTGCCTCACCAGAGAGTCTGAAATTCCACTTGCTATCCAAAAGGCATTGCTATGAGCTAAAATCCAAACTCACTTGATCCCTTCTCCCCATTTAGTTTTCTTCCTGGCATCTATGACTATCAAAAACTATTGCATCACTTGTTTAGTTATCTATATCCACCCACCAGCATGTAATTCCAGGAGAGCAAAGACTTTACCATCTTGACCACCAAAGTATTTCGAGAGCGGGAGTTAATGCAAGGTAGGTATCACACCATTCACACACTAGTGCCATCCTCCACCGCGTGAGACCGCCAGACAGCTCTTTCCGTGTAGAGACCAGAATACCATAGTCAACACAGACACTATCTGACCTGAAGAAATTGGGATATGTTATTGATTCATGAGGGACATCCACATCATGAGAGCTGGGTAAGGTGATATGAAGCTCTGCTCACAGCATTAGCACAGGTCAAGCCTCTATCCTACTGAAATAACATTCACAATGCCCTCTCATGTTTCTCTGTTGCATCACTAGAGGACCTCACATCCCATAACAATCCTGGGAGCTCTTTACTGAGAGAGAAGGAAAAATGGGCTTTCTTATTTGTCTCACTGAGGGGGGTCTCCTCTCTTGATCTGGAAGATTCCTGCTGAGCGAAGTGTATAAGATCAGAAAGTTGACTTCTCAAATCCTGCACACACCAGGGTTACTTCTCAGATTCTCAGCACTAGCAATTCTTAGGTCTTACATGAATCAGTGGAGAAGGTAAAGAATCCTGGTCGGGCATGGTGGCTCATGCCCGTAATCCCAGCACTTTGGGAGGCCGAGGCAGATGGATCACGAGGTCAGAGTTCGAGACCAGCCTGGCCAATATGGTGAAACCCCATCTCTAAAAATACAAAAATTAGCCGGGCATGGTGGCAGACGCATGTAGTCCCAGCTACTCAGGAGGCTGAGGCAGAAGAATCACTTGAACCCAGGAGGCAGAGGTTGCAGTGAGCGAAGATTGCGCCACTGCACTCCAGCCTGGGTGAACGAGACTCTGTCTCAAAAAAAAAAAAAGAATCCCACTCTGTGTCTTTCCTGATTGCTCCCAACCTAAGTAGAGGCTGAATTATACTGGCTCTAGCACATCTGCTCTCACAGGGATTTCAAATGCTGCCGGATCCTGCCCCTTCCCTCACCCCCAACTGTGAGTATTTCTGGAAATCACTGGAAACTGTTCTTCCTTCTCTCAGAACTAAGCTCATTTCAAAACTATCTTCTGCCATTCTCAGGGCTGCATGGCTGTTTCCGCTCCATGGGGCTATGAAGCACAGTCCCCAGCATGGTGGGTGCTGTCACCACTGTGGCTGCAGCTGCAACCTGCTCTCCATTGCCATTATCTGGCCCCGTGGACTCTGATGTTCCTTGCTAGAGGGCTCCATAGCTCTGTGCCTGCCACGTGCCTATGCCACTAAAAGATGCACAGCAAATGGCATGGATGTCTCCCGGTGGCCCAACTCGTAATTTGCCACAGGATTTTGTGGCTTTTTCTGAGCTGAGATGCTGCTGCTGCTGATGGGACTGAAATAAGTCACAACTAAGTCTCTAGTTGAGATGTACTCAAAGATTCTCTTTCCTCTGGGTTTGCATTTCTGCCTTAATGCAAACATCGTAACTGTTACAGACCAAGGCATTGAGTGGACTGTGTGTGCTCGTGAGAGGTCTGCCGTAATTCTGCCAGTAACACTTTTCCCTTCTGGAAAGCCAGGAGGCAGGTCCCCCGTTTCTCTCCCGCAAGCAAAGATGAAAGGTCCTGGACAATCTCTGTGTGCTCCCGCCAACATGGGGAGTTACCCTGCTGTGCCCCAGCACGGCCAGCCAATATAGGAACGGGAGCATGGCTGCTGCTCATACTGTCCCAACAAGCCCAGGCTGCCCCCGGAGCTGCCATGGCACCCAGGCTGTGGGATGGTGAGTGCAGGGTGGCAGGACCTCGGCTGCCCCACCCAGCCACGGCTCCCAAGTCTAAGGCTGGACGTGCTGTGCCTCGGGGGCTCCAGAGGTCAGTGCTCCAGCTTCTTACACTTTCCCAACATACTTCTCTGTCCCTGAATCCCACAAGCTGGCCTGGTGGCGAATCTGAGTAACTGCCACCATTCTAAGATTTCTTGTCCCTTTACCTGTAGTGCACTAAGTCACATCACAAGCCTGCATCATTCTTGGATGCATTCTGTCCCGGAAGACCCCACAACCGTACCCACTGGCAGCTCGACTCACCCATAGCAACAGGCATGGCCTCAATTCTTTCCAACAGGCTCTTCCGCGGTTCCACAACACTCTGCTCCCAGGAAAGACTCTCCTACCATCTTGAAAAAAACGCTCAGGAATTCCTGAAATCTAGTGTAGAAGGGTAAGAAGCTGAGCTGCAGTCTGGGACCCCAGGGAGGGAGGTGAGAGGAACTCACAACTGGAAAGGAGCATGCGGGAGCCGTTTGCCACACGACCGAGCAGCCAGCTTCCACACCTGGAGCAGCTTTCCACACTTCTAGACTGCCGGCCTCCACACCTGGATCAGTGTCCACACTACCCTCCCGCCGGCCTCCACACCTGGATCAGTGTCCACACTACCCTCCCGCCGGCCTCCACACCTGGATCAGTTTCCACACTACTCTCCCGCCAACCTCCACACCTGAATCAGTGTCCACACTACCCTACCGCCGACCTCCACACCTGAATCGGTGTCCACACTACCCCACCGCCCTCCACACCTGAATCAGTGTCCACACTACCCTCCCGCCGGCCTCCACACCTGAATCGGTTTCCACACTACCCTCCCGCCAACCTCCACACCTGAATCAGTGTCCACACTACCCCACCGCCGGCCTCCACACCTGAATCAGTTTCCACACTACCCCACCGCCGGCCTCCACACCTGAATCAGTTTCCACACTTCTATACTGCCAGCCTCCACACCTGGATCGGTTTCCACACTACCCTCCCGCCGGCCTCCACACCTGGATCAGTTTCCACACTACCCTCCCGCCGGCCTCCACACCTGGATCAGTTTCCACACTACCCTCCCGCCGGCCTCCACACCTGAATCGGTTTCCACACTACCCTCCCGCCGGCCTCCACACCTGAATCGGTTTCCACACTACCCTCCCGCCAACCTCCACACCTGAATCGGTTTCCACACTACCCCACCGCCGGCCTCCACACCTGGATCGGTTTCCACACTACCCTACCGCCGACCTCCACACCTGAATCAGTTTCCACACTACCCCACCGCCGACCTCCACACCTCTGACATATTTGAGTATTTGTTTATGAAAGGCCACCAGCTAACTGCATCCTGATGGAAAATAATTTGTAAGTTACCAGGCACTGAGAGGATAATGGCCTTCAGGAGAGGAATGCTGGGGTGGGATCCAGCCAAAGGACAGCAGAAGGAAGGGTAAGGGGACAGGGCAGGATACAGAGTAGGAAGGGTTTCCAGGGCAAAGACAACATGCCACATGTTCCCACAGGATGAGAATGAAAGTGGCATGGCCTTAAATTTCAAATAACTTTGGTAAATCAGAGATTAGAGACTGGAGGCCATAGTTATACTGTACTAACTATTGTAGATTATAAACTATGACATATAGTATTGAATTATCATTCTACTGTACTTTGAAAAAGAGCCTCAGTTGTTTAACGTATACAGTAGCCATCTTGAGCCAGCTTTCCCAAGGCCTCCCTGGGTTTAGCTGATCATATTCCATTTCCAGGGTTACAAATTCTAGAACTGAACCTATGGTAAGAGCAAATTTACAAGTTAATAACCCATTTCCACAGCACTTCCTTTTATGCTAACATTTCCTTTGTGCTCTTGAAAAATGAGTGTAGCTATATGTCTATGAAATGATTTTAAATGAGCACATAAAGAGACATACAGTGAACATGGAAGAATCTGTGAAACACTATAAATTCTCTAGTCTCCGGCAAACTTTATGTTTGAACCTGACTGTGCTGAAAGTAAAAAACATAGTTCTTATCCTGGGCAAAACCTTCAAGCAAAGATGTGTTTCCTTCTCTTAAAACTATTCTAAACCTAGAACTTATTCTCTGTTCTAAACTGACACGTTCAGAGGATAAGAACCATAATTACTTATTTTTGTGTTCTAGTATCTAATACACAGTAGGTGGCTGATAAATGTTTACAAACGAATAAAGAAATTAACTGCATCATTCTTTTCTTTTCTTTTTTTTGTTTTTTTGATATGGAGTCTTGCTCTGTCACCAGGTTGGAGTGCAGTGGTGTGTTCTTGGCTCACTGCAACCTCCGCTTCCCGAGTTCAAGCGATTCTCCTGCCTTAGCCTCCTGAGTGGCTGTGATGACTACAGGCGCATGCTACCACGCCAAGCTAATTTTTGTATTTTTAGTAGAGACAGGGTTTCACCATGTTGGCCAGCATGATCTCTATCTCCTGACCTTGTGATCTGCCAGCCTCAGCCTCCCAAAGGGGGCCGAGGGATTACAGGCTGGGATTACAGGCATGAGTCACCCTAAGGGCGTGATCTTGGCTTGCTGCAATCTCTGCCTCCCGGGTTCAAGCAATTCTCCTGCCTCAGCCTCCAGAGTAGCTGGAATTACAGGCACCTGCCACCACACCCAGATAATTTTTGTATTTTAAGTAGAAATGGGTCTTTATCATGTTGGCCAGGCTGGTCTTGAACTCCTGACCTCAGGTGAGCCACCCACCTTGGCCTCCCAAAGTGCTGGGATTACAGGTGTTAGCCACCACGCCAGTCCCAGCCTTTTTTTTTTTTTCTGAGACAGAGTCTTGCTCTGTTGCCCAGGATGGATTGCAGTAGTGTGATCTTAGTTCACTGCAAACTCCGCCTCCTGGGTTCAAGCAATTCTCATGTCTCAGCCTCCCAAGTAGCTGGGATTGCAGGCGTATGCCACCACAGTCAGCAAATTTTTGTATTTTTAGCAGAGACAGGGTTTCAGCATGTTGGCCAGGCTGGTCTCGAACTCCTGGCCTCAAGTGATCCACCTGCCTCAGCCTCCCACAGTGCTGGGATTACAGGTGTGAGCCACTGTGCCCGGCCTGCATCATTATTTTCAATTTGATAATTGAATGATCTATAGCCGAAAAGTATTTTCACACAAGTTGAAAACTGACAACCAAATGTATAAATTAGGCAAAAGTGATCTAAGGTGTAATAATATTGGCTAGAAAAGACTTACTTTGGTTGATAATTCCTACGAATATTACACACACAGACACACACACACCCCTCAGAAACAATTGGGTGAAATTAAAATTATTTGGTTATGAAGCGAAATATTTTGAGATACCATTTAAAAGATATTTGCAAAAGTACCTATGATTATAAAACGGGAAGAATGGTATTGGAAAAAGCATTAGGACCTCATTAATGTAGTGTTTTGAGAATTAAGTGATAAGACACGTGTAAAGCCTTAGTGCTCTGTGTATGGGTGATGGTAAAGGAAGTGTTACCACTTAAATTTGTAAAACCTTAAAAATATCAATTTGAAATTGTAATTAGTTAACAAAACATTTACCAATCACCTAGGATATGCCAATTCTGTAGAAAGTACTGGAGATCAAGAGATAAATAAGACTTGGTTCCTACCCCCAGTATGCCGTGGAGAGACCACCATAAATAACTAAAATGTAGCATATGTGGTGTGATGATGAAATGTACTCCACGCTCTGTGGGGACACAGTAAGGTAAGAAACTCACCCTGCTTAGATCACCCTGCTTAGAAGAGAACATGAAGGCTTCATAGCAAAGTGACCTTGGAATTGGATCACAGAGATTCATATGACAGAGGAAGAAAAGTTTTCCAAGCAAGGAAAACAGATCTTGGAAAACCTGGAAGCAGGATACATGCAGGGCACCCATTTTCCTTAAAGTATGGACAACAGGAGCAGAGGCAGGTGACACTCTGGGAAGACAAATGACTTCTGGCTGTCAAGAGCCCTATGGATATAGAATTTTTCTTGTAGACAAGGTAAAATCACTCAATTTTTGCAAATGTAACTTATTTTAAAATAGCATTTTATCAAATACTTTGGAGACCTTATGAGAACTGAGCCACTGAAAAAGCAGAGAATGATGTCGACGTCTGATACTGTTTTAGAAGATAGACTCTAGCTTTGCTGTCATTCCCGGGGAGGCACTGAGAGCAGCTGCAATGTTATCAGCTGCAGTTGCACTCCAGTGAACTTCAAGAACTTAATTTCGTATCAGGGATTAATTAAGGCATCGGGAAGAATCTGGCTCGTTGCCCCTGACCAAGGTTGTTAAACAATGCTCTTTCTGCATATGTTACACACAAAACTAAGACGAATCCTGATTTCCTCAGATTTCAGTGTTTCCTCTTATCATTGCACATGCAGAGGCATGAGAAAAATCAAGCTAACTCCAAGACAATTAACTATAAATATGAAGGATTCTCATTATGTATTTATTTAACTACTGTTTGGAAACTCTATATTGACAAGTGTGTGATGGTCTTTATATATGAATCCTTCTCTTTAGAAATGAAAGTACGTACTAAAAATTTGAAAGTACTGACTATTATGAATATAAATGGGATTTCAAATACTATGGGCTTCAAAATGTTCTATCCTATGTGATAAGAAATGAAAGTCTCTCAGTCCAAAAGTTAGGTTTTGAAAGTGAGCATTTTACACTTTCTATATCCACTGTGGCATTTTATTATGGGAAGAAATCTTCTTGGAATAATGTGACTATTTCTTACATTTAGTAGAGAACTGTTTGTAGGTAGGGATATGGAGTTATTTCAATAGACCTTTATTATTATAAATTCTCATGACAACTACTTAGAGTTCATTCCCGATTCTATTACATTTAAATTTGGCGACCTGGATGGTCACAGCACTAAATATGTCCTTCTTTTCTTTCAGGGAGATTTGTACATGTTTTGATGGACCCTTCGTGTCATGATGAAAAACACATTGTCTCTATTTTTCCTTTCCAATGTCAGTAATTTCATATGATTATATCCCGTCTGAAATTGCTGTTGTTCTATTGTGTTTTCAAGGTCCACTTAAGTACTCAAATCTACTCACAGTTATATCCCTGGGTGGCAGTTTAAAAAATGTAAAATATTACATCGCAAAACAAAGCCTCTCTTGAAAGAAAGACAGCATTTTTATCTCCATTTAAAGGAAAGTTATAGCGCCTTTACGCATTTCATAAGCCCAGAAAGGTTAAATAACTACCCAAGGTCACATAACTTGTAAATGTCAGATCTGCCCGACTCCAAACTTCTCAGCCTCCCACTGACATCCCAGGGCCTCAGTTCATATCAGCGTGAAGCAACTGATGCTTCAACATGGGTATCCCTGGATGCCTGGCCTCAGGCAGATGAGGAGCTGAAATGCCGTCTTTTTCTACACTTATTCATTCAAAAAACATTTTTCAAGTACCAGATGCAGGGGCCTGTGTTTGCAACAATAAATCCTGTTCTTGGCCCGAGAAATGCTTTGTCAAATGAGGGATGGAATCTCATGAATTAAAAAAAGAAGAAAGAAAAAGCATGATTACACATCGAGTGCTGTATAAAGGAACGTGGAAGAATAGAGAAGGGACGGCGTCTTCTACTGTGATAGGGTGTGGGGTAGGATGATGAGACGGGCATGGGGCCTGCCTGTCCCTGGAAGCTGTGTGCAAAAGAGAAGGGTAGACAGAGGTAAGTGTCCACCACAACCAGGAATTAGATAAAATCCAAACTCCTTTTTATTTTTAAAACTTAAATCCTCAAGATTGCTCAAACCCCTGATTTTTATTTGCACTTTTATATCCAATACACTACCTACTCCTGCTTCTATGTCTCAAATCGAGCTCTCCTTTCAATACCCATTTTCACCATCTTATCCTAAGATACCACTTCCCTAATAACATGTTACAAGGATGAATTATTACCTTAAAAAGGTTTAACTTCCAGTCTTCAACCCTTCTAATCTGCCCTACTTACTGCCCTCAGATCTATCTTCTTGGAATGCATACTTGACCACGTTATTTTTATTCTCAAAACTTTTTAATGGCTTCTTGGGACCAAAGTAATTGGTTGCAAGCTATGTTTGCAATCCACTCCACTTTTGCAAGTAAAATCTTAGACACAGAACTCCAATGACTAAAGTGCATTAAAATGTAATTTATTTGCAGAAGAATTGTTTCCAGGCCTGTGGGACTTGGGGATTTGGAAAACATAGTTTTAAAACACAAAGGATCAAGAAGCACTCGTTGGTGCAGCATTAATAGGCACCAATACTACGAATTACAATTCAGAGCCTTGCCACTGGCCAGCGCTGGGGTCTGTCAGGAGCATGCCAGCGAGGCCGACCCTCAGTTCCACTGAGGCCGGAGTCATAAGCAGCACTTTAAAGATCCCTGGGTGATGTGGATGCTTTTTAAGTTGTGAGCTGCACAGATTTAAGGTACTTTAGCATTCTGCAGCTTTCACTTATTGATTGTATGATTCCCACCGTCTGACCCCAGCAGTCTTCACCAAGGTGAATACCCACTAGAGGCATGTGTTACCACATTTCATGTTGACAGGTGAGGCCAGCTGGACTTCCTTGGCCAAGTGGGGACTTGGGAAACTTTCCTGTCTTACAAGAGGATTATAAAACACACCAATCAGCACTCAGTAAAACACACCAATCAGGACTCTGTAAAATGCACCAATCAGCAGGATTCTAAAAGTAACCAGTCGTGGGGAGGATTGAACAACGGGCACTCTGATAGGACAGAAACGAACATGGGCGTGGACAATAACGAAATAAAAGCTGGTCCCCCCCTCTCCCCCCGCCCGCCACCCACCCCAGACCAGCCAGCCAGCAGCAGCAACATGCTTTGATTGGTTTGCAAGTTATGGAAGCTTTGTCATTTGGTTCTTCACAGTAAACCTTGCTACCCCTCACTGTTTGGGTCCCTGCCATCTTTAAGAGCTGTAACACTCACCTGCCATCTTTAAGGGCTGTAACACTCACCTGCTATCTTAAAGACCTGTAACACTCACTGGGAAGGTTAGCATCTCCATTCTTTGAAGTCAGACCACAGCAGGAACCAATTCCGGACACAATGTCTCTTGTGCTCCAGGTGGACTGCGCCCCTTCCTCTCAGGCCACGTCGTGCATGGTTTTCATTTTTGCTTCACCATCTGAGTTTACCTGCCCACCCTATTCCCTACCCTGAACCTCTGCCAATAGGAAAACAATCTATACTTTAAAACGCAGCTCCAAGATTCCCACCGCCCGCTGGGCTGTGGCTCCTTCTCAATCTCTCAAACAGGTGGGATCTATTTTCTTGAGACTTCATAGCACTCAGCACCGTGTTTAGAGAATTGGTGTGTTAGATTTTCGAGGTTTTAGCTATTTGGTTTTCATTTTACCTCCTCCCAGATTGAAAGCTTTCAGGGATCGGGAACTTTGGGTGCTTAGCATGATATTTCAAGTATTTATGAAATATTTGTGGAATGGAACTGAGAGTTACTGAAAAGAGAACTCAACAGAAGGGGAGTAAGCTGAAGTCAAATAACCAAGGCTCTAATTCTACCCCTGCCAAAAACCAAGGTACCTCAGTCAAGCCCCCTAAGGCCTGTAATTCAACTTCTGTGAAATGAGGAGTCCTTTCAAACTCTAGGATTATATTATTTGTGGGTGGAAGTGTTCATGTGTGAAACATCTGCCAAGACTATAAATTTCCAATCATATTCATGGTGTTAGAAAACTGAAATCCATCCTACACATTTACTCTCAAAAATACTCATAAAAGTATGAAAAATGAAAGCAACACTCTGAAACCAAATTCCATGGAGTTAGTAGGTTTCCAATTATGTGTCATTTTTTAAAAAAGAAATCTTGAAATCAAGGTTTAAATTATTTATTTATCTAAAAAACCTGACTTCAAAAGCCTTTCAATAAAGCTTATAAGATGCTTATAATGAAAGGTTTATAATATCACAAAATGAACTAAAGAAAAATAAGAGTGGGAAAATAGGACAAAACAGAGTGAAGCCCAAAGGCGAAGCAAAATTTTATTAAGACAATTATTTGCAGCTTTTCTAATGTACAAGTAGACAATGGAGATCCTGAAGTTATTCTGCACAAAGCTTCAGCATCCAGCCTAGAAAGGAAACCTTTCCCAGATAAACAACTCGTGTAACTCGTAAACTTCACAAGATAAATACAAACCAGCCGCAGAAAATACAGCTGTTTCTGAGTCCTTCATAAAAATAACGTGATTGTATAAGAACTGTGCTCTCCGAGACATTATAATGGACAAAATGATGGGTTTTCATAGGGCATTTATTCTGACAATCCTCGTGGTCTGATGGCATCAAATTGATTTTGATTTCAGTAAATTTAATTCTACAAGAGCCAACACAGAACAGATAACCACAAGCTCTCTAATGATCTGACATGGTTCAAGAGCTATTTTAGAATATTGTGCACATACGACAAGGTCTGTCATTTTTACAATCAAGAGTTAATGAATATTGGAGACAAAAAAACAACATCCAGTAATTATTTGGAAGGTATACATTGTGTTGACAGTTGAATGAAGACTTGTGAATGAAGACACTGGAGCTGGATTGGGGTTGGCTGTCCGTAGGAAAGCCAAGAAGCTTGTGGAGACATAGTTACCTGCCCAAAGATAATGCCACATTTCAATAGGAAAATAGCTTTGAATATTTTCCAATGCGCAAATGGACAACGGAACCCCCGAAGTTATTGCCTGTGTGATCCAGTGATTTTAACCTTCAAAAATTTAAGGCAGGTATAGATAGAGAACCATGGAGTGTGAAGGGAAATAGAAATGTTTCAATACACACAGGGAACAAAGGAGTTTTACTGTACCTGGGTTTAACTTTACCAAGTGATTTTTTGCTTTCTCCAGAATGACACTGGTCATTTGCAAGATGGAATGCTCACTGGGAATTGGTTTTTCTTTTTATTATTATTTCAATAGGTTTTTGGGAAACAGATGTTGTTTGGTTACATGAATAAGTTCTTTAATGGTGATTTCTGAGATTTTGGTGCACCATCACCCAAGCAGTGTACACTACCTAATGTGTAATCTTTTATCCCTCACCCCAATCCCACCCTTCCAGTCCTCAAGTCCAGTGTATCATTCTTATGCCTTTGCAAGCTCATAATGTAGTTCTCACTTATAAGTGAGAATATACGATGTTTGGTTTCCATTCCTGAGTTACTTCATTTAGAATAATGATCTCTAACTCCATCCAGGTTGCTGTGAACGCTCTTATTTCATTCCTTCTTACAGCTGAGTAGTTGAACAGGAAATTTTAATAAAGATCATTTTAAAGGCATAGAAAAAAAGGTGCAAAAGTACATTAAAATGTTACAGGTACTGGGATTACAATTTATTTTATACTTTATTTTCAAAATTTATACAATGTCTACAATGTATGTGAATTATAA
Source organism: Macaca thibetana thibetana (assembly GCF_024542745.1). Lineage (NCBI taxonomy): Eukaryota > Metazoa > Chordata > Mammalia > Primates > Cercopithecidae > Macaca > Macaca thibetana. The sequence continues at coordinate 3,188,096 of NC_065594.1, forward strand.
ACGTGAATACAATAAATATTAAATAATGATAAAGATACAAAGAAAAAGACATCATTCCATTGCAAGGTGAATGAAGACTGCTGTCAAAAGAGCTACTGTTTATTCTACAGAAGACAGGGAGTCTGAATTTTGGCCATTTTCTGCGGGGGGGGGAAGTCACAAATTAATAAAGATGAATTGCCTAGAGATAAATTTTAATGAAAGTGAACATACAACAGTGGCATACGTATTACCTTGAATTCTTGATTTAATAGAGGCACATCTGGTAGCACAATACATAATGTTTAAACTATTTGAGCACATCTGGTCGTATCCTATTAAATCATTTAAATCCAGGTACAATTGGGGACCTCCTCACATCCATGGGAATCATGACAGAAAACTTTCCAAACAGCAAAACACATGCAAGAAGACACAGTAATACCTACAGAAAAACCTTACTAGTATTCAAGTTAAATTAGGTATTTGTTGAACCCTGGGATAAATCTGGAAATTGACAAGCATAATTAAAGACTTACTTTGGCCGGGTGCAGTGACTCAGGCCTGTAATCCCAGCACTTTGGGAGGCCGAGACGGGCAGATCACGAGGTCAGGAGATGGAGACCATCCTGGCTAACACAGTGAAACCCCCATCTCTGCTAAAAAATACAAAAAATAGCCAGGCGTGGTGGTGGGCACCTGTAGTCCCAGCTACTCGGGAGGCTGAGGCAGGAGAATTGCTTGAACCTGGGAGGCAGAGGTTGTGGTGAGCCGAGATTGTGCCATTGCACTCCAGCCTGGGCAACAAGAGCGAAACTCCATCTTAAAAAAGAAAAGAAAAGAAAATATAGGGCATACAGTTGATGTTCCAAAATTCAGAGATATGGTTGTTATTGATTGGTTGGTGCCAGAAGTGCTAAGCATAAAAACAGCTCATAACAGAACTATGTAGGGAAAGTATCTTACTATTTTAAAGAAGGCCCAAACCAGAGAGATTAGAGAATGAGTAACGTAATTTTAGAACTTGCCTACAGCTGAATTGTTAATAATCCATAACGCAGAAACCATGAGTAACATTGTGAACTCTCCCTGACACTACCAATTAACAAAGGGTTGTTTTTCAACCTTTGAAAACCTTTAATTCATTTATTGAATGAATTTGCTGACACTGGGGACTTCGCCTTCTCCATCATGTGCATCATTCCATCTGGCCCACAGTAGCATTCAATAACTGTCGAGTGAATGAACAAACTGACTGTCGAGGGAATGAACAAACTGACTGTCGAGGGAATGAACAAACTGACTGTCGAGTGAATGAATGAACTGACTGTCGAGGGAATGAACAAACTGACTGTCGAGGGAATGAACAAACTGTCGAGTGAATGAACAAACTGCCTGTCGAGCGAAATGAACGCACTGCCTGTCGAGGGAATGAACGACCTGACTGTCGAGGGAATGAACAAACTGTCGAGTGAATGAACAAACTGCCTGTCGAGCGAAATGAACGAACTGCCTGTCGAGCGAATGAACGAACTGACTGTCGAGTGAATGAACGAACTGACTGTCGAGTGAATGAACAAACTGCTCAGCAAGGAAGTGCTTATTTGGAACCTCAGTGTTACTTATTACCTTTCTTGAAGAGATTCACAACAGAATTCTCGTATGTCTGGAAAAACACATATGGAGAGAAATAGCGAAACTATAACAAATGTCTTAAATTTGGAAATGGCCTTAAAATGTTGAGGAAATTTGAGAATCATGAAAAATTTAATTAAATAATTTTAATTATTGAAATTACCACTCTTGGCCAGGTGCCAGTGGCTCACGCCTGTAATCCCAGCACTCTGGGAGGCCGAGGTGGGTGGATCATAAAGTCAAGAGATCGAGACGATCCTGGCCAACACTGTGAAACCCCGTCTCTACTAAAAATAGAAAAATTAGCTGGGCCTGGTGGCGTGCACCTGTAGTCCCAGCTATTTGGGAGGGTGAGGCAGGAGAATCGCTTGAATCTGGGAGGTGGAGGTTGCAGTGAGCCAAGATCGTGCCACTGCACTCCAGCCTGGGAGACTGTGTGAGACTCGGTCTCAAAAAAAAAAGAAGAAAGAAAAAAAAAATTACTACTCTTGTACAAATCACAGGGAAGGCTGACTCAGATACCATTCCACCAGATACCACTCTATCTTGATGCCTCATGTTTGAATCTGTGTGCTATTTCTCAGAATAGAATAGTACTCTAATTACTAGAATGTTTTGTTGACATTTGTTCAGAAAAAAATTTCCACTTCCTATGTGTGATTTATTTTATAAAGCAACAGGAAAAATATTTCAGTAAAACACATCTATAATATCAACATGATAATCATTTCTCTTTAAAAGATTATTTTTAGAAGTGTTGAAACAAATTATTTCTTAAAGCAAAGATTTAGCTGCATAATTTTAGAGATCATGTACAATATATTTTCTGTTTCACATAAGCCAATTACCTAACCAAAGCTTTAACCATGTATTGTCTCAATACAGTTAAGAATACAAAATAAAGTTAAGACATGATCACTATTCTCAGGGAATTCAAACCCAGCTAGATGTACACACCAAAAGAAGCAAGTACTATACTAAAAGTGATTAAAGAATTTGTTAAATATATAATGGCATGTGACAATGAAATCACATGATGCAAATAATCAATGAATGGCTTAGAGAAAATACCCTCAGTAAGAACTAGAGGAATCAAAAATGACCTCATAGAGGATGGGGAGCTGAGAAGAGCTTGACAAAGAGAGAGTTTTACCGGGAGCACAGATGTGGAAAGGCCTTCGAGCCAGGAGAATCTTAAAAGTCAATGTAGTATAGTAGATGGAAACCCCCGAGGAAGCTGCCTATTGCCAGCTCTAGCTCCATCTAATCAACATTGAAGTTGAAAAACATACTCTACCCCAAACTGCAATTAATTCTGGAGAGACCTATAATACACACACATATGAATATATATTGATATATATTAATACATATCACAGGAATATATACAATATGTAGCAGAAGATTATATATATATCTCATATCTGAGAGGTTTATATGTGTACGTATCATATCAATGGGACTCCAATTCTATCTATGAACACAGATGCTCCAAGACATAAATTCCTCACCCTTGAAGCTTACTCTTCCCGAAAAGCCCCTCAGAGAAAATGGCATCTTTCTTCAGATCCATAAAATTCACTCTCAGTGGCTAAAATCATTCCACAGTCAGCCAATCAAGAAAGCTCGAGGAAGCCGTTTCTCCCCCTGTGGGTGAGTCTGGGCCCCTGGTCTGGGGTTCCTCTTCCTGTCTGTTGTGAGGCGACTCTTTAGTTCTCTGGGTGGTGCCTTCCGGTCAGGAGCGCCAAGGTGCTGCCTCCACTGTCCTGCTTAGAAGCGCTCCTTAGCCAAAACCCACTTTTTCCTATCATTTCCTAGTACGACCTTCCAGATGACTTCTGCTGGGTTCCTGCCGTGGCTCAGTTCTCTGCTGGCAATGTGCTGTGGGGCCAGAAACCACTTCATTCAAGCCCTCTCTCTTACTAATGATTTTCAACTAATACTGAGCTTACCTTCCGCTAGTGAATGACCAAAGCATCCCCCTAAAACCTGCTGTTTCTATTTTTATCTCATTTAGAAAGAGGCACTCATAAAAGCAAACGGCATTTATGGAGCACTTACTATGTGCTGGAGACTAGGTATCTACATGCATTCTCGAATTCAGTGCTCACAACAGCCATTTTACAAAGAAGGAAAATTTAGGGGTAAAGAGATTAACAAATTACTTAAGGCTAAAAGAGGCAGAGTCTCAACTTCAGCCAGGCCTGCCTAATTCTGATGATTAGTAACCAATTTCCAGCCTCTCACCATCGAGTGTTTGTGAATTCTCTGAATTTTGAGTTCAGTCTTCCATCTTCTAAAGACATTTCTCATCAACTGATACATGTGCCTTAGTCTTTTGTTGTTGTTATTTTTTGCTGGATTTATAGCTAAAATAATCCATTATTGTTCTTATCTTAAAATTATTCTTGAGTCTTTTCCTTTTCTTCCTGTCACCTCATTTATCCAGTGTCATTTACAGCAAATTTCTTTGAAAAAATTATTGATATGCATTATCTCTCATTCTTCTCATTTTATTTTCTCTTGAAATTATTCTAATTGGACATTTGCCTTCACCACTCCACTAATCTGCAATGACTTCCATGAAGCTAAATCCAGTGGCCAATTCCAGGCTATAATCCCACTGACTTTTCAGCCTAACTCACTCCGGTTGATGACTCCCTGATCCAAAAGACACCATGTTCATGTAGCTCTAGGATACGGCCCCGAGTACTCTCTCCTAATTTTCCTTCCATTTCACTAGCTATTTCTTTCACAGCACTTGCGTCTCTCTCCTCATGTCCCCAAACTCTAAATATTGGTGTTCACCAGTGGCCTCTGGCTTAGACTTTCAGCCTCTTCTCTCTCTAACTTCTGTCCATCTCTTATTGATCCAATCCAGTGTCATGGCTTAAAAGGTCCATCTTTATATCTCCAGCCTCTCCTTTCAATTCCTGACTTATCTATCTAACTACTTACTTGACACTTCTGTGTTGACTCAAATTTAGCATGTCTAAAAACCAAACTCCTCATCTGTCCCCTTAAACTTGCTTTTCCAGACATCCATTTGTTTGGGGGCCAAAATTTGCAATTCTCCTTAGCTCTGCTGTTTTTCTCTTACCCTACGTCCAACCCATCACCAGACTGCACCAACTGTAAAAAGTAGCCTTAACTGCTGACTCCTCCACAGTGACTACCGCTTCTGCTCAAGCCACTGTTCCCTCCCACCTGGACCGTTGCAATAAACTTCTGCCACCTTACTCCTATCATTGCACTCTTTTCCCTACAAGGCAGTCGGAGTGCCATTTTTAAAAATTAAGCTAGATTACACCAGCTTCTCGGTATCTGTATACATCAGCTAGAACTGCCATAACAAAATAGCACAGCCTGGGTGGCTTAAACAAGTAAAACATTACCTCACAGTTCTGAAGGCTGAAAGTCCAATGTCGAGGTGCCAGCAGGTTCGGTTTTTCTCGAGGCCTGTCTCCTTGGCTTGCAAGTGGCCACCTTCTCCCTGTGTCCTCACATGGTCTCCTCTGAGCACGTGAATCCCTGCGGTCTCTCACATGTCTCAATCTCTTTTAATAAGCGCTCCAGTAGCATTGGATTAGGGCTCAAATCGTAGGACCTCATGTAACTTTAATTCTCTCTCCAAAGGCTTGACCTCCAAATGCATTCACTCTGGGGGCTAGAGCTTCCACATACAAATTTGGAAGGAAGGCAGTCCAGTCCATGAGGTATCATTCCATGGTTTTTCATCTCACTCAGAAACAAGCCCATGTCTTTTCAGTGGCTAGCAAAGCGGTGCATGATTGAGACGTCCACCTCTCCACTCACTTTGTGGAAACTGCAGTCAAGCAAACTGACCTCTTGCTGTTCCCGGAACTAACAGGAATTCTTCTGTATTTGTTATTGTCTCTCCTCAGAAATTGTCTTTCTCTCACTCTCACCCACCCCTCAGGTCTTTACTCAAATGCCACTTCTCCACGGAACCTTCCTACCTAATTTTCCGATGTAACTCCTGGCACCATCCTCACACCATAACACCTTTTCCTGTTTTATTTTCCAGCAAGACACCTGTCACCCTCTCTCTCAATAGTGACATGACATATATTTTACCTATGTGTGTGTTTATTGTCTGTCACTGAGCTTCATGGTGGCTGAGGTTTTTGTTTTGTTCAGAGCTGTTCTCCATCATCTGAAACAGGAACAAATATTCTATCAAGGTGACAGAAATTCATGACTGTTTTCAAGGGTATACTGCTGATAGAAATCATCCACTATCTCTGAACCTTATTTGGTCTTGGCCAATAAGTGACCTCCACTTTCCCCTACTTATTAATAAACTTTTACTTGTTCTTAGACATCTTTCTGGCTGCTGATTTTGCACAGCTACTCAAAACCATTATTATTTCTTGTTTCTTTGCTTGTATACTTAGAACATGCTGAAATCAGCACATACAAATTCATAAATTCAGACCTCAAGGGCTTTTCTATGAAAGTCCATGGGTTATTGAGGTGTTAACGTAGACAAAAGTACTGTAAACAGAAAATTTAAAGACGAGAATGTTTATCAAATGCCTACCATGCACCAGGCAATTGATAAATAAACAATTTCTTTGAATCTCTACAACAAGCCAATATATTATTAAGGTTGTTAGTATTAAGTCTATTGTCTCTTCTTACACTCAAGAGTCTGTTATTCCTTTAATTTAATAAAATTACATTTTTTCAGAGTGTGCAATGTTAATTTACAACCCTTAAGAATTTTATATAACAAGCCGTTTATCGTCCCAAGTAAGCTACCATTCTCTTGTCTGTACACGTATCGGCCTTTTCTCACATATGTACCCTAGGAATCAATCTTGGTCTGAGAGACTGTGTATTAACAGGAGGCCAGGAAGGCAAGAACAGGGGTGTGCCCTCATCTAGCCACCTCTGGAGCAGAGCTTTGCAAAGAGCGTTCCTCAGGAAGATTCCTCAGAGGTCCTCTCAATTCTCCAAAACCAGCATAATGTAATTAGTAAGAATATGGATTCCTGAAGTCATATCCCAGCTCTCTCACTCACTTCTCTGTAAAATGAGGACAAAGATGATGATAATGACGATGATTAGTATTCCTAGAGGTATGAGGAGGATAAAATAAAATAATACATGAAAACAACTTTGAATTGCACCCAGCATCTGTAAAAGCATTCAATAAAAGGAAGTGATTATTCTACATGTCACTTTTTTATTCGTATAAAAGCATCACAAATGTGTTTTATCCACATGATAAACATTTAGTTCATTTCCAATTTTTCACTTTAATAAACAATGTCAAGCTAAACATTCTCATGCATGTTTCCATTACTCCAGGGCATATGCAAAGAACAGGAATTGCTGAGTGTGAACAAATGTTCATCTTCATTTTGTCTGGATATTCCAGACTTGTTCTCTAATGTGTCTGGACCAAGTTCTGTTTCCCTCAGCAGTGTATGACACCATCACCATCATTTCGTATTGTCAGACTTTATAAATGTACCTGTCCAACATGTGTGTGAAATGACATCATTCGGTATTCCATCTTCATTTTTCTGATTATTGTGAGGTTGAGCATATTTTCATCTTATTGGCCTTTTTTTATTTCCTTTTCTGCCAATTGCTTATTCACTATCATTACTGATGGTGTATTTTATTGGTTAAGGCAATGCATAAAGCCAGCCTAGGTTCAAGGGGAAAAAAATAGGGCCCATATCTCAGTGAGTGGAGCAGCAGGCACATGAAGAGGAAAGGCGGGAATTGATGGTGGCCACCCTCGGAGACAACCTACCATAATCTATTGTGTCCATTTGTCAGTTGTACTGTTTGCCTTTTTGTAGTTACTTTGGCTAATTTTAGAGGCATTATCCACATCTTCCAGATAATAATTATTTGTAATTTATGTATTAATTACAATAATGCATAGCATTATTTACATTTTGTGGTATCTTTTGACTCATAGAAATGTTCATCGTAAATGTAGTCAAATTCATTGCCATTGTCTTCTATGAATTGTAATTTTATGTCTCATTTAAGGAAACATTTGCTATCACAAAGTCATCAAGCTTATTCGGCTGTTTTCCTCAAAATACTTTAAATTTTTGTATCTACATTTGGATCACAGACCATTTGGTATTTATTTTAGTACAGAATTTGAGGTAAGAATAGAATCTATTTTAACTTGTTTTCGTGTAACAAGTCAGCTGCCTCAGCACAATCTGTTGCAGAGTCTAGATTTCTTCACTGCTGTGTTATGTTCTTCCATCATATATTTTCATATACTTTTAGATCTATTTATGGTCTCCTTAGCTATAACACAATACTATTGTTAAAACAAGTGTTAATATTTGATTGATGAACCTCATTTTTTCTTCTTCAATTTGTCTTGGTTTTCCATGGTTCTTTACATTTGAAGTACAATCAGTTTGTCAAGTTCCACTTATTGGTGCCTTTATTGCTATTGTAATGAATTTTAAATCTTAATTATATTGTATGCAATCCAAATAAGAATCTTGCCTGGCATTTTTCATTTTTGTAGGGAAATTCACAAACTGATGCTAAAAGTACTATAAAACCATCTAGAATGTAGAAATCTAGTATATTCAAAACAATCTTTAAAAAGAAAAATAAAGTGGGCAGACTTGTACTATTTGGTTCCAAGCCTTGTAATACAGCTATAGGAATCAAGATATTAGGTGATACGGGCAGAGGATTGACAAGTAGATCAGTGGAACAGAAAAGAGAGCCCAGAAACAAACCCATGTCTCTACTGACTTTTGATTTCTAAGAAAGTCACCCAAGCAATGAAATAGAAGAAAATCTTTACAACAAGCAGAGCTGCAAAAACTGAATGTCCATAGGGAGAAAAAAATGAGCCATGACACCTACCTCAAACCAAACAGAAACAAACTCAAAATGGACTATAGACTGAAAAATAAAGCTAAAACAGTATAGCTTCTAAAACAAAACATAATAGGATGTCTTCCTGACATGGGGCAGGCGAAGCATTCTTTAGTAGAAGACCAAAATTAAAAACCACAAAATACTTTCTCAAAATGAAAAAAAAAATCTGCTCAAAAATAGAAACTTTAAGAACTTGAATAAGAAAGCTACAGATTGGGAGGAAATGTTCCTTTGTCTAACAAAGATGAGCTACATAAAGAGTTTCTTCAATTCAGTAATAAAAAGATAAACAGCCTAAAAAATGTGGAAAAGACTTGAATAGACACTTCACAAAGCATCATATATAAATGACCAATAAGCACATGAAAAATTCTTGGGCATCATTAGTCATCAGAGAAATGCAAATGAAACCATAATAAGATATATCAATTAGACTGCTTAAAATTAAAAAAGACTGACAACCCTAAATATTGGTGAGGATGAGAAGAATCAGAACTCTCATGCATTGTAAGCAGGAATGTAAAATAGTAAAACCCTCTGGAAAAAAATATAGGGTAGTTTCTTATAAAATTAAACACATATCCCATGGCTTAGCAATTCTCATAGAATCGTGTTATATTAATTCAATGAAATATTATTCAATAAAAAAGGACAAGCTTCTAACATACAAACAGCATGAAGGAATCTCAGATGCCTTATGCTGAGAGACAGAAGGCTTAGTCAAAACAACGGACACTGTATAGATTCCATTTATATAAACCGCTAAAATAAGAAAACTAATCCTTAATAGAAAAACTCAGAACAGTGGTTGCCTACGAGGGGTAGGCACACAAGGGAGTTTTCTGGGGGTGGTGGTAATATTCCACATCTGAACAGGGATTTGAATATTATCCAAATGTCAGAACTCATAGAATTGTACATTGAAGGCCAAGCTATCCCCTACTCACTCCCTAGTTCAAAGCGATTGATGTATAACAGACTTTGCTTTTACTGGAAAAATTATCTTCCTGAGACTGGTCTTTCTTTTGTTGGGGAAATTTCCCCTAGGGGGAAATGTGGACACAGAGAACTATATAATGCACAGGGAATGAATGCAGCAAAGGAAGATCACAAGCTTTGATATGAAACAAAGCTGGACCCAGCCACGCATTAACTGTATGACTCAAGGCAAGGTCACTGACCTTGCTGAAACTAATCTTATTCAAAATGAAGGATAATAATGCTGAAATGAGCATTTCCTGGGAGAAGAATTAGTATAAATTTTTATTAAGTTTTCAAGTCCCTTTTTTACAGCTAGTGTAACCCTCTGAGGCATCTAGTTTTCTGCAGGGGTTCAAGTCCAACTCCCAATTTGGTGCAAGATGAACATGATGAGTTCCAAGCAATAAAATAAATACAATCTCCACCATTAAATATAATGTCACAAAATGCATAACACTAAAGACAAAAATAAAGTTCAAAATGCAGTAAGAAAACACAGATTATCTATAAATAGATTATAACTTGTAATTATATTCCTCATTAATAGTAGATGTCAAAAAGGAGGAAAATAATTTTCAAAATGCTTAGGGAAGACAAGAGCCAACTTAGCATCATTAAACTCAGGTGATAATTATCCAACTGTGAAACTAAGTGAAGACATTTTCAGATAAATCAAATACAAAGAGAATTTATCACTCACAGAAATTCCCAGAAAGAAATACCAAAGGTTGTTCTTCAATAGGAAGTGAATGAAACCCAAAAGAAAGGCTTGGAATGCAAAGCTGCTGATTGATCTGTTTATGAGTTTAAATAATCACTGACTATCAATAACAATAACTACAGGGTATTTTTTAAAGTGAATATAGAATAATTGAGAAAAGGGTATTGGCAGGAGTGATTGTGACCTAAAATACTTTAAGTTCTTGTTTTTTGCAAAAGAAGGGTAGATATTTTGATTAGATTTAGACTCTATTTAGTAAGCATTTTGAAAATTGAAAGGTAAGTGCTAACATAATGGAAACATATGTTATACGCAAAGGAAACACAATTATTCCAACATAAAATAAATCAATGTAAGTGGAAAACACAAAACAAAATAGTGAAAATAAATTTAAGTATATTAATAATCAGTGTATAGAAATAGATTCAATTTCCCAGTAAAAGTCAGGTTTTTGTTTTTCTTTCTGAAGATCGCCCAGGCTGGAGTGCAGTGGCATGATCTCGGCTCACTGCAAGCTCTGCCTCCAGGATTCATGCCATTCTCCTGCCTCAGCCTCCCGAGTAGCTGGGACTACAGGTGCCCGCCACCAGGCCCGGCTAATTTTTTGTATTTTTAGTAGTGATGGCATTTCACCGTTTTAGCCAGGATGGTCTTGATCTCCTGACCTCGTGATCCGCCTGCCTCGGCCTCCCAAAGTGCTGGGATTGCTGGTGTGAGCCACCATGCCCGGCCAGGTTTGTTTGTTTTTTAAAAATCTGTTAATGATGTTTACAATGGTGACCTGAAACACTGAGAGAGAAAGATAAGGGGCCAATAAAAGTTGAAAATATTCAACAAGCCAATACCATCACCAACAAAACCATTGTATCAATGTTAATTTAAAATAACATAAAACTTGAGATGAAAATATTGTTAGCTATAAGGAGATTTATAACAGGAAAATTTTACCAAAAAGATACAGCAATCCTGACCCTACCAAAACCTACCAATAAAGAAAAAAACTGAACAAATGTAATTCAATACAACTTCAGTGAAAATGAACTTAACAAGCAAAAGTGAACACTGCTAAGGATATAGATTTGAATGATGCAATTATATTTTTAACATGATAGTCTTATATAGAGAGCCCTGAAACCACACTTTCTTTTTTTTTCTTTTTTTTCTTTTTTAAGACAGAGTCTCGCTCTGTTGCCCAGGCTGGAGTGCAGTGGTGCAATCTCGGCTCACTGCAAGCTCCATCCCCCGGGTTCACGCCATTCTCTTGCCTCAGACTCCCAAGTAGCTAGGACTACAGGCGCCCGCCATGACGCCTGGCTAATTTTGTTTTTTTTTTCTTTTTTTTGTATTTTAGTAGAGACATGTTAGCCAGGATGGTCTCTATCTCCTGACCTCGGAAACCACAATTTCTAAGGAAACATAAAAGTCACAAAGATTGACTAAGAACTAGCCACAAAATAATTCCCCACAAATATTGAGCACTTATTATACAGACCTCAGTACCTAACCCAAAAGTAGTAAAATTAAAGTTCCAATAACCAATCAAATTATAAAAATATTATAGATTTAGGAACTTTTAATTCTTTTTCAAATAATTAATAATATACTTCCAAAAATCAATAAGTTCCTGAAAATATTATGATTAAAATGGAAAAAATATTAGGACCTGCATGCCCAAGATTTTAAAAAGTTAATAAACTCAAATATCAAATCCTAGGCAATGGTAGTAAATCAACTTAAATAAAAAATTTTAAGATGCAAAAATTGAAAATTCGTGAGCTAACTTTTCAAATCAAGTAGATAAACAAAAATAAAGGCAAAGAAAATAGAATCAGTAACAACAAGGCTCCTAAATCCAAATGTTACTTTATTGTTTAGCCTGAGCAGAAGGCACCACCACATAAAAACAAAAACAAAAACAAAAACAAAAAAAGACACTTTCTTACACTTCTGGATTGGTTTTTTTTGTTGTTGTTTTTTTGTTTGTTGTTGTTGTTTTTGAGACAGAGCCTTGCTCTGTGGCCCAGGCTGGAGTGCAGTGGTGCAATCTCGGCTCACTGCAATCTCCACCTCCCAGGTTTCAAGTGATTCTCTGCCTCAGCCTCCCATGTAGCTGGGACTACAGGCGCCTGCCACCACGCCCGGCTAATTTTTTATTTTTAGTAGAGACGGGGTTTCACCATGTTGGCCAGGATAGTCTGGATCTCCTGACCTCGTGATCCACCCTCCTCGGCCTCCCAAAGTGCTGGGATTACGGGCGTGAGCCACCGCGCCCGGCCCAACTATATTCTTTTAAAAACTTCTCATTGGAAATCTGATACTACCTTTCATTTGCTTATTCTCCAAAGTGAGTGGTTAAACTCAGCTTTGAGAAATTTCCCACATAGAATGTTTTTGTTTTTTCTCTTCTGACCGGCACATTTTTACAACATGTAGCAGTAGGTGCCACTTGACTGTCTGCTTAATTGTATTTAATTGACAATAAATATAAAATCGAGGTTAAAATGCTTTCAAAGTATGTGAAGTAGATTTTTTGTTTTGTTTTGCTTTTGTTTTAATAGAGATAGGGGTCTCACTTTGTTGCCCAGGCTGGTCTGAAACTCCTGGCCTCAAGTGATCCTCCTGCCTCAGCCTCCTAAAGTGCTGGGATTACAGGTGTGAGCCACATGCCTGAGCAATTTGCTTTAAATCACTCAAATTGAAACCAATAAAGTGAACAGTAAAACTATATTACACCTATTTTTTCCCACCTAAAAAAAGAATTATTTTGTTATGGATTATTTTAAAGCATTTTAAATTTTTTTCAAAAACAACAAGAGTACTGAGTAAACTTTATAACATAAATTAAGAAATTGAAAAAGGTCAGTTGATTTCATCATTAAGGTAATAAAACTTTATAGTTTCAATATAAAATTATGTTAGTTTTGAAAACTATTCATGACAATTCATGGTGAAGAAATTTTAGGTTCACTGAATTGGGCCAGGTGCAGTGGCTCATGCCTGTAATCCCAGCACTTTGGGAGGCCAAGGCAGGCAGATAACAAGGTCAGGAGTTCAAGACCAGCCTGATCAACATGGCGAAACCCTGTCTCTACTAAAAATACAAAAATTAGCCGGGTGTGGTGGTGTGCACCTGCAATCCCAGCTACTCAGGAGGCCGAGGCAGGAGAATCACTTGAACCCAGGAGATAGAGGTTGCAGTGAGCCAAGATCACGCCACTGCACTCTAGCCTGGGTGACAGAGCGAGACTCTGTTTCCAAAAAAAAAAAAAAAAAAGTTTTAGGTGAACTGAATATACATGTTATATATTGCAGAAAGTCATAGCTTAAAACCCCATAACCAAGAGACTCTGTGACTTCTAATTCAAGTTATTTCATGTTATGAATTTATATGTATGTAAAAGTGATTCTTACCTGTAGACTGAAATAACAACGGACAGCTATTTGTCTCCTACCATATTTACTGCCAGATTCTCAGTATATTTAATAACATTTTGTATACATTCATAAAATATTTTTAATATTTTTGAATGTCTATATGTTCTAGTATGCTAAGCCATATGACCTCCCAAATTTCCAGCCCAGTTAAAAGGCTTCAAAGCCTTTAATACACTTTTCAGAAGTGACTGTTACAATGCAAAGATATCTGAAAAAGAATCTGACAGAGTGAATATGAAGTTACTTTAAAATAAAGGAATTTTTTGGCCGGGTGCAGTGGCTCACACCTGTAATCCCAGCACTTTGGGAGGCTGAGGCAGGTGGATCATGAGATCAGGAAATCAAGACCTTCCTGGCTAACAAGGTGAAACCCCGTCTCTACTACAAATACAAAAAAATTAGCCTGGCATAGTGTCGGGCGCCTATAGTCCCAGCTGCTCAGGAGGCTGAGTTAGGAGAATGGCGTGAACCTGGGAGGCGGAGCTTGCAGTGAGCAGAGATTGCACCACTGCACTCCAGCCTGGGCGACAGAGCGAGACTCTGTCTCAAAAAAAAAAAAAAAGAATTTTTTAAAGAATCTTATGAAGGTTACAGACCCTGTCCAGATAATGCAGACTTTCACAAAATTTTCTTTATAAGTTTAAAAATCTCAAAGACTACTGAAGTCTAGTCTTTAGAACCTTATTCTAGTTCAATTCTCTTATTGGGTACCATAGTTCAGAGAAATGCAGGACTCAACATTTTAGTGGCAGAGCTAGGCTGAAAAAAATTAGGCTTTTTCCTCTGAGTTCAATACATTCTTTGCCCTGTACTTCACTTAAACTCAAAAGTACCCAGAAACATTAAATACTTATCACAATTCAAAGTTCTTATTAGATATAAAATAAACTCTAAACAGGATAGAAATTATAGGTGTAATAACAATCTTACATTTAGTAGGAATAAATACTTCCTCTCCTGAGGAGGAGGTGGCTTACTTAGAGCCTTCCTTTTCTAGGTAAAGAGGGGAAGCCGTGTGGATTCTTTAGTGTGTTCTGACAGCCATGTGTCACTACACACTTGTTCTTTGTGTCTTCATATCTCCTCCTGTTGCATTTCAAAGCATTTTCATAGTATGTGGTTTTGCCTAATACAGCATTCTCATAGCAGAAAAAAAAAAAAAAAAGGAAGTGATAGCTTATGCACAAGTGACAAAAATAAATCCCATGTGCTTACCTTAAGTTGTCAATACAAGATGATTGTTTAAAGGAAGGAGAAGGAGTGGGGGTATTCTCCAGCACATAAGAAGTATTAATCTACAAAGCCATACTTCTGTTAAGGTTTTCACTGCTTAAGCTATATCGTTAAGTGAAAATGTAAAGATGATAAAAAAAGTCTATTATAATTATAAAAGGAACAAGTATTACCATAACTTTCTAAAACCATCAGTGAGATGCATCATGCTAAGATGAAGGCTTTTGCTCAGAGGAGAAGATTCATGTGTCTGTAGAGGAAAATGCCAGGGTAGAAGTTACGTTCCTTCCTAGCTCAGAGTCTGGATGCTGCCTGGAGCTGAAGTTTCAGGAGAAAAAGGAAGGCATTCTATGCAAGAGAGGAAGAATTATTTGAAACTCTAAGTAGAGAGAAATTTGGGAGAGGGGAGGACCGAGAGGGAAAAAGGAGATAGAGCATAGAGTACTAGAGAGGTGGCAGAGGGGTGGTGCTTCCCGAAGTTCTCCCTTCCTCAGAGCCCCCAAATCTTGAAATGATTCTAAATTTCATGGAATGTTTGATGCGACTGGCTGCTTTTGGAACCACTGAATGGGCTAAGTATTTTCTTTAGGGTCCATACTGCAGTTATCAAAATCTGCTAAATATCGTCTTCAGTATCTTTTAAACTGTGTTTTTTTTTTTTATGATTCTACGATTTGCTTTCTAAAAGAACCTTCATGTTTTGAAATATTAAACACCATTAGAAATAAGAATTTCTGGTGCCAAATTTAAATATATCTGTGAAATTCACTCATGCGCATGGATTTCATTAAGTTCAGTGAAGCGAATAAAATCTGTTGTTATGGAAGGGACCTTTGACAGCTCATAATTACATAAAAATAAATGCATCAGTTGAGGAGTAGAACAAAATTAAGATGTCAGCATTGATGGATTTCATAACTAAAATTTTTAAGAAGCACTTTAAAACTCAATAACTTTTGCTGTTTGGTGTAGTTACATTAAAATGGTAATGATTCATTTTGCAGCAACTTGACAGTAATTATTTGATTCTTAACACATCATGAAAGTTAATTTTTAGAAACGATAGATTAAAATATATTATATTAAAATCTGCTTAGTTAATTAAGCTGTGAAAGACTAAGATGGCAATTGTAATAAGAATTCAATTTGATTCAAAACCTGGACTAATTTTATAGATTATAAGTAAATGATTAGCTCTAACACTTATAATTAAGGATTGCAATATTAAAACAAAAAGTGCTTTTATGTAAGTTAAAAGTTTGTCCAAAAGTTGGAAATTGAAGTCTTCTAACTAGATTTGCAAATGGGGAAATTCAGTTTGAGGTGGAAAAATTTATAGAAAAAGAACTTGAAGACTTGAATTCAAGTCCTACCACCAAAGAGTGATATAGGAAAGTAGAAGTAGAGGGGATGCTTGAGGTTGATTTAAATGCTCTTCTAGTTTTAGACTGTGTTTGTTGACACTGAGCTCTGATTACTAAACTAAAAGCCCTCAATTTGAAAGTAAAATCCAAATTTAGAATCAGAAGTCCCTGGTCTGCTCCCTCAACCACCCAACCCAGGCCATCCTTTCTCCCCACGCCTTTTCCACTTCTTCTACCTGGATAGCATCGCTGTTCAGAATATCCTCTTCCCTGCTTCTGTGGGTAATTTGTTTGCTCCTGTCAATCAGCTGTCAGGAGGACTGATTGGGCAGCAAATTAATTTCTCATCTAGCAATAATTCTACCAAAACCCAGCACATAACCCCTCTCTTCCCTCCAACTGTGTCTCAGAATGTCACAGACACAGCCTGATGATGTTTGATCTTAACCTCTGGGGAAAGAGTGATCTGAAAAACAATACAATTTCATGAAATGAATTTTGCTGAGGACCAATAAAAATGTGACTCATGTAATATTTCTATATTTTTATCTTTAAAAAGCCCACTATCATAAGATGGTTCCTAGTAAGCAGAACTTTCAGTAATAAGAGTTTAATAAACATCAATTAATTACGTTTTGCTAACATGTCCTTAAAGATGACTGGGATTAGATTAGATTACCTTAGATTAGATGATTAGATTAGATGATCTGTGCCGAGGGATTCAAGATGCATATTTTACTATTAAAACATTCAGGCCGGGCGAGGTGGCTCATGCCTGTAATCCCAGCACTTTGGGAAGCCGAGGTGGGTGGATCACCTGAGGTTGGGAGTTCAAGACCAACCTGACCAACATGGAGAAACCCCGTTTGTATTAAAAAAATACAAAATTAGCCAGGGGTGGTGGTGCATGCCTGTAATCCCAGCTGCTCAGGTGGCTGAGGCAGGAGAATCACTTGAACCCATGAGGCGGAGGTTGTGGTGAGCCAAGATCATGCCATTGCACTCCAGCCTGGGCGACAAGAGTGAAACTCCGTCTCAAAATAAATAAATAAAACATTCAGTGACATTAACACCATGCTTTTCATTAAAATAATTGATTAGGGTTCTTTTTGTCATTTTTACAAGTCTCCATTTACAACATATTTATTGAGTGGTTTGAATGATGAGTAGGAATTTCCCAGATAAAGTGGTTCATGAAGGCATTCCAGGCAGTGATAGCAGCAAGATTTCTTTTTGGTAACTATTGGTAGCCAACAGAAAGGCAAGTGAGTGTTACAGGCTTCACTTAAAAGCTAGTCTTGGCTGGGTGCGGTGGCTCACACCTTTAATCCCAGCATTTTGGGAGGCTGAGGCAGGTGGATCACCTGAGGTCAGGAGTTCAAGACCACCCTGACCAACATAGTGAAACTCCATCACTACTAAATGCAAAAAATTAGCAGGGTGTGGTGGTGGGCACCTGTAATCCCATCTACTCAGAAGGCTGAGGCAGGAGAATCGCTTCAACCCAGGAGGTGGAAGTTGCAGTGAGCCGAGATCATGACATTGCACTCCAGCCTGGGCGACAAGAGCAAGACTCCGTCTCAGGATTAAAAAAAAAAAAAAAAAAAAGCTAGTCTCAGATGAAAATCTGCCCACACATACAGACTCATTACAAAATGGGCATAAAATAGTCTTAATTCAGTTCTGCAAATTGTATGAGGTCCACAGTACCTTCCCCAAAACATTCACCTGAGGCTAACTGTGACAATATCCTAATTGTGGAACTCTGTTAACCCAAGTTTCACATTCAGACGCCAATAATCCTCCAAATCAGTGGCCGAACATTGGACCACTTACAGATCCAATTCACAGCTCCACTCCAAGGCTACTTGGCTCTCAGTATTTTTCTACTGTATTCATATACTTATGCAAATATCTTGAAAATATATCTAGCTAATCCATATACTTTGAACACCATGAATTTCAGCAGTAAACACCATTTCTAAAACCCATTTTAGAAATAGAAGCCCATTTCTGACCTCCATCATGCTAATTTGTTGACTGAATACATAGAGTAGAAGCACTTGTGGGAGCTACCTTTGGAGTGTGATGCTTCAGAGGAAGGAAGGAACACAGTGAAGGTGACAGGGGCAAAAGCTAGACTTTTCTGTTTGTGCCTTGAGTTATAAATTTGATATGGGAATCATAAAATTGATTTACATAATTAGTAAACAAAATCTAAAGAATAAACTGTCAAGGAATTTTAACATGTGCTGTAGGCTGAATGTTTGTGTCCTTCCAAAATGGAGCCATCGTGAATGGGATTGGTGTCAGGACATGAGAGAGCTGGCTTCCCTCTTGCCGCTCTCTGCCCTGAAAATCCCTTCGGGGAGAAGACAGCCATTGGCAAACCAGGAAGGGGGCCCTCACAGGAGCCTTATCATGCTGACAACTTGATCTCTGACTTCCAGCCTCCAGAACTTCGAAAAACAAATTTCTGTTGTTTGTTAGCCACCAGGTCTACGGTATTTTGTTATAGCAGCCCAAATGGACTAAGACAACCTGTTTTCAGTAACCACACTGTTAGTAAAACAATTGGTACTGGAATCCTGAAACCAACATTATCCAGTCTGAGCCAACAATTACACTCCTAGGTATACACACAACAGAAAGGCTTGTGCAGGTGTACCAAAACACACATACAAGATTGTTCACTCAGCCAGAAACTGAAAACAAATCAAATGCCCATCAACGATAAAACAAAATGGGTTCTAACTCTCCAATGTAATACATAGCAACAATATAAATGAAGTTTATAAGCAGTATTGTGTAAAACAAGTCAGACGCAAATCTATCTTGTATCTATTTGTCTACCATCAATCTATCAAGGGATTTTTATTTATTTAAAGTTCCAACACAGGTAAAGCTGGAACACACATAGCGTTAGAAATCAAAATAGTGGTTCCCTTTGAGTAAGAAAGGGGGAGTCATGTCTGGGAGGGAGCACAGGTGGATTTCCCCAAATACTTGGAACGTTTCTATTTTCTGGCATGGATGTTACATATGTGGACATTCACAATGTGATAACCCATTGAATTGTGTATTTGTACTTGGTGCTCTTTTCTGTATTTTGTTTTATTTTGTTGTAAAATAAAATGCTACTTAATTTCCAAATCCACCTTCCTACAGGTTTTTCAATCAAGATAAAATAACCTTACAACAAAATATTGCTATAATAGAGATGAAATAAGTTTATTTTGCCTATGTAAATGTATTATTTACATTTTAATTGCTAATATCATTAGTATTTAAAATGTAGTTTTTAATTTTAGCAATTTTATAAAATTCTTAAAGTGGTTAAAAGTGGAAGGTAAAATCTAAGTAAATTTAATCATTGTTTTCAGAAGTAAAAACTATGAAAGAAACTCTCCATATGTGTTTACATGGATTTATATCAATTTATAAAAAAGCCAATATGATGATGATCTATAGTGTTATTTAATATGAGCATTTCTAATAAAGAGGTAAATACATGTAATCATAAGTGAACTTCTAAATGCAAGAGAAGACCACAGGAAAAGCTTTCATATTCATTACTAACGCTTCCAGTTGAAAACCAGAAAGGCATAAAATATACCCTTAAGAACCAGCTGAGTCCTGTAATTGGGACCCCGAGCCAGCTATTTTTCCAAGAAGGCCCTCCCAGCCGTCACTCCTCCACCTGCCCCTTAGAGGAGGGAAGATGAGCGAGTCGCGCTCCAAGTCCAGCCAGCCCTTGGCTTCCAAGCAGGAAAAGGACGTCACTGAGAAGCGGGGCCAGGGCAGGCCGCACAAGCAGCCTCCGAAGGAGCCCAGCGAAGTGCCAACACCTTAGAGACCTCTGGGCGACCAAAGGGAAGCAAAAACAAGGACGCTGCCAAGACCTAGAAACCACCACAACTCCAGGAAGGAAACCAAGGGGCAGACCCACAAAACTGGAGGGGGAGGAAGAGGAGGGCATCTTGCAGGAGTCCTCGGAGGAGCAGTGACCCGTGCGTGCCGCCTGCCCCTGCCTGGAGGAGCAGCTTCCTTCTGACACTGGACAGCTTTGCTCCGCCCCCACTGCCCCCGCCCCAGGCCCACCATCACCACCGCCTCTGGCCGCCACCCCCATCTTCCACCTGTGCCCTCTCACCACACTACACAGCACACCGGCCGCTGCAGGGCGCCCATGGGCTGAGTGGGGAGCAGTTTTTACCCGGCCTCAGTTCCCAGCTTCCCCCGCCCACCCACATACACACATGCCCTCCTGGACAAGGCTAATGTCCCACTTAGCCACACCCCGCACCTGCTGCATCCCCACTCTCTTGGTGGGGGGAATATTGCTCTCTGGGCTTTTGGTTTGGGGGCACCCTCTCTGCTCCTTCACTGTTCCCTCTGGCTTCCCATAGTGGGGCCTGGGAGGCTGCTCCTGGCCTGAAAAGGGGCCAGAGCCCCATCTCATCCTGGCACACCCTACCCTACTGCCCTGACAGCAGCCGGTGTGGTCAGTGGAGGGGGTGCTGGCCCCCAGGATTCCCCCGGCCACACTGTCACCACGTGGGGTTCACACCTTTCATCTTGCCCCACCTTCCCTAGTCCCTGCACTAGGTTGGACAGCCCGCTTCGGCTACAGGAAGGCAGGAGGGGTGAGTCTGCTACTCCCTCTTCACCGGGGCCACAGCCCCCTTGCCCTCTGCCTGGGATCTGAGTACATATTGTGGTGATGGAGATACAGTCACTTACTGTCCAGGTGAGGCCCATGAGCCCTGTGGCTGCCACCTGAGGTGGGCTGGGGCTGCTCCCCTAACCTACTTCTGCCACTGGCCATTTCCCCCTCCTCATGTGGGGCACCAATAACAAGGAGCTCACCCTGCCCGCTCCCAACCTCCCTGCCCCGCAAGGTTCTGGTTCCATTTTTCCTCTGTTCACAAACTACCTCTGGACAGTTGTGTTGTTTTTTGTTCAGTGTTGCATTCTTCAACATCCGTCATTGCTGCTGCTACCAGTGCCAACTGTTCATCCTCATTGCCTCCTGTTCTGCTCGCGATCTCCTCCCCCAAGATACTCTTCCTGGGGAAGAGGAGCTGGAGGATGGCAGGCTGGGTGACCAACTACCCCAGTGCCAGGGAAGGTGGTGCCCTGCCTGTAGGATGTTGCAGCAGAGTGAGCAAGGGGGCACAAATCGACCATAAAGGGTGTAGGGGCCACCATCCCCCCTGTTCTGTTGGGGAGGGGTAGCCATGACTTGTCGCAGCCTGGAGCTCCCCCTCTGGTTTCCTATTTGCAGTTACTTGAATTAAAAAAAAAAAAAAAAAATCCTTTTCTGAAAAAAAAAGAAAGAAAGAAAAAGAACCAGCTGAATTGATTTACATACTGAAAATGTTCAAGTTTGGTTCAAATTTTCACTTAAAAGAGCTTTTTAGATTTACAAAATGTCACAAATTATTTCAGAATTTAAAATAGAACCAGAATCTGGGCAGTATTATCAGTACATAATCTCATCAGATGTAACTCTGAGAGTTCTATGAAGACACTTAAAAATATTTCATTACCTAAGAAGGGATACATTATATAATCATTGTCCCAGCTTCACAGTGCAGTCTGTTACACTTCTTGTCCTGGATGGTAATTTAATTTAATAATTTAATAATAACTATAATGTGCAAATTTTGCTATAGCTTATAGCTGATGTGGAATAGAAAAATGAAAGAGATACTTTAAAATGAAATAAGAAGAATGAACACCGGCCAAGTTTACTGACTCAAAAGTAACATGAAACTCTGGTTCATTTCAGAGCATATTTTACTCTGGATCTGAAAGTCACAGACATATCTTGGCAATTTACCTTTCACTCCTACAAAAATAAATGAATAGATTACTGAGAATCCTGAGCAAAAGCTGTGGTGAAAGGTACTTTCAAATTGTCATTAAATGGAGCAAAGATATTGCTGAGAAACACTGAAGCACTGGGTCTCCTCTTTTTTCTTGGTGAAATGTCATCTTGCTGACTCTAAATTTGGTTCAAGAAACAAAGTAGCCTGACCTTTGTTCCTATACCCAGAAAGGTAAACATCAAGTAGAGCGAGGTGCAAGATCATTCTGTAGACTGTGGAAAGCTCAAGTCAAGGCTGGGCCTCCTCTGAAGGCTGGGCTCATGACACAGCTCAAAATGGAGCTTCTCCATTCTAGCAAGCCCCACCATGTTCACACATTCATTTCCAGGAATCTGTGTCCCCATCTCCATCCTAAACATCCTAAACACTCCAGCTAAGACACTGGCATTGGAGGTCAAGAGTAAACATGGCTGACATGTTGCATCTGCTTGCCTTAAGTTTACTTTTGTTAAGTGTCAATGTCATGAATCTTGCAGTGCATGTGTGGGTAGGTGTGACTTCTTCCCGTCCAGCTCAGCAAGCACCCATGACAAACTAGAACTTCAACAGAACCCAGACAGCGAGTGTGTGCCTTTGCAAGGATTCGTCTTGCTGTTGCTTTAAATTGTTGATGGAGACAACAAAACATAATTTTTACCCAGATGTTTATGACCTGGTTGAATGTCCATTATTTTTTATATGGACTCTTGTAGCTCTTCTTCCATAATAAGTATGTCATGGCTTCCACTCACAATGCAAATTACCCAGGGAACCCAGACTTAGGGAGTGTGGTCAAGGATTTGTCAGCTCCAATTCTGGACCACAAAACACACAGCAGCTCATATTCAGAAAACAGTGTGCACATCAGCAGTTTTCTCTCTTCTTTGGCCCGTTAACAAATGCTATGGATGAGATCTTCTAAAATTGAGATCTAGTTATGGCACTTGCAATAAAAGGTGAAAAATGAGATAATTGCCTAAATCTTACTGATCCATTTTTCCCCTGGTTGTTTTCAAGGCTAGTGTGATTGCATTCTGGTATGAATGGTGGCATAGTACAGTCAGCAAAGGAGCAGGTGAAGGCCCACTCTGCCATTACTATAGTGTTATTCAGTGTGGAAAGAAGAGAAGGACATTTTCCTCCTTTAAGTTATTCTCAACAGTTGGAAAAATGATATTCTTCTTTTTTTTGAGAAGGAGTCTTGCTCTGTCACCCAGGCTAGAGTGCAGTGGTGCACTCTCGGCTCACTGCAACCTCTGCCTCCCGGGTTCAAGTGATTCTTCTACCTCAGCCTCCTGAGTAGCTGGGATTAGAGGTGCCCACCACCGTGCCCAGCTAATTTTTGTGTTTTTAGTAGAGACAGGGTTTCACCATCTTGACCAGGCTGGTCTCACACTCTTGCCCTCGTGATCCACCTGCCTCAGCCTCCCAAAGTGCTGGGATTACAGGCATGAGCCACTGTGCCCAGCCGGAAAAATGATATTATTAATAGCTATGTATACTAATACTAAAACTAGGAAACTAGAATGATACTCCAAAAACTCTAGCAGTGCTTGAATTAGGTTAATCAATATTGCAATTTGCTTTCATATCTCTAATATACTCTGTAATAAGATCAAGTTATATGATTTATAAAATAAGTATGCTAATATATATATTACATATGAAAATTACGTTCTCAAAGTAATGGAATCAAAATTCCATATTCATCCATATGTATATACCCATATATATACACATATATATTTAGTTAGCTAGTTAGTATGTTAAGATTTTCTTACCAGAATAGTAGAAATGCATGCAACATCTTCAATATTAACAAACAGAATAAATACCCTAATTTTAATGCTATCATTGATATTGTCATTTTAACTTTTGTTTCAGTTATTTACATGTATGTAATTGCTTCACAAATCCTTTTTTTTTTTTTTTTTTTTCAAGATGAAGTCTCACTCTGCTGCCCAGGATGGAGTGCAGTGCCAAGATCTCGGCTCACTGCAGCCTCTGCCTCTCGCGTTCAAGCGATTCTCCTGCCTCATCCTCCTGAGTAGCTGGGATTACAGGTGCGCACCACCATACCTGGTTAATTTTTGTATTTTTAGTAGAGACGAGGTTTCACCATGTTGGTCAGGCTGGTCTGGAACTCCTGACCTCAGGTGATCCGCCCACACCGGCCTCCCAAAGTGCTGGGATTACAAGCATGAGCCACCCCACCCAGCCCACAAATCCATTTTTAAAGGTTATTTTCTAACTATGTTGATGCTTTATGTCATGCCTAGTGAATTTAATTGAATTTAGTTGATTTTTTCTATTTTATACATATTTTAAATATGTGGTATATTTATATTTATTTCTCAGTAATGTTTATGTAGAATTCTGAAAATCCAAAATATACCTAACACAATGATCTCACAATTAGGAACTTATTGGTCAGAAATTTTCTTTTTCTTTTTTTTTTTTAAGACTGAGTCTCGCTCTGTCGCCCAGACTGGAGTGCAGTGGTGCTATCTTGGCTCACTGCAAGCTCTGCCTCCCAGGTTCACACCATTCTCCTGCCTCAGCCTCCCGAGTAGCCGGGACTACAGGCACCCACCACCACGCCTGGCTAATTTTTTGTATGTTTTAGTAGAGACAGAGTTTCACCGTGCTAGCCAGGATGGTCGCGATCTCCTGACCTCGTGATCTGCCTCAGCCTCCCAAAGTGCTGGGATTATAGGAGTGAGCCACTGCACCCGGCCAGAAATTTTCATTTTTAAAAGTATTGAAAATGGATTTTCCCCCTTATTTAACATTCAGAAAACAAAGTGAAAAAAAGAAATAAAAGAAAATGTCTGGCTTCACTTGCCTAAGATAACGTTTAGTTGTATATTCTTCAAACCTTCTGCGCTCATAAAGAAAAATGTATTTTTAAAGTAAGTTGTTCTATAAGGCTATTCTATATTTGTCTTTTTTATCAATACATCATAAACACCTCTTCAAGTCACATAAACTTACCTCATCATTTTATTGACTGATATTCCACTGTACAGCTATACAATAGTTCATTTAATCAATGCCTTATTGATTAGACATTTCAGTTGTTTACAAATTTACATTACAATTAATAATGCTACGACAATCTCAAAGTTTATCTTTGCAACGTTGTCAAAATATTATATTAAGAAAAATCCCTGGTAGTATTAATGGAATCACTGTTCCAAAACATATTTTTAGAAGTTTTTGATGGATTTGTCTTCCAACTAATTTGTCTTCCAGAAGCATTGTTTCACTTTTAAAAACTCGTACTGGCTGGGCGCAGTGGCTCACGCCTGTAATCTCAGCACTTTGGAAGGCTGAGGCAGGCAGATCACGAGGTCAGGAGATCGCGACCATCCTGGCTGACACGGTGAAACCCTGTCTCCACTAAAAATACAAAAAATTAGCCGGGCATGGTGGTGGGCGCCTGTAGTCCCAGCAACTTGGGAAGCTGAGGCAGGAGAATGGCGTGAACCCCGGAGGCAGAGCTTGCAGTGAACCAAGATAGCGCCACTGCACTCCAGTCTGGGCGACAGAGCGAAACTCTGTCTCAAAAAGCAAAACAAAACAAAACAAAAAACAAACGAAAAAAACCCCACCTATTAATAGCTTATGAAACTGTCGTTTGTCCAAAACCTTTATAACACTAAATATCATCATGTTTTTCAATATTTGCTAAAAGAAAAAGTAAGACAGGCAGAATGAAGACTTGCGCCCTCTCAAAGCATCCCTGACATCAGAAGGCAGCAGGGATTTTAGTGTGCTGTGACAGCAATCATAAATTATTAAAGGACAAAGAGAAAGATCAAGTAATTTTCAAGTGAAAACATCAAGTAGATACGAATTCCAAGAATGATATTAGATAAATAAATGGGGATGAAAAATGAATGATGGACCAAAGTAAAGGAAGAAAAGCTGGAAGAAAGAGAAAGTGGGGGAAATGACACAAAACACAAAAGACTAGAAAAGAAGAAAAGAAAATTGAAATTGTCTATCGATATAAAAAGGAGAAGCAGGAAAGAAAAGAGAGTTGAGAAAGAAGGGGGCAGTGACAGAGCGTATGGCACTAGCATGTCTTCAGAAATTAACTTTGTTAAAATGATTTTTTAATTATACAAAAATTGATAGAGTTAAGATTTAGTAAAATTAAGTAGTTGGCACGAGATCATGGCAATAATTGTAACTATTCTAAATTAAGATTATGAAATTTGATAAAAAGATAGGGATTTCTCCTATGAAAAAACCCACAAAATTCCTCAGTAAAAAGGCAGAAATGTAAAAACCTTACAGGAAAATAACTATAGACATATTAATACTGTTTTATTGGATAAATACTTGTCTAGAAATAATACAGTTTGTTAAATTGCAATAATTACTTTTAGACACTAGGCTACACTTAATATACTGAAAAAGTAAAACACAAATGGTATTAGAGCTATAAAAAGTCCATTTTGTTTTAGAACATGTCTGACTTCTCCCAATATGTTTACGTACTTAAAGAACCTGGGCTATTAGCTTTTATTATCACATAATCAGATTAAATTAAATAAAATGAAGAAAATGGAATAGGTCTATAGAAAGGTAAAAACATTATAATATTTCAATGAAACATCAAAATCTGTTGCTTTACAACAAATCATTTAGCAGATCACCTTGCACTGCTACTAAGAAGTTAGAGTGAAAAATTAATGTGAAACCTTTAAAAATTAAAATGTTATGTAAAGCCAAAAGTTACTATGGCCATGGAATAAATTTCAAAGACAAATGAGCAAAGTTTGTTACACAAAATAACTGAGCTGAACAAAATAGAAAAGGAAGTGGCTACATAGTCATTGCATGAAAACATTGATTATTATTATGATGATGATTATTATTTTTGAGACAGAGTTTCGCTCTTGTGGCCCAGGTTGGAGTGCAATGGTGTGATCTTGGCTCACTGTAACCTCTGCCTCCCGGATTCAAGCAATTCTCCTGCCTCAGCCTCCCGAGTAGCTGGGATTATTACAGGTGCCCACCACCACGTCCAGCTAATTTTTTGTATTTTTAGTAGAGATGGGGTTTCACCATGTTGGCCAGGCTGGTAGCGAACTCCTGATCTCAGGCGATCCATCCACCTTGGCCTCCCAAAGTACTGGGATTACAGGCATGAACCACCGTGCCCGGCCAAAAACACTGATAATTAATGGTGGCCTTTTGGAACTCTAAAATAAATTTTCACTGCATTGCTCATTAGTTTCATTATAGCAAAGAGAAATGCTTTGAAATAATTCAAGTTTAGCTATAAAAATTAAGACTCTGAAGACCATCTGAAACATCTATCATATTTGATAGCTGCAGGAATATTTTGAAGCATTCTTATCTATTATCTAATATATTTGTTACACTATTAAAATACCACAGAAATAGTATTTAACTTGAAACACGGTCCTATCGCCATGAATGATGATTTATAATATCATAGGTAGAGTTAACAAGAAAATCGTGCAGAATCTGTACATAAATGGCACTGAATCAGTTAGAGAACTGCTATTTCTGAGTCAGTACCAAGTGACCCATAAATTTAAGGAGGCCTGTCCCAGCTGAAAAACCAGTGTCCTAGCAAAAACAAGAATGTGTAACTGTTCGAAACAGAAGCGTCATGCTACATGAGTTGAGATCATTCAATGACAAAACACATAAAGCTTTTTGTTGTGAAATAATGTAAAACTGGCTGATTTCTGAAGATAGAAAATAAAAGCAAGGAAAATCGCAGAATACAATCTGGCATACTGACCTGTGTGGTAGATTGCATTATTGTTCTGAACTGGTCATTCTCTCTTACTTTTAGTTTCTAAATAATTTGGAAGATTATATAAGCCCGTCTGCAGACAAGTGATTTACAGTGTCCTGTGAAGGATAAGCATATACATCCAGGCTCTGTTGACACCAGGTCTGGGTAGGTGACTTGCCTTGGTGTAGGAGTATACTTACTTGTGTTAACGTATGCCAGGTGGAACAGAATCTGTAAGATCCACTGTGTGTTTTCACCAGCTCCCTTGATTTTTCCCAAATAAATCCAAATTTGTGATGCTTGGCACATCTCAAATAAGAGGTTCTCCTTTAACCTGGGTCCTGGAATGAGAAAAGCTGTGAAACAGAGCAGCAGAGAAGCCAAACTGCAATGGTTGACATATAACATGAGAGAAAACTGAGTATTTTGGAACTCACTGCCTTACAAAACGTAAGCATGGGCTATTAAAACTCACTGCTAATACTTTCCGGTTGTGTCTTGTCACCCTCACCAGCCTCTTTTTCTTTCTTCCCCCCCTCTTTTATTTATTTATTTTTTTTTTAGATAGAGTCTCACTCTGTCGCCCAGGCTGGAGTGCAGTGGCGCGATCTCAGCTCACTGCAAGCTCCACCTCCGGGGTTCACGCCATTCTCCTGCCTCAGCCTCCCGAGTAGCTGGGACTACAGGTGCCCGCCACCTCGCCCGGCTAGTTTTTTGTAGTTTTAGTACAGACGGAGTTTCACCATGTTAGCCAGGATGGTCTCGATCTCCTGACCTTGTGATCTGCCCGCCTCGGCCTCCCAAAGTGCTGGGATTACAGGCGTGAGCCACCGCAACCTGCCCACGAGCCACTTTTTCAAACCATGCGTATGACAATTATCCTGAAATGAAAGTCTGCTTTTTATGTAACTCAAACTTCTGCTTTTGAGATTTTAATGTATACGCATAGGTTTCAGTCAGAGATATGAGTCATGAACACTCAGATCCAAATATATACAGCTCAAAAATAGACTGGCTACAACTTGTAAGGAGATTAAAATCTCCCTTTCTCTTGCACTAACTGTCAACAGCTATTTCTTGGACAGCCTTCAAGGCTGCACACTCGTACTTCTAAAGAAAACCGTCTGTTGCAGTCACTGTCATGCGTCTACCCATCCCTCTCAGTCTGCTGTTCAAAATGTCACAGACCTGCCTCTGATTCTCCCACAACGTCTGACCCCAAGTGGTGGGGAGCTACTCCCCGACTTTGTGTCACTTAGTTACCCAGGCCCAGAAACAGTTCTCCTTGAGTTTAAAGGCTCATAAAGTTTCTATTGAAGAGTTTAATCAGCTTTGGCCTTGAGAAACTTTTTACACTGAAATGGAAAAGTTCCCTTGTCCTCCTCACATGGCCTGTGGTAGGGTGTGATTTGCTTCTTCAGTGCCTGGTCGCTCAAACCTCTAGGGGAGCACACAGACGGGCAGGCTGTGGGGCTCCCACCCCGAGACAGTGTCTAGGGGTGAATGTTTACAGCTCCTGAAGCCCCAGGGGGCATGCTACAGGGTGCTCTTTTAGTTTAGCCGCCTGTAGGCAGCTTGTGTTGGTCAGCTCAAGGAGATCCCTGCCTTATCACAAGGACAAAGGTATTCCTGTATCCCAGGTTCTTGCCTTGGTGTACCACAATCAGATCACACGTGGGCTTGGAGAATGAGCATAAGGTTTCATTGAGTAGAAGTAGCTCTCAGCAGATAGGGGAGCCAGAAAGAGGATGATTTTCCCCTGGAGTTGGGCCACTCCGCATCCTGGGTTCTCCTCTGGCTGCCCCAGCCAAACTCTGCATGGTTCTGCTTCTGTCCATCAGCAACCTGCAGGCTTCATTCTGCTTCTGCCCGTTGGTGGTCGGTGGCCTGCTGACGTGCCAGTACCTGTCTCTCCACATCCCCTGTGTTACTCTTCTGATGTTCCTCTCCTGCCGTCCAGCCACCTATGTGTCTGACTGCTAGGGTCTCACGAATTTTTAGGCACAGGACGGGGGCGTGGCAGGTCAGGGTGGTCTCATCTGTCCTCACCTAGGTCCGTGGGGGTGGAGCCCTAGCCAGGGACTACACCCTCCTCTACCCAGCACTTTCCTTCTCCCTTCAGTATCATTTAAAGGGACCACGTTCTTCCCTTCCCGCACTTCCATAATCCCTTCCCGCACTTCCATAATCCCTTCCCAGCACTTCCATATCGACACTACATGTTTAAATGAGAAAAAAAAAATCAAGGGGAAACATTAATTTTTCTAATAAAGTAAAACATTAAAGGAATTTTTTTGAAATTAATTAGCTACATACCTTGCTTTAATATTAACTTTCCTTTGGAGGAACCAGTGAAAAGTGGCCCATACTAGCAAGTGTAATTTGAAAAAAAGAAAACATATTGGCATTTCTAAAAAATAATAATAACTTACTAAATTCTAAGTATTGTGTTCTATATTTTGCATACCTTAACTCATTTATTTCTTAAAACATTCCTATCATTTACATCTTAATTTTTACCCTCATGTTTTAGACCGGGAAAAAGAAGTATAAATAATTTACAGTCCGGGCATGGTGGCTCACGCCTGTAATCCCAGCACTTTGGGAGGCTGTCTGAGGCGGGCGGATCACCTGAGGTGGAGAGTTGGAGACCAGCCTGACCAACATTGAGAAACCCCGTCCATACTAAAAATACAAAATTAGCTGGGCATGGTGGTGCATGACTGTAATCCCAGCTACTTGGGAGACTGAGGCAGGAGAATCACTTGAACCCAGGAGGCGGAGGCTGTGGTAAGCCGAGCCATTGTACTCCAGCCTGGGCAACAAGAACGAAAACTGTCTCAAAAAAAGAAAAAGAATTTACACAGCTTACCAAAGGTCATAAGATCATACAATGACCAAACAGAAAGAGATCAGAGCCCACAGTTTCTAGACCCAGAAGGCCCCTTAATGTTATACTATGTGGTCTTTACATAATCAGAAGGTTATTAATATTCAGAATCGTTGACATTTAGAACTATAGTAATTTCAGGTGCAGTGAGCCCACATGTTGTACAGTTAAGAAACACAGGACCATTCAGACCTTTAGCAGTTCTTGTAACACATTCCTGAATACTAAAAAAGCTGAGAAGAAAAAAATAGAGACAGGAAATTTTTAAACATCAATTAAAAAAAAATAAATGTTAGGGATTTTTTTTTTTTAAACAAGCATTTCAGTCACTGATGAGAAGCCCCAGGCCCATAAAGGTAGCTGTTACCATAGAAAAGATTGTTCGATCTAAGAATAGAATTTGGATTAACCAGGACCTCTAGCATAAAGTTCAATGTTCTTTCATCACAGCATGGTGTTCAACTGAATTTTAAAGTCACAAATTTAAAGTTATAGTTTAACACATCACCTGTACCAATTTACATACAAATGGAGGCACAAGAAGAACCCTTGGCTTGCAGACAGTCTTATAAAACATAGAGCTGAAGGGGGAAAAAAAAAGGAACCTTGAACATCATCAAAGAAATAAACAAATAAGAAAGGGGATGGATGTTGTGGAAATGACCTGAGAGCTCTTACTTAGTTTTAACTACAGAAGGAAAGAGTGCACGGGTAAAAGCAGAACTGATGGCTTCCTCATCCTCTTTCTGACTTCTGCATCTCACTGGAGCATGAGAGAAAAACAAAAGCTAGTTTTTTATGCATATGCATTTTTCACAGCCTTATTAAAATATAATTCACATGCCACACAAAATTCACCCATTTAAGGTACAGAATGAAAAAGGCTTTACTATATTCACAGTTATGCAGCAGTCACCAAAATCTCAACTTAGAACATTTTTATTAACCCTTAAATATCTATTTTTCATATTATGTCTATGAATTATGCTATCTGATCTTTTGTCATTGACTCCTTTCACCTAATGTTTTCAAAGTTCATCCATATTGTATTAGGTGTCAATAATTCATTCCTTTTATGACTGAATAATATTCCATTGTATGGATATATCATGTTTTATTTATTCCTTCATCAGTTGATGTATATTTGGATTGTTTCCCCATTTTTGCTGTTATGAATACTGCTACTGTGCACATTTGTATACAAGTTTTTGTGTGGATATGTTTTTATTTTTCTTGAATAGATAAATAGAAGAAAATTTCTGGGTCATCTGATAAGGCTATGTTTAATGTTTTGAAGCACGCCCAAATTGTTTTCCAAAATGGTTGCAACATTTTACATTCCCTCCAGCAATACATGAGTGTTCCAATTTTTTCACACCCTCACAAATTTGTGATTGTCTTTTTTACTATAGCATTTCTAGAGGCTGTGAAGTGGTGTCTTGTTGTGGTTTTGATTTGTGTTTTCTTAATGGCTAATGCTTTTGAGTATCATTTCCTATGCTTACTGGCTATTTGTATATCTTTTTTGGAGAAATGTTCATTTTCAGTTAGTTCATCCTTTTATTATTGAGCTCCTTATCAAATATAGAATTTGCAAATCTTTTGTACCATTTTTATGTTTTCTTTGGCTTTCTTGATGGTATAATTTGCTGCAGAAACATTCTGAATTTTGATGAGGCCTAATTTGTTTTTTCTTCTGTTACTACTGATTTTGATGTGTGTAACAAGCTTTTGCTAGGCCCAAGTTCATAAAAATTTATCTTCTTTTCTGAAAGTTTTTAGTTTTAGCTCTTACATTGAGGTATATAATACATTTTCAGTTAAATTTTGTGTGTGGTAGGAAGAAGGAGCCCAACCTTATTCTTTTGTGTGTGAATATTCGGTTGTTTTATAAACATTTATTGACAAAATAATTCTTTTCCCATTGAATGTTCAATTAACTGCAAATGTGAGAGTTTATTTCTGAACTCAATTCTGTTCCATTGATGTATATGTTGTACGCTAGTACCATATAGGTTTGTAGTAAGTTTCTAAATCAGAAATCATGAGGCCCCAACATTGTTCTTCTTTTTCCATATTACTTTCTCTGTTTTGGTACTCTTGCATTCCTATATGACTTTTGATACTAGCTTGTCAATTTTTTTTTGAAGCTAATGAACTTCATTTTTTATTGACATATAATAATTATACATATGTATGGGGTACAGTGTGATGCTTCCATACATGTATACATTGTATAAGTAAATCATGTTCATTAGCATACTCATCACCTTAAATATTTATCATTGCTTTGTCATGAGAACATTCACGACAAAATCCTCTTTTAGATATGTGAAATATACAATGCATTACTTTTAGCTATAGTCACTCTACTGTGCAAAAGAGCAGCAGTACTTATTTCTCCTGTCTAACTGTAAATTTCAACTGTTGACCACCTTCTCCCCTTCTCCCCATTCTTGTTATTCTCCTCAGTCTCTGGTAACCACTGTTGTACTCTCAACTTGTATCAGTCAATTTGTTTAGATTCCACATATGGGTGATATGTTGTAGTACACGTCTTTCTGTGCTTGGCTTATTTCACTTTACTAAATGTCCTCCAGGCTCATCCATATTGTCACAAATGACAGGGTTTCATCCTTTTCTGTGGGTGAACACTATTTCATTGCATATAATATTCTCTTTATCCATTCATCTGATGATGAGCATTTGGCTTGATTCCATAATTTGGCTACTGTGAATACTAATGCAACAAACATGACAGTGCAGATGTCCCTCTTCGACATATTGATTTCATTTCTTTTAGACATAAATCCAGTAGTGGGATTGCTAGATCATATGTGTATTAGTTCATTCTCATGCTGCTAATAAAGACATACCAGAGACCGGGTAATCTATAAAGAAAAGAAGTTTAATTGACTCACAGTTCAGCATGGCTGGCGAGGCCTCAGTAAACTTACAATCATGGTGGAAGAAGCAGCAAACACGTCCTTCACATGGCAGCAGCAAGGCGAAGTGCCAAGTAAAGGGGGAAAAGCCCTTTATAAAACCATCAGGTCTAATGAGGACTCGCTAGCACAAGAACAGCAGCATGGGCGTAACCGCCTCCAAGATTCAATTACCTCCCATTGGGTCCCTCACAAGACACGTGGAGATTATGGGAACAATTCAAGATGAGATTTGGGTGGGCACACAATCAAACTATGTCAATATAATTTACCTTTCTTGGATGTTTAGTTAGGTTGAGCATTTTTTCATATGCTTCTTGGTCGTACGTTGATTTTTCTGTCTATATGATCGGTCTTTTGCTGAAATTAGGGTGTTGAAGTACCCTACTATTATTTTATAGCTCTCTATCACTCCCTTTGGATCTACTAATATTTGCTTCTTTGGGGGAAAAAAGGTCTTTCACCATTAAGTATGATGTTAGCTATAGGTTTTTTATAAATGCCCTTTATTGGATTGAGGAAACTCCTTTCTATTTCTAGTTTGTTGGACATTTTTATTAGAAAAGGATGTTTCATTTTGACAAATGATTTTTCTGTATCTATTAAGACGATAATTTGTTTTTTGTCTTAAACTTTTTTATTTTTTATTTTTTAAGGTTAGTCAAGTAAAGCAGTGGGAGTGGAGAAGGAACAAAGAAATCTGTAACTGGTTGTCATCAATTATTTGTGTCACTACTGCACTTGGACCAGCCAATCATGGTGTATAATGCCTTTTATATGCCCCTAGATTATGTTGGCTAGTAATTTTTATTTGTAATATTTGCAGCATTTTTATTTCTATATTTGCAAGAGATATTGACCTGTAGTTTTATTTTACTGTGAGGATTTTGTGTGGTTTGATTTCAGGGTAATACTCACCTCACAGAATAAATTGTTAAGTGTTCCTCCTCTTTTATCTTTTGTAAGAGTTTGTAAAAAAATTATATTGATTCTCCCTTAAATGTTTGGTATAATTCACCAGTGAATCTATACAGGCGTGGACCATTCTAGGAAGTTTCTATGAGGAACCAAAACTGATCAGCAAGAAAACAATAATCCCATGTAAAAGTGGGAAAATGACATGAATAGACATTTCTCAAAAGAAGAATGTACAAATGGCCAAAAACATGAAAAAATGCTCAACATCACTAATCATCAGGGAATTCCAAATTACAACCACAATGAAATACCACCTTACCACAGCCAGTGTAGGCATTACTAAAACATCAAAAAGCAACAGATGTTGGTGTGGATGTGGTGAAAAGGGAATGCTTATACACTGCTGATGGGAATGTAAATTATTACAACCTCTTTGGAAAACAGTATGGTGATTTATCAAAGAACTAAAAGTAGACCTACCATTCAATCCAGCAATCCCACTACTAGGTATCTACCCCAAAGGAAAAGAAGTCACCATATCAAAGAGACACTTGCACACATATGCTTATTGCAGCACAGTTCACAATTGCAAAGATATGGAACTAACATAATTACCCATCAACTAATGAGTGGATAAAGAAAATGTGGCATATATACACCATGGACTACTACTCATCCATAAAAAAGAACAAAATAATGTCTTTTGCAGGAACTTGGATGGAGCTGGAGGCCATTATTTTAAGTGAAATCACTCAGGAATGAAAAAGCAAATACCATATGTTCTCACTCATAAGTGGTAGCTAAGCTATGGGTGCACCAAGGCATACAGAGTGGTAGAATGGACATTGGAGACTCAGAAGCCAGAAAAGGGGTGCAGGATAAAAAACTACATATTGTGTACAATGTATATGGCTTGGTGATGGGTGCACTAAAACCTCAGACTTCACCACTCTACAATTCATCCACATAACTATTGAAATTAAAAAATTACATCATCAGAATTTAAAAAAATAAAGTTCATTACAGCTAAAAATAAATTTCAAAATAACAATAAGAAGTTTTATCAGGTAGAGTTGTATCACTGGGGAGAGGATCTGCAGAGATCTGCATGTCTCCATTCCAGTGCTTTTCTTTGATTTTTTTCCCCCCTGAGATGGAGACCCCCTCCATTGCCCAAGCTGGAGTGCAGTTGCACAATCTTGGCTCACTGCAATCTCCACCTCCCGGGTTCAAGCGATTCTACTGTCTCAGCCGCCTTGCTTTTCTTATTTGTATGTACTTTCATATATCCTTCTAAAATTTATATTTCTCTCTGTTTTACAATGTAAACAATATATTGGTATTCACATAAAATATACAATAAATTCATAAATGCATATAACTTATAAATAAACATACATGTATTGAGTTGCTCAAAATTATTTTTACTGGTAAGATGTTCAGTCTAGTCTGGAGACTGTGTCTCTTGTCCACACCCCTGTTTGTTTTCATACACCACTTCAGATATGTTTAGCTTTCCATCACAGGACTCATAAGTTCTCTAGATCCCCACTGCGATCATCATCCCCAGCACAAACTGTTACCAATAATTTATTTCTAAGCCAACAAAGGAGAAGTTCTGGCTGTGAGATCATGTTAGTTTTGGCAATTAAAACACATTAATAACTTTTGGATTCTTTGGCAGAAATATTAAATTGCAACCTTTACTGATTAGTATGGACATTTTTAGAGTAACAATTCACAATATCTGTCATTTGCTGCCTGTGGTATATGTAGGAAATTATTAATATACCTGTAATAATATATCTCTATATCCATCTTGTTTATCCTTTGCTCCTTGGGGGAAATATTTTTAGAAAATTATTATCACTGTATCATCTATAAGAGAGCAATAATTAGAGAAATATTGCACTGGACACTTCTGGAAAACTGGCTTTTCTCGTTTCATTTTCTACCTTTGCAAAAGTTTGCTTTTTAAAAGTGTAATCTAGAAGTTATAAATATTTCTGCCTTGCAGTTATCCGTTCTGTTTCACTGAAAACATTTTAAAACGGTCCAACATCTTTATGTTTCTACTTGGTTCCAAATATGGTACCAGATTTTTACTGTAAAAAATCATGAAATACACTGGCATGATCCTTTTGGGAATATATTTTAAAGTTTACCTCCTTAGCACACTCACCAAACATCTTCGGGTACCCATAGCATTCACACAAAACTGCTAAATCAAGATGCTCCCCTGTGATGCACGTGTAGGCGAGAATGTCAATGAATAAATAAGTGATTGAAATACATAAGCACTAATTAGAAAACTGTATGAGACAGCACACCAACATGGCACAAGTATACATATGTAACAAAATGTAACAAAATGTAACAAACCTGCACGTTATGCACATGTACCCTAGAATTTAAAGTATAATAAAAAAAAAAAAAAGAAAACTGTATGAGAGATGAGGCCAGCTGGACTTCCGGGATGGAGTGGGGACTCAGGGAACTTTCTCCAGTTACAAGAGGATTGTAAAACACACCAATCAGTGCTCTGCAAAACGCACCAATCAGCACTCTGTAAAACGCACCAATCAGCGCTCTGTAAAACGCACCAATCAGCAGGATTCTAAAAGTAGCCAATCACGGGGAGGATTGAAAAAAGGGCACTCTGACAGGACAGAAAGGGAAGATGGGCAGGGGACAATAAGGAAATAAAAGCTGCCCCCACCCCCACCCCTCACGCCCGCACCCCCCCACCCCCACCCCTCACCCCCCCCCCCAGCCCCACCCCTCCACCAGCAGAGATCCCGCTGGAGTCCCCTTTCCCGGTATGAGAGGTTTGTTCTTTAGTTCTTCACAGTAAACCTTGCTACCGCCAACACTTCGGTCTGTACCATCTAAAAGAGCTGAAACACTCACTGCAAAGGTCCGGAGCTTCCTTCCTGGGACCACGAACCCACCGGCAGGAGCCAACTCAGGACACGGTATGTGTTCCGGAGAACTTCTTCAGGCCTTGGAAATAGAACATAGTAAAGAGGTTTCTTTGTCATGGGTCAGCAGTCACTATTTCCCAGCTCGCCTCCGAGAGCTGACTGAAGTGCAGCCTGAACCGCACGCAGCGTTGTTTTCACCACAGCGAGTTCCTGCAAACCCTCGGGAGCGCCTCCTAGCGGCGGAGCGAGAACGAGCCATGGGCGGGCTTCTAGGAGTAAACTGCTAAACCCAAGGGGTTTGCGAGGGACGGGCTGGGTGGCAAGACTTGTACAGCCTCGCAAATGGAACCGTTCCCCCTAGAGGGACTCCCTAAATCGCCACAGGTGCTGACTCTTTCTGACAGTAAAGGACCAGGCCCAGGAGTGTAAAGATTGTGGTCAGGTGCTCCAAGCCCAAGCAAGATCCATTCAGCAGCAGTTGGGTTAGAAAGATGAAGGCGCCCAGCGTCTGCAGCGGAGTCGGGGGGGGAGCGAAACATGTCCCTGCCCAGCGCCCCGCGCGCTGGATCGCCGGGGCGAGCCTGAGGCGGGAGAGGCCGCGGGGTGGAGGTGCAACGAGGAGGCGCGCAGGGGTGCGTGGCTGGGTGCGGGAGGAGTGCAGGATATGGAGGGAGGGGAATGTTGGGGTGGCGCGAAGGAGGAGCGCTTGGAAGGGCGCGGCGTTTTGACCCAGAGGGGCTCGGAGTGAGAGTGCCGGCGTGCGGGGAGGGAGTGGAGGGAGTGGAGGGACGAGGGAGTGGAGTGGAGGGGTGGGGACGTGCTGGAGGGGCGCGCCTGGATAGCGTTGGAGAGACAGGAAGAGTGGAGGGGCGGGGCAGTCGCTGGAGCGACGCGGGGAACATCTGAAAGGGTTGGAACTGAGGGGAGGGGGGATGCTGGAGAGGCACACGGTGACCGACATGGAGGGACACGAGAGGTGTGGAGTGGAGGGGCGGGGCAGTCGCTGGAGGAACTTCTGGAGGGACGCGGGAAACAGCTGAAGGGGTGCTGTGTTGGATCTTGGAGGGGAGGGGGATGCTGGAGAGGCACGCGGTGATGGACGTGGAGGGACACGGGAGGCGTGGAGCGAGCAGGACACAGAGGGGCATCAGCTGCCCTGGAGAGGTGCTTTCGGACATCTGGAGGGGCGCACGGTACTGGGACTTGGCGGCATCTGGGGCGCAGTGGGAGGTGACTGGCGTCCAGCCGGCGGCGCCCAGGGCTCGGCGAGGCGCAGGACGGCCCTGGCAGCGGTGCAGCAGCTCAGGCTAGTTCCTGGGGAATCCCTGGCCCCCACCTCCCCGCGCGCCCTGGCCGGTATTGCCCAGAGTCCGGGGGGGAAGTGGGCGCCCGCGGCTCGGAAAGCTGCTCCCCCGCCCTGGAGCAGAGTCGTCGCTGCGGTCGCTGAGGAAGGACGCAGCGGAGGCCCGCGCTGTCCGGGGAGAAGACGGTGGTGTCATCCCGTCTGGAATGAAGGGAAATGCAGTGGTTGTTTGCGTTCCGGGACTCCAAGAAGTACAGCAGGTAAAGAGAATAGCCACTGCCCGCCACTTCGCCTTCAGTTCCCCAGATTCCTGGGTCCCTTCCTTCTCCTCCAACCTCCTAAACTAACCCCTCTGTTGTTAGACGTCGCTATGCCAGTTCCAGCCTTCCCCCTAGGACTCCATAACCACCCGTGTCCTCTTTCTTCTCGCCTTCTCTGCCCTAGACAGCAGTATCCTTCCTTTGCCCCGTTGTGGGGGCTCAGGGACAAGAGTAAAATGTAATTTAGACAGTTGGCCTTTCTTTGCCCAAAGACTTCAGTAACTGATCCTTCTGCAGTGAGACTTGATAACTTGTTGTGTGCTTGTGTCTGGTGTGAGAGAATGAGAGTGAATTGGTTTAATGCAAATGATTTTGCCAAAAACATTGCCCTGGGTTGCTTACTGGGGAGTCTGGAACACAGTAAGCCGAGCGTCTGCACCAAGTGCAAAGTTGCATAGGATTTGCTTGGGGGTTTTAGAGGGGAACTGAAGCGCAGCGGGGCTCTGTCATCTTCAGTGGGATTACATAATTTCTTGATGATCCTCACCACCCTTATACTCATTACCACCATTAAGTACCACTAATTAGTATTTACATATATGCATGCTGTCACTTGGTTACATCAAAGTCAGCAAGCTGCTTATTCTTACATCATTACTGAGTATTCTGATGTTTCTGAATGTTAGCACAGTACCAGACAGTTGATCTGTGAAACATCCACTCATCCAGTGATGATATTGTACAGGCGGATTTTATAATGCTGGCACTCCCTGTGTATCCATAGTATTCATGTACTAATACTCCTGGCTGTTCCTTAACGCAGGTAAATTGGTGCTAGTAAAGCAATGGAATAGTATTTACATGTTTCAATGCAAATATTTTGAATACGGGTCTTCCTATGCTTTTCTTCCTTTGATGTGAACAGGCTATAAAGCAACTGTAAAGAAAAGATTACACAATTCTAGTCCAAAATTACACATAAGCTGAAATCTTCGTTTTTGTTGATGGATTCTTTTGCTAACCGGTTCAGTGTCTCTGGTATGAAAATTTCTCTTCATGACAGTATGCTTCCAAATTGACTAGCAAGCAGGCATCCATCCACATGTGTTAAAATATCTTACAGTAAACTTTTAAAGTTATACAGCAGTTATGTTTTCAAATATTGTACTTAAGTCCTCTATTCTTTTCACCTTTAATGTTTTTTGCTGAATATGACAGATGCAATATTTAGTGTATGTTACATGTAAATAATTAACGTGTATGGTACACTTACACCGTGGCCTCACATGTGCAGAGAAGGTGTCCTGTGTCATGACTGTAATCTGTCAGGCAGCCTTTCTTAAATCACGGAAAAAAGGTAGTGATAAATAGCTCATTTAATAAATTTAATAAATTCAAATGATCAGAACTACATAGCCTAGCTAGTCTATATAACAGACTATAAAATCAATAAGCAAACTTTCACACTGTACAAATAACTTATTTACATTTTAAAACTACTGAAACACCTTTCAGAGATAACCAGGGTAATAACCCCATTTTAAAAGTAGCATTTTATAAATTGTGGGTTGGTAATATTTAAAATCATTTTTATTTAAATATGTATACACATATATACACACACTATTACATTTTAATCAGCATCATTATGTTATCTTAGGAATGATTTTTTCTTATTTGTCAGACTCTCACTTGATGTTTACTACTTAAGACTGTGTCCTGGGCGGGCACGGTGGCTCATGCCTGTAATCCCAGCACTTTGGGAGGCCGAGGCGGGCCCATCACGAGGTCAGGAGATCGAGACCATCCTGGCTCCTGACTAATACAGTGACACCCCGTCTCTACTAAAAATATTTCTAAAAAATTAGCCAGACATGGTGGCAGACACCTGTAGTCCCAGCTACTCCAGAGGTTGAGGCAGGAGAATGGCGTGAATCCAGGAGGCAGAGCTTGCAGTGAGCCGAGATCAGGCCACTGCACTCCAGCCTGGGCAACAGAACTTGACTCTGTCTGTTACAAAAAAAAAACAAAACAAAAGGCTGTGTCCTCTTGTAATCCCAGCACTTTGGGAGGCCAAGGCTGGCAGATCACCTGAGGTCAGGAGTTCAAAACCAGCCTGGGCAACATGGTGAAACCCGATCTCTACTAAAAATGCAAAAATTATGTGGGTGCCATGGCACACGCCAGTAGTCCCAGCTTCTCAGGAGGCTGAGAATCGCTTGAACTTGGGTGGCAGAGGTTGCAGTGAGCTGAGGTTGTGCCAATGCACTCCAGCCTGGGTGATAGAGCAAGACTCAGTCTCAAATATATATAAATAAATAATAAATAAATAATTTAGAAAAATAAGACTGTGTCCTACAGGATACCTTATTGTACTGTGGGTAAAATACATAAGTATCTAGGGACATGGTTATAGTTAACTAAAAAAGATAAAGATAATTTTATTTCTTATTCTAAAATTATAAGAAAATTATTTATAGGGACATAATAGTGGTACAATAATTCATACTTAAGTGATGGTGCCTTGTAGTTTCTGAATGCCAATTTTCTTAGGTTTTCTGTAGTTAAACATGTGAAGTAAAAAAATTAGTTGTGTGTTGACAGTGGTAACAATACAATGTTTTCTATACAGGAATCCCCGGTTAAAGTAAATTAGCATATACATTTCTGAATATGACATCTTCAAAATTAGGAAATAAAATAACTACCTTAGCAACATGCATTTTCACATTTCATTTTGTTACATATGAGGGAAATATTTGTGCTGGAATAGGAAACAGCAGGAAAAGTAAGAAGAGGGTAAAATGATGCTTTCCAAGGTAATTTAATCTGGTAGTAGTTACAGATCTGCTGTCTAGAAAAATGTCTGGACCTAATACCTAATTCAGACTCAATTTCAATTAGGTTAATGCCTCATTCAGGCTTGGTTTGAAGAGGGGACCCAGTTCTGAACCCCTGAGTGAGATCACCTAAATTAAATTCCAGCATGGATGTGGGCTTGGTTGCTTTAGGTACAAAACCCTGAGTCATTCCATTATATCAAAGTATACCTACGTTAGTAATTAAATAATGAAAGCTGAACTGGAAAAGTAACATGAACCAGGTATTAATGTGTAAAAATGCACTATTTTTGTCTAGTAGGCTTTACTCAATATTTGTTGCTAAACTCTTTTTCAAAACTAAGATATAGTAAGTTACCTGAATCAGAAAAGGGAACATTTTTAAATATGAAAAATTTAACTAAAATCATAATGAATTGAAGACAATTGATACAGGCATGCCATGTGAGATAATCACATCACAGAGAATGCAGTCTTCATCCATCAGGCATTTGTGCCTGTGTTACAAACAATCCAATTATTATACTCTTTTTATTTTAAAGTGTAAAATTAAATTATTATTGATTGTAGTCATCCTGTTGTGCTATCCAACACTAGGTCTTATTCTTTCTGTTTTTTAACCCATTATCCAAACACCCACCCCCACTTTCACTACCCTTCCCAGCCTTTGGTAACCATCCTTCTACTCTGTGTCTCCATGAGTTCAATTGTTTTGACTTTTAGATGCCACAAATAAGTGAGAACATACAGTGTTTGTCTTTCTGTGCCTGGCTTATTTCACTTAACATAATGTTCTCCTGTTCCGGGGCCGGGCGCGGTGGCTCAAGCCTGTAATCCCAGCACTTTGGGAGGCCGAGACGGGCGGATCACGAGGTCAGGAGATCGAGACCATCCTGGCTAATATGGTGAAACCCCGTCTCTACTAAAAATACAAAAAACTAGCTGGGCGAGGTGGTGGGCGCCTGTAGTCCCAGCTACTCGGGAGGCTGAGGCAGGAGAATGGCGTAAACCCGGGAGGCGGAGCTTGCAGTGAGCAGAGATCCGGCCACTGCACTCCAGCCTGGGCGACAGAGCGAGACTCCGTCTCAAAAAAAAAAAAAAAAAAAAAAAAAAAAAATGTTCTCCTGTTCCATCCATGTTGTTGCAGATGACAAGATCTCATTCTTTTTATGGCTGAATAGTACTCCATTGTGTACATGTGCCACATTTGCTTTATGGCACATTTCCATTAATCTGTTGATGGATATAGGTTGCTTCCAAATTGTGGCTCTTGTGAACAGTGCTACAACAAACATGGGAGTGCAGATATCTCTTCAATAGACGGATTTCCTTTCTTAGAGGTATACACCCAGCAGTGGGATTGCTGGGTCATGTAGTAGCTCTATTTTCAGTCTTTGTCTCCAAAGTGTTCTCCATAGTAGTTGTACTAATTTACATTCCCACCAACAGTGTACAAGGGTTCTTCTTTCTCCACGTCCTCACCAGCATTTGTTATTGCCTGTCTTTTGGATATAAGCCATTTTTAGCTGGGGTGAGACAGTATCTCGTAGTTTTTATTTGCATTCCTCTGATGATCAATGATGTTGAGCACCTTTCATATGCTGTTTGCTATTTGTATGTCTTCTTTTGAGAAATATGTATTCCAATCTTTTGCCGTTTTTTGTTTTTTGTTTTTTTTTGAGACGGAGTCTTGTTCTGGTACCCAGGCTGGAGTGCAATGGCGCCATCTCAGCTCACTGCAACCTCCGCCTCCCGGGTTCAAGCGATTCTCCTGCTTCAGCCTTCTGAGTAGCTGGGATTACAGGCACGTGCCACCACTCCCAACTAATTTTTTGTATTTTTAGTTAGAGATGAGGTTTCACCATGTTGACCAGGCTGGTCTTGAACTCCTGACCTCAGGTGATCCGCCTGCCTCAGCCTCCCAAAGTGCTGAAATTACAGGCATGAGTCACCGAGCCTGGCCTCTTGCCCATTTTTTTTATTGGATTATTATATTTTTTCCTATAGAGTTGTTTGAGCTCCTTAGATATTCTGGTTATTAATCCCTCGTCAGATGGGTAGTCTGCAAATATTTTCTCCCATTCCGTGGCTTGTTTTTTCATTTCATTGATTGTTTCCTTTGCTGTACAGAAGCTTTTTAGCTTCATGTGCCAGAAAAACCTTCTTTACCATTGTATTTAAAATATTCTCCTAGTGATTCTATTTATTCTCTTGTTACTATAGAAAATTGTCTTGTGTTTCATATTTAAATATGAGAAATTTTCGTACATACTGGCTGTTTCCCTTCAGCTAGAATATAAGCTCTAAGAAGTCTCTACAACAAGAGGCCTCTTTTGTCCCGTTCACGATGGTGTCCTCAGCCCTGGAACAGTGTTTGGCACCTAGTTGGTGCCTGTTGGACCAAAGACAGCAGTAGTAGCCCCAGCAGGGTACTGGTGCCTTTGCCATACAGCTAACTCATGTAATACAAAATAACACAGCTTCTCAGTACAGTCTTGAGGACAGCTGGTAATTAATTGCGTTATTGTAATCTCTGTATATAATAATGGACATTTCCATGCAGTTACCTAAAAATCCATTACTTCTCTGTCTTAAACAAGAACTACATTTGTCATCTATTCTAGCGGACAAACATTTTTTAAAATCAGCAAAAGCTTGCTCACATACCTGACAGAGATAATCATTGATAACAATTATCTATATAAGGCATGATTGACAGGCATCTGCTATTAATATGCACTCTATTGTGTTATTATCATATTTCACCGAATCTAAGATGCCCATTTTTGTCACATTTAATAGCTCTGA
The DNA here is from genome assembly GCF_024542745.1 of Macaca thibetana thibetana. NCBI lineage: Eukaryota > Metazoa > Chordata > Mammalia > Primates > Cercopithecidae > Macaca > Macaca thibetana. Next base: position 3,232,893 of record NC_065594.1, read on the forward strand.
AATTGGGAGGCATATTACATTCAGTAATATGGTTTAATTCGCATTGGAATTTCCTTTCTTAATGGCACAGAAGTAATGGTGTTCTTATAATCGTCATTCTTAGATTTGATGAGATACAGTATATGAGAAAGTCAAGAACTCATCCATGAGGTTTAGTGAATAATTTATATATATATTATAAATTATTATATATAATATTTACTGAATAATTTATTTTATATATATATAAAACTTAGAGCTGTCATATTAAATTTTCCCACTAGTTCTCTCTTGCAAAACCTAGTAATCTTTCTCTACCCTCATCTTTGACCCCCTTCCTACCCAGAGCACAGGAGAACACTGAACAGTCCTCCTCATTCATGTGAGCCAACACTGATGATGTGGATTTCCACAACCTGTAAGTTCTGTTTGCTTGACTAATGGCAGGGAGTCATTCAAATTTGTGTCCATCTTCTCTCTTCATTTTTAAATACTCCTTTCTACTTGTGGTTGCATTCCCCCTCATTCTTCCATTTGTCAGGAGCTACCACCACCATCACCCTGCAGGGAAAAAAAAAAAGAAAAAGCAGTCCGCGCAATGGCTCACGCACATAATCCCAGCACTTTGGGAGGCCGAGGTGGGTGGATCATGAGGTCAAGAGATCGAGACCGTCTTGGCCAACATGGTGAAATCCCGTCTCTACTAAGAATACAAAAATTAGCTGGGCATGGTGGTATATGCTTGTAGTTCCAGCTACTCAGGAGGCTGAGGCAGGAGAATCCCTTGAACCAGGGAGGCGGAGGTTGCAGCAAGCCGAGATCTCGCCACTGCACTCCAGCCCGGCAACAGAGTGAGACTCAGTCTCTCTCTGTCTCTCTCTCTCTCTCACACACACACACACACACACACACACACACACACAAGCTACTTCTGTAGATTATTGCATTGGTTTGCCTCAAACTTGTATTAGATTCTTCATGTTGCAAATGATCAAACACCAACTATACAGTTTTGAGCAACAAAGGCAATTTATTGACTGACCTAACTGAGAAACACAAGATAGGGGCTGGCTTGGGCATGCCTTGATCCATGGCCTAAGCATGGCCATCAGTTTTTCTCTGTCCCTCATCTCTGTTCTCTGCTGCATTGGCTGGCTTGTGTGGCTGCTGACAAATCCAGGCTTCCGGCACTATCCAATTCAGGGCAAGCAGAGAAGAAAGTGTGTCTTCCTGGTGGCAGAAATAAAAGTAGTGGAATTTGCTCTGATTAAGTCTAATTGGCTTGGATTGAATCCTTCTAAAATAATCTCTATGAACAAGAGAATGTCTGATTGGCCTGTCCTGTCCTAAGTCACATGAAATCCCATAGAATCTAATGCTTGATATCAAACTGCTTTCTTTCTTTCATGTTAAGGAACTGGGCTGGGTGATATATTTAATGTACTTGGGGCCAAACCCTTCATTTCTTCCTTTAATTGGAATCCTCCTTTCCTGTGAAAACAAATGGACTTTGTGATCATTAGCTTATTGAGGGTAGTATACACACATTGATTGAAATGATTTAAATTAAATGATGTAAGATGTCTGCTGGAGCCAAGTGGCACATATGGCAGAGAATCAATGCAAAGAAAGTTTGAGTAGAAGGAAGGATGATAAAGACATGAGCTTGTCTATGTGTCCATGAAATGTCCCTGCCTTTGAGTCTTCAAACACGAGGAGCTAAAGCCACCTGAATTGCTGCTTCTCTTCCTGTTATCACCTTCTTCTTCTGGTGTCTTTTCCCCCAGCCACAGCGTAATTGTCTTGCCACCACCCTTGTGACCTCACGACACAGCATGTCTATTGTCACGGGGCCTTTGGTATCCAGGCACACATTTTCAGAGGACAAAGATTTCTTGAGGGAACAGGATGGTAAAGAGTTCTCAGTAGCTGGCATGAGGATGAGAGGTGAGGAGCTCAGGGACCCTCAGAAGTAACCTGAGAGAGGTAGTATCAGGAGCAAGACAAGTGCAGCTGCATGAGTGTCCAGCTTCTCTGCCTTTCAGCCCATGGCCGTGCCCCTGTGTGTGGTCAAGCCTAATGACCTGTATGCATCATAACAGAGGAACTTGTTGACCCATGATGTTGATTTGAAAGCTAAACTATAAAGAAAATAATATAATTCGGCTTTATTGTGCTATAAAAGTGCTATGCTATGGTCTGCCTATGAGAGTTAATTACTAATTGGGCACATAAATGATAACATATACCATTAAGTCAAAATGTCTTTAGCATGTCAGGCATTTCAGTAGGTAAACCAAGACACTTTTATCCTAAAGGCCACATGTATCATAATCTGTAAGTCACGTATCTTATTTCTTTTTGATAAATTCACTCTCAGCATTAAGGAATAATTATAATAGCTAACCATTTAACATGTATTTTACTACACGTCAAACACCTTTTGTACATTATCTCATTTAATTATGTCATTAACCTTAAATGGGAGATAGTATTATTCCCAACATTAATAGGAGAACATTGACCATTGAAGAAGATAACTGACTGACTTAACATTACACTGCTGTTAAGTGAAGAAAGTAAAGTTGAAGCTCAACTGACTTCAAAGCCTGAGATTTTTGTTATCTCTAAGGAAAAATAGAGAACAGAAGATTTTGAAACTAACGCCATGTAATGTTAATCAGAATCAGAGTACAGGATATCAGCCAAGCTGTCAAACCAAGGAGGCTATAAGGAATCTGCATCTGACTTTTTGGGATCTAAGGCAGCAGTCCCCAACCTTTTTGGCACCAGAGTCCGATTTCGTGGAAGACAGTTGTTCCATAGATGGAGGGCATAGGGGATAGTTTCAGCATGTAACTGTTCCAGATAAGATCATCAGGCATTAGAGTCTCATAAGATGCATGCCGCCTAGATCCCTCTCATGAGTAGTTCACAACATGGTTCGCACTCTTGTGAGAATCTCATGCCTCCACTGATCTGACAGGAAGCAGAGCTTGGCATTAATTTAATGTTCACTCACCAGCCACTCGTCTCCTGCTGTGCAGCCCGGTTCCTAACAGGCCATGGACCAGTACCGGTTCATGGCCTGGGCTTGGGAACCCCGATCTAAGAGGCTGAGCCAAAGTCATCAACACTGAGGATACGATTCAAAATTAGGGAGGCCAGGGTTGAAGCCCATACCATATAATTGAAAGGAATCAGGTTTCCTGTACAGGGAAGATTGCCTTTGGACTTGAATATCTGATCACAAGTCATCTCCACTACCTCTTACTCACGGATTAACCTCTCCTTATCTGTACTTTTATTCCCTGGGGCATTTGCAATGTTGCAATTGCAATATTGCATGATTTCATGTCTGTATTCCAGGGAACCTTTGAGGGAGATGTCCAATAAGCTCTAAGAATATGTGGTTTTCTCTTTTCTCTTTTTCTCTCTTCTTTTCAAAGAAGAAAGTTGGTTTAAGATTTAGGTTGGTGGCTGGGCGCGGTGGCTCAAGCCTGTAATCCCAGCACTTTGGGAGGCCGAGGCAGGTGGATCACGAGGTCAGGAGATCGAGACTATCCTGGCTAACATGGTGAAACCCCGTCTCTACTAAAAATACAAAAAACTAGCCGGGCGTGGTGGCGGGCGCCTGTAGTCTCAGCTACTTGGGAGGCTGAGGCCGGAGAATGGCGTGAACCCGGGAGGCGGAGCTTGCAGTGAGCCGAGATCACGCCACTGTACTCCAGCCTGGGAGACACAGCGAGACTCCGTCTCAAAAAAAAAAAAAAAAAAAAAAAAAAAAAAAAAAAAAGATTTAGGTTGGTGATCTCCAAGTTTGTTTATGAATTAATAAAAAACATAACACTTAGGAAAGTGACTGATACATATCTCAGTATGTGTTGACTTCTATACATTTATAAATTACATTCATATATTACTATATTATGCATATTTAAAATATATAAAAATATTAGAACATTTAAAAGAATTAATAATAATGATCTGTGCTGTTGGAGAATCAACAGGTCTCTTCCAAATACATTAAAGTTTTCCTTTATTTGCTTCCACAGCCCTTAGTTCATGTCTAAATTGTAATGCTAACCATATTATCGAGTATGTAGCTGTCTGCCTCCTCAGTGGGAAAGAAAGCTACTTAAGCACAGAAAGTTTATGGTTTAAAGTTAGTGGTTTACTGATCTATTCATTAATTTAGCAAATAATTAATGAGTATCTAGAGACTAAGGAAATGTAGGTATCAAGACTGAGTCTCTGCCATCAAACTTAGTATCAAGTGATGGATGAACAGGTTATAGACAAGCAACAGTCACAGATTAGTCTATGCTGAAGGCCAGGAGTAGGATGAAGGTGCTTAGGGGGACACCAGTCCTGCAAGAAAGGAGGAAGTGGGAGAGAAGGGTTAAAGAAGGACACATGTTGATACAGAATAGCCCCTACTATGTAGTAGATTCTCAACAAATATATGTGGTTGTTAAATGCTGATGTTAATGTTTTTTGAGTTTGAGAAGATTGAGAAAAATCATATCTCTATTTACCGCCCACTTTCTGAACCAACTGAAAAACAGACAAAAGAATGAGGCCAGTGAAGCTCTGTCATTTTTTGTTTGTTTGTTTGTTTGACAAATGAAGCTGTGAGAGAATATATGCTAGATGTGCAGCAGTGGTGGACTCCTGATGTTACATTCTGGACAAGGGTCTACCCACTCACCCACCAGGCAGCGCTGGGAAATCATGGGTTTCCAAAGGGAAGATTGCATCTTAAACTCTCAGCATGAAGGACCCAGGCAAAAATTGTCCTCTCTGCAGACATGGAGCCAGGTCCCTAAAGAGGGAGGAGGAATCACACATGCAGGCCCACTTTCTGGCTCCAGCTCACAGATGAGGCGCATAAATCCACTTTTCCTGGGAAGAAATGAGTAAAAATTGAAGAGAGAGCCCAGGAATGTCACTATAATGGAAGGAACCATCTCGGAGAAGGAGTGTTTCTTATATAAATGAAGATTTCCACAAATTTTCAATGGCCAACATACTTTCAAGGTTCCTGGGCACAGATCAGTCTATTCCTCTATATCCAGACTTCTGCTCTTTTCTGTTCAATTCTGCTATTTTCCTCCAAATTTACCTTATGTCATCTATTATTCTTTTCGTAATTCCTACCATCATCCACTTTCTAACCCTTCATCAGAAATTTCTGATCAAGGTAAAGAAATTTAAGAACATTCATGGAATATAACTTTAGTATTCTTGATAATAACTAGTTTGCAATAAGAATGAATACACTTAAATTTCCTAACTGCATGCTGTCTTCTCTTTGATCACATCAGATATATAAAATGTCAGATGAATGTAAAAGGAAATAAATTGGGAAGAATATTAATTTGACCAAAAGATAGGCACAGATGCCTTTAAACAGTAATATATCTTACTCAGTGTAAACTAGAAATGAAAATTGGGACAGAATTACATGTCTCTGCAGGAACTCTTAATGATAGATGTCAGTGCAGCAAGGACTTCAAAGTTCAGTAGGAACTATTTCAATCCAGAATTCTATGCTAAATGAAATGAATTATTAACCAATTTGAGAGCAGAATAGATAAATTTTCAGACACCAAAAGTCTCAGACAATCTGCTTCCCAACCCTCCTTTCTGAATAATTATTGAGGGTGCACTCCATCAAAGCAAGGGAGTAAATGAAAGAACATGAGTGAAGGTCCAGAGAACAATTAGCCCAGCTCAAGAGAGCACTGACACCTACTCAAGGCCACAGCTGTGGGAGCCTCAGCCAGCAGATGGGGACAGGAAGAGGTAGAGCCCGCATCACACCAATACCACAGAAAAAGGAGATTGTGTATGATGGTCATGATTACTACAAGTTTGGCAGAAGCTTGAGGATGTGATAGAGGTAAACAATACAAGAAATGAAAAGGAATATAGTTACAAAACAAGGGAGGTGGAGGTTAGTCACACAAGAAAGTCATGATCCAACCATGACAGAAACTGTTTATGTTAAAAAACGAAGGCAAGTACATTTCAAGGAGAAAAAATGGAATCGATTCCATATAGTAGATTAAAAATTAATAAAAGTCAGGAGACAAGTAAGATAGAATGTCAGAGACATATTTCACACAATTTCTTCTTGTAACAAAGAGATAAAAAAGGAATTCAGAAATTCCAGCAATAAAAACTGTGTGGGAAAGCCATAATGTCAGTATAAAGTAATTAAAATATTTGGAGGGATATTTTTCAAAGTAGATTCCATTTGGAACTCGTAATAGAAACACTGAGTGGCACAGAGGTTATAAAATCAGTATTTGTCTATGAAAGGAAACATAGCTATAAAAATGTGAACACTTTCTGTTGCTTTTTTTTTTTTAATCAAGCTGGTCAAATCACAGGAGATGCCGTTATGGTTTTCAAATGGAATGGAATGGAATGGAATCAGCTTTGATCATGTAAAAGTGCAGGTAAACTGAAAGAGGGCTGGAGACAGGAGTGGTGTGCACCACGGTCACAGGTGGAGGATGGAGCGGCTGCAGCACCGTGTACTCAGTAAAAGAGCATGAGGGTCAAGTATACTCTCCATGATTTTGAAACAGGAGATAAATATTTAAGTAGACTGTGTGAAATTGCCAAGTTGACCACAGAAGGAGCTGAAAGGGGTGACAGAACTACATAGGAGAAAGGAGGAGAGTGCTGCAGGATGAAAACCTGCATGAAAAAACTGGATAGATCATGCCTAGAGTTAATACACTGAGACATAGCAATAGGAGGCCAATTAAAGGTAAGAGCTAAGTATGAAAAGGAAGATCTAAGTAGTGACCTCAGACACGTGGAGGTAGTGATGTGGTGGGGAAAAGAAGGAGACAGCAGGAGATTTTATTCTAAGCCTTTCTGATTGACTTCCTTTTTACCATGCATAGATTCTATTTTGATAATTATTCTTAATGTATTTCCTGTGATTCTGATATGCACATGTCACACTTACATTTTCTGCCCAAATAATCACTGCCCAAGAAGTCTATTCTTGATGGAGTTGCAATATCTGTTTCTTACAAATTATTCAAAGTCATGTGTTCATGGGAAAATACTTTTAGAATATCATAACCCAATTCAGTAATTGCCAGTGTATAACATGACATTGAAATTTTAGATAGTACTCTTATTTTCTCTTCTGAAGAGTTTTCTTTTTCTTTTAGCCTTTCTTATACCTAATTTCTCCTGCATCTCAATGATTTCTTATTTATTACATGTGAATTTTTTCCCCTCTATCTTCTCTTAGAACACTGAGTTCAATTTTTGTAAGTATTGACTTCCAGTTCCCCAAAGGTACCATGAAAACAATACATTTAGTAGTCTAATATACGAATATTTAATTGATATAACAATTTTACAGGGAATATTAATTATATTTGTTAAAATGTGTTCACTGGGTGATTCATATTGATAAATAATCAGAGAATCTGAGCGAGAATCATCCAAGTAATTACAATCCAGATGAAAACTCTTAGTTTTCAGTTGAGTATAAAATCATTTGATTACTCATTTTGTTTATGTGAAAGGTCTATGGCCATCTATTTTGAGGATTGTACCTTTAATTAAAGAGGAAAATAATTGACATAGTATTTTTGAAAGCTTTTAAAGTTTATTACTTGCAAAATAATTTAATTTGCATTCACATTTAATTTGCTCCCAAAACCATACTTTTATTACTGTTATACTGACCTCTTCTGGATACTTCCTATAATGTCATCCAGATACTGTGATAGCTCAAGTTTTTTAAGGTTACTGTATGGAATTAATATCACTTTTTTAAAAAAACTAATAAGGCTGGCGTAACTATTCAGTTTAGTTCATTGAAGGCTCACTATATGTATACATTGAACAAAGAGTTTATGGTCTAGTAGAGAGGACAGCATAAACAAGTAATGACAACAAAAATACAAGTAACTACAGTTAAGTTTAAAAGTACATATAGATCTAACATTTGCTTTATATATTTGTGTGCTTTACTGTTGGGTGCGTATATATTTATAATTGCTATATTTTCTTGCTGAAAATGTTCATTTATCATTATATAATGACCATCTTTGTCTTTTTTTATAGTTTCTGACTTAAAAGTTTATTTTTTCTGATACAAGTATAACTACCCTCCTTACTTATGGTTTCCATTTGCAGGGAATATCTTTTTCCATCTCTTTGCTTGTAGTCTGTGTGTGTCCTCATAGGTGCAATACGTCTCTTGTGGGCAGCATACAGCTGGGTCTTTTAATCCCTTCAGCCACACTATACCTTTTAGTTGGGGAATTTAACCTATTTACATGGAAGTTTATTGTTGATAGGTAAGGACTTATTCCTGCTATTTTATTAATTGCTTGCTGGCTGATTTGTAGATTCTTTGTTCCTTCCTTCCTCTCTTGTTGTTTACCTTTGTGGTTTAGAGGTTTTCTGTGGTGCCACTACTGGGTATATATCCAAAGGAAATGAAATCTGTATGTCAAAGAAACATCCGCATTCCCATGTTTATTTTAGAACTATTGACAGTAGCCAAGATATAGAATCAACCTATGTGTCTAACAGTAGATGAATACATAAAGAAAATACTGTATATATGCATGGTGTAATACTGTTCAGCCTTTAAAAAGAAGGAAATCCTGTCATTTTGAGAACATGGATGAACCTGGAGGACATCCTGTTAAGTAAAATAAGCCAAGCATGAAAAGACAAATACTGTATGTTCTCACTCATATGCAAAACCTTAGAAGTTGATTTCCTAGAAGTTAAGAGTAGAACAATGATTACCAGAGAATGGGGAGGGGAAGGGTAAGAAAGGGATGAGCTTGATCAGCGGGTAAAAAGTTAGAATTAGAGAAGTTTGGTGTCCTGTTGCACAGTAGGGTGACTATAGTCAACAAAAAGGTATTGTGTATCTCAAAATAGCTAGGAGAGGGGATTTTGTGTGTTCCCACCATAAAGAAATTATAATGTTTGAGGTGATGGATATGCTAGTCAGGATAAATCAGGATAAAAAATTATCCTGATTAGATCATTACCTAATGTATATGTGTATTGAAATATCACTTTGTACCCAGTAAATATATACAATTAGTATGTGTCCCTTTTTTTTTTAAGTATAGAAAACTGATAGTGGCATGTAAGCAGATTTTTTTTTTTTTGAGAGACGGAGTCTTGCTCTGTCACCCAGGCTGGAGTGCAGTGGCACGATCTCGGCTCACTGCAACCTCCACCTCCCAGGTTCAATCTATTCTTCTGCCTCAGCCTCCCAAGTAGCTGGGATTATAGGCATCTGCCACCATGTCCGGCTATTTTTTTTTTTCTGTATTTTTAGTAGAGATGCGGTTTCACCATGTTGGCCTGGATGGTTTTGAACTCCTGACCTGAAGTGATTCGCTCGCTTTGGCCTCCCAAAGTGCTAGGATTGCAGGCATGAGCCACCGTGCCCGGCCTGTGAGCAGACTTTTAAAGGTTAAATTATAGTTCACCAGTAGAAAAAGATGGGAGGTAACCCTATTCAAAGATAGCCAGGCACCCAAGGACATTGTCACTTTTGTGATTCTGAACTCCCCGGTACAAGGCACAGAAGAGATGAACAGGGCCCATCCCTGAAGGCATGTGTCAAGACCTTGGTCCTGCATCCCGGAGGCTCGCTGAAGGGCTTTAGGCCAAGGAGTAATACAGACAGAATTACCTGTTCTCGTCATTCCTCTGGCAGTCCCCAGGTGTATAGGATGGGGGCTGGCAGTTCCTGGAATCATAGGAAGTAGGTACTTGGCTATGGCAACGGGCGATGCCAGAGAAGGTGAGGCCCTAAGTCAGGCAGGGATAAGGAGGGAGGGCAGGCAGAGCAGGAGGTCCTGCGAGGGAATCCACTGAAGTTAGTGACTGGCAGACTGGTGAGTGAGGGAGAGCCCTAAGTCTGCTGTCTTCTGTGAGCTTCTGGGGGATGGCATCGTCAACTGAGGAAGGAAAGACGGACGAAAGAGCAATGGGTGTTGTATTGGAGGAACTGTGGAGAGACAAGGTGTGTTGTGTTGGAGGAAAGCCTGAGCAGTTTTGAGGGATTTAGTCACAGTAATCCATGACTGCAGTTAGCTTACAAAGTGATGAGAACTGTTAAAATGAGACTGCTATCCATATATTTGTCAACTTCACTTGGACCTTGGACATGGCCTAATATGTTTCACTAGTCAATTGACAACCCAAATCATTAAAATGCTCTGTTATTTTCAAATGCTGAACTTTCTCATTCCCTCATTTCCACATTCTCCGTCTACAGATAGCCTCCTCTCTTACTTCATCTCAAAGTAGAAATGATTTCTCCAAAACCGACCACATCACTACTGAAATTCCCTGTTTTCACCGGTTCTGAAAGTGATCCCCCCCAACCCAGCCGCTTCAGCCAGCAACAGGGTTATCCACGCCCAAACTGAAGGAAGAGCTTGATGAGAGGACGTCAGGAAGAAAGGTCAGCGCTAACTGATGACCGTAGTAGTCAAGAATGGAAGCACAGGGCGAATGAGGGGGAAGCCAGGAAAGGTCCCCATAGGCTCCTAGGACCATGGTTGGAAGCACGTTTGTCGTGGAGTCCCCAAGTACCAAATGGGTACGTTAGGCCTAAGGACTTTTGAAGTCACTTCCACCCATAGGCTTACCAGCTTTGTAATCTGGAACCAATTTTACACCTAAATGAGAGTTAGACTAGATTTCGTTAAGGTCTCTTGGAGCTTTAAAATGTTATGATTCCTTTGAGAACATTTCAAAATGTGTGTGTGTGTGTGAGCGTTACAATCTTAAGCTGCCTACATTACAAACTGAAGGTCTTGCTTTAATAATTTCAACTAACTGATAAAATAAAAGGCTTCTTTATGTCATTCTTCTGCCCTACTAAACATAGGTGTGGATAGTATTAAATGAATCTGTAAATATGAGTGGGGATCAAACACATCGCCTGGCTAATATTTGTACAAAGCAGTTCCCAAAGCATTGAAAAGTTCATTGCAGCAAAACCAATTTACGATTGATGAAAAGGTCTCTCAGTTGTAACCTTTAAATGCATGACATTTCAATCAGAATATCGAGTTAGCAGTTTCAGACTTTGACTTTTCAGACATACACTGATACAAAAATACATTTCATATCATTATTGTTTAATATATTATTTTTGTTTGAAATTGATAGTTGTCCTACAATTTTATGTCTAGCTGAATTCCCAAAGTAGAAGTACTAATGTGCAGAGAATTCATGAAAGGTTTTCAAATGTCTTACAAATGTAAGATCATTTGAAGCTGTATCGGCTTGTAATTTAAGGCCTGCAGCTGTTGGTATGATAGAAGCATCAAATTTCAAAAGAAGTTGTGGTAGAGTGTAAATAAGCAGAATGAAGAGAAAAGTCTCCTGAGAAGAAAATAAAATGAAAATGTAGCATATGCATTGTTACAGCATTGCTCCTTTTTTTCTTCATTTTTTATTTCAGGTTCAAGGGGTACATGTGCAGGTTTGTTACATAGATGAATTGCATATCACCAGGATTTGATGTACAAATAATTTCATCACCCAGGTAGTAAGCCTAGTACCCAACAGTTTTCTGATCCCCACCTTTCTCCCTCCCTCCTTCCTCAAGTAGGCCCCAGTATCTGTTGTTCCCAACTCTGTGTGCGTGTATACTAAGGCACTGTTTCTTACATTCAAGGTTTAGTACTAAAATGCAAATATGAAGTATATAATTTAGTAAGTTTTAATTCATGCTGCACACCAGGCCACATAAAAATAAGGCAAAATAAAATATTAAAATTATTCAGAAGTTGGATATTTATTCTATTGCCTTTACACCTTATAAAATGGAATGGCCTAATTACTCTTAAATGAAGATAAAGACAATTTAAGATTACGTTGTAACATTCACATCATTTGTTAAACATAATAGAAATGTGAGTTTCCTAGAAAAGAACGGTCATAATTTTAACATGCAGAGTTTGTTTACCTTCTATTATGGTGATCTTTGTTTAGGATTTTCTCCTCAGATATTAACGTTTTTCACTTAAAGAGGCTCAGGGAAAGTGATTTTTAAAGAGTCACTGTTACATGGTAATATGCATTTGGATGAGACTAGTATATGTGTAATATATATAGTCACAAGTTCTAACTTGCATATTAATTTGAAGAGATTTTTCATAAAATTTTATCAATATTAGTTTCTAATGGAAATTAGTCTTAGAAGTTTTTTGTTATTTGTTTGAGGTAAAGGTTTTTTTAGGAAGTTATAATTATGTTAGACTATCATGCTTTAGGGTTTAAATGTTGAAATGTTGGTTTTGTAACAAGAAGAGTTTGGTTTCTTGTTTGTGTGTTTTGGTTTGTTTTTGGCACGTAAAGAGCTGTGTCCTGGAATTGGTGCCCAAACAATTTTAAGTGTGGTATGAACTGTTTATGTCATTGAGTAAAATTAGACACGCCTGTTGCTAATGTGAGAGGATGAAACATGAGACAGGGCTAAACTCATGAGAGCGCTTTCTCCAGGGACAGTTGCTGAAGTTTCATCCTTTGCTCTTTTTCTGTAAGTCATGGAAAAGTTTGAAACATTCTGTCTTCGGTAGAGCTCAGGCCAACAGTAGTTCATTCGCCAGTGCACTTTTCTTAATAGCTAAGGTAAGCGCTCAGTTTTAACTTGGATTTTATATCAATACAAAGTACAACCTAAAAACCAAACACTTATGAGATTTCTTAATATTCTTTCTTCTTTGGTGGCATAATAGTTAATAAATTTAAAACAATGTTGAATAAATTTGTGTATCAGAACATAATGATATATCAAATATCAATAACATTCTCATTTCAACTAAGTTATTCTGACTACTAATATGCTCTGTAGTTTTAGCATAATCCTGTATTTCTAATATTTTTAATTTGTAGAATGCCAAAGGTAGCATTTCTGTATTATTGGGCATTGAAGTGTATCCTGTAGTTAATCTAGACAAAGTATCATCTTTAAGATCACCTGCTTGTAATTCTGCTCTTAAACTTTAGTGGTAGAATTACATTTGCTTTAGATTTTCTTGATAGTTTTGTTGTAGACACTAAGAAATAAACTAAAATGAGTGACAACAAAAGTCCAGTGGTTTTATAAGTTGGAGATAAACAAAACAAGAGCAAAATAGCAACCTGACTCCTTCGCTATTTTTGGAGTGAAAAAGGGAAGAATGTTTCTTTCCCCAAATCTGGAAAATATAAAATGCTGCTCAAAATATGTATGAAAAAATAAACATAAGTAGGGTAAAAGTACACATGTGCTAATGCTTCAGCTTACTGAAGTTATGAGTTCTTTCTCTGAGTTTTCTAAATTAATATATGACAAGTAGCAAACACAACTTTTTTAAAGGAAGGCTTAGAAAAACATAATAAGGGAAAATATAACTCAGCTGACTGAAAGATTTGCCAGCAGGATGGAGTAACTACCAGCACAAAATGAACCACAGAATACACTGTTTATTTTTTGCTTATTTTCTTGCAAACATTTTGTAGGTACAAAGACGTACCTTTGCAGAATTTAAAAAGTAGTGCTACAAGTTGGGGTTCGTTTTCTAGGTTCTAGGATTCATTTCAGATTGTCTTTCAGAGACAAATGAAAAGTAGCATTTCAATGTAGTTAGATATAGCATTCCAAGGACGAACAAATTCAGGTGTCCGAAAGATATCAGCTAAGCTTGCAGTTAAAATGCCGAAAATGAAATTATGCCATATTGTCCTTTAAAAAATGTACTTGCTAGTCATTAAACTAAGTTGTTATTAAATTGCATTAAAAATTAAATAATAAATTATAGTGGGTGCCCAGTGTGTTCAGTTTTGCATAATTTATAGGACCTGAGGATCTCCCTCCACTCCCTCATCACAGCCCTTGCGTCTTCTCAGCTGAGGCACCAGGGCTGTGGTTTCCTAGTGGGAAGGGAGAAACTACAGCATCCTGAGGATGACTCTGCTATTGTCCTGCTCCTTCAGAACCCGCCTTGACCCTCATGATACCTTCCTTTCTCTCCCTCCCTTCTTCCCTCCTCTTCTCTCAGCCTCTGTAGCATCTGTCTGGCTTTATTCTTCTCCAGACCTACTGCAGGGCCAGATAGCTCTACAACGTTCTCATGAGGATTGCAGGATCCATCGCTTGCTACTTTGGCCATTTCGGATTCCAGCTTCATTTTTAATTGTTTATGTTATGCTGTAGATAGTTTTACAGGAACATTGGTACAGGAGTATTTAGTAATGTGTGGATTGGTAAAGGTCTCAAGACTTTTCTCAGAATCTGTGAAAATCTCAGTGCCTACTCAACTTCAGTATGACTGGTGTGTAGGACCACTGTGGAATGGGACAAAGGAGGGCTCGCTGTGCCCAAAGGCGTTTGTGCTTCATCCTAAGCACCGGTGTGACCTTTGAACCTCTAGAAAAGGAGAACAGCGCAGTCACGTGGGTGCTTTGATAGGATCACTGCAGTTGACATGGAGAATGGATTAGGGACAGTGGAGGCGGCAGTGAAGGGCACCTTAAAACCCAGCTTCACCTTCGTGACTTGTTTAACTCTGTTTTTAAAATGCTCAATTGATTTTACTTGAGAAACATCTCTGGAAAGTCTAACATCAATGAAGAGGCTATGATTAAAAGTTTAGGCTATGGAGCCAGACTGCCATTTGACCTTGTATGAATTACTTCATTTCTATATGTCTCAGTTTCTTCATTTGTAAGGTGAGAGGAGTTGCATTGTAGCAGCTACCATTTTAACAAGTATCAAATCTAGCTTATATAAGACAATTAGAAAGTTTCTGACTTCTTAGTAAATAGTAGCTTCCATCGTCACCAGAAGGTTTCTGACTTCTTAGTAAATAGTAGCTTCCACAGTCATCACCATTCAATGCACCCTCTTATCCTGACCCCACGCAGCGGGGAAGTCAGGAAGACGGGAAAATAACGGTAACTGGTCAGGATCTTGAACCTGCTCCTCACAGTCCCCTAAGAAGAAAGGAGCCCTAAGCAGGCAGGAGACTCCAGGCTGAGGCTATTTCTGCTGTTTCTGTGGAGGAAGTTCTCTACACGCAGCCATGGCTGCTCAGAAGGGGCGTGTGCATTCCAGGATGCAAATAACCCTCCTGGCATTCCCGGTGGCCGCCTGCCTATCCCTAATGGTAAGGTCTATGAAGGAAAGAAAGGCAAGTGACTGTTTTCCTTTCCCATGAAAATCTTCCTTTCGTTCAACAGTTTAGCTTGTAACAAAAACTTTATATAAAATATTCTCTCTTTATTTTTATTTATTTATTTTTTTGGAGGACAGGGTCTGTCTCTTTCGCCCAGGCTGGAGTGCAGTGGCACGATCCCGGCTCACTGCAACCTCACCTTCCAGGTTCAAGCGATTCTCCTGCCTCAGCCTCCTAAGTAGCTGGGATTATAGGTGCCCGCCACCATGCCCAGCTAATTTTTGTATTTTTAGTAGAGATGGGGTTTCACCGTGTTGGCCAGGCTGGTCTCGAATTCCCGACCTCAAGTGATCCACCCACCTCGGCCTCCCAAAGTGCTGGGATTACAGGCATGAGCCACCATGCCCAGCTGATACAAAATACTCTAAAATGTTAACCTTGGTGAAACAATACAAGTGTGTTGTCTCCATACTGGAATGCATTTGAATGTGTGTATTTTGGCAACATTTGAAAGTCACCTTAAATCATCCCATTCATATCCCAAAGCAAAGGTGCTAATAAGGGTGGAAGTGAATAATGGCCCTGAGGCCATCTGAAACTTTTTAAATGAACTGTCAGGCCATAGGAAAAATACATATATACCACGTTTAATAAGAAACTTAATTAAGTGTACCTCAAGAATTTCTTTTTGCATTTAGTCTTGTAACTAAAAAGAAGCACAGCATAATTGATACATTGAAATAACTTCCTTTTCCCAAAATTTTCACTTAATATTGTGTGAATGTTTTTCAGAGTTAGAATTTAGTTATACGCAATTTTTAGGGACTAGGCAAATTGAAGGTTTTTTTTTTTTTCTTGAGGGGGGCAGTGATAGTTGATTTGCTTAAAAATTTTAGGCTTAGTATAAAAATCAAAATATTTATAAAATAGATTACAGGCTACTTTATTTGCTGTTTGGTTAAACACAGCGTTCGTGTGTAATTTTAAGAATATTCTAAACTCCCTTCTCCTTTGTAAATAACATCAAATTTAAGAGTCATGTCTACACAGGATAAATGGTACTGCAGTGTAGGCTGGTCCCCCTCACAGGGCTAGTATGTAATGAACTGGTTTCTGGATGACCAGTAAGGGGGTCTTTTTAATTCTCTCTCTCTCTCTGTTTCTCTCTGTCTCTGACTTCTCTAAGAAGTGTCCTTGGCCTCAGCCCACACCTTGCCCAGCTTCCTCTCGTAACCTAGCCGGCTTCCCTCATTGCCTGGTGCCTTCCTCTTGAGAGCATTCCCTTAATACAATACCTGAACAAGAATCCGCATCTCAAGCTGCTTCCAGGGAACCTGATGTGAGATAGTGTCAACCTAAATAACAAGCAAGCTCCCAAAGAAAAGATGTTCATTTGTGAATAGAGCATTGCGGTGGGAATATGAGGATTACACAGTTGTTCTGAAATTAATCGGTATGATTATGAAATCTGTATGAGATTGCAGGCAGATGTCCTCGCGGAAGTATTTAAGGTTGTGGTTTTTGCAATCTTTTGTGATAATTTATGTTATCAGCATATAAGCATAAAAAATTTCTCTTTATGATCTTCCCTGGTTCTATTTGTCAGAGTTTTCTTAACATTAGTGACACCATTTTGATCCTGACAACTTTCACATAGATAAAGTTGAATAGTGTTCTGAGAAATCTATCAGTGTACCTGATCACTGTTTTGTTTTGTTATTTTTCTGAAACGGAGTCTCGCTCTGTCACCCAGGCTAGAGTGCAATGGCGCAATCTTGGCTCACTGCACCCTCTGCCTTCTGGGTTCAAGCAGTTCTCCTGCCTCAGTCTCCAGAGTAGCTGGGACGACAGACACCCGCCACCATGCCCCAGCTTATTTTTGTATTTTTAGTAGAGACGGGGTTTCACCATGTTGGCCAGGCTGGTCTCGATCTCCTGACCTCGTGATCTGCTCGCTTTGGCCTCCTAAAGTGCTGGGATTACAGGCAGGAGCCACTGCGCCCGGCCCCTGATCACTTTTAAATTCCAATTTTTCCAACAGCAATTGCTTAGACAGGTTCCCTGGGAAAGAGACTCCAAGCTGGAGACATGCGTGCCATGTATTGGAACCCATCTTGAAAAAAAATCCCTGTAGGACAGCAAAGGTGGCAAAGTGGGCAGAAGGAGATGTAGGATAACACTGTAGCTGCCACGGAACTGGAGTCATGCAGGGCTGTTCCCTGCAGGGGAGGGGGCCGGGCTTTCATCCAGTGCACTGATAAAACGCTGGAGTGTGCCTCTCGTGGGGAAACACAGCCACGGGCGAGGCAGCTTAGTGCAGTCTGAAGTCATTCTCGTCATCAGCCATCACTCCCACAACTGAAGGAAGGAGTGTCTTGGTTCTGAAGGGTGACAGGGGTGACACAGCACCAGAGTCCACCCCTCGCATCACTCAGATCCTCTTGCTTTGTTTACCTAATTTGGGAACAGCTCCTCCGAGGGTTTGATTGATCTCTTTTCCTGGGGGAAGGCTGAGGGAATATTAATGACAGGATCTAGCGTCTCCCCTCATGCACATGGTCTCATGACTGCAGCTGATACATACCCATCCTTTTTCCCTCCCACCGCCTTCACCTACCCATTCAGCATTCTCTTCTTTCTTGTCTAACACCCTGGCTGGTCTGAGTAGCCTTGGGGTGACCCAGACATTCAACTCTGAGGGGTCTTAGCCTTGGTCACCAACCCCTAACCAGTCCCAATGCACTTGTGGTTCACACATGGCTGAGCATTTGCTCTCAAAATGGCCAGAGGAATACCAGCAAATGCCTTGCTGGTCTGCCCAGGTGACAAACATATTCTTCCCAGACAATTCTTGTCAGAATGGTGCGTCGTGTCCTCACCAGTGGTATCCGGTATGAGGAGGTGAAGTGATTGCAGCAGCTTGAAGATGACTGGGACTCACGTTGTATCCTCTGATAGAAGCACTCCCTGCTGACTTCGAGTGGCTGCTTGGTCTTATTGAGGGATGCTGCTGTTTCTATTGAAGTTGGTAGGGTCTTTATTATTTTATTTTATTTATTTTGTTTTGTTTTATTTTATTTTTGAGACGGAGTCTCGGAGTCTCGCTCTTGTTGCTCAGGCTAGAGTGCAATGGTGCGATCTCGGCTCACTGCCACCTCCACCTCCGGAGTTTAAATGATTCCCCTGCCTCAGCCTCCCAAGTAGCTGGGATTACAGGTGCCTGCCACCACGCCCAGCTAATTTTTTGTATTTTTAGTAGAGGCGGGGTTTCACTCTGTTGGCCAGGCTGGTCTCGAACTCCTGACCTCAGGTGATCCGCCCACCTCGGCCTCCCAAAGTGCTGGGATTACAGGCGTGAGCCACGGTGCCCGGCTGTTAGGGTCTTTATTAAAGAACAGTTATGAGAGATGTATGAAGTATGAGTAAAGATAGAATAATTTAGGTTTTTAATTGTAATGCTATATCCTAAACGTGGAAGTCTATTTGATCAATACAGTAGATGAGAATATACTTTATTCTGCCTGCCTTTAACAAATATGTATAACGGAGCCATTACTATGTGCCAGACCCCACTTTAGGTGCCAGTTATATAATAAACAAACAGACACCCTTCCCGTCCTCCTGGAGGTGAGCCTAATGAGGACCAGGCAATAAAAAGTAAAACAAATAAATGCATCATTATGTTCTAAAAGGAACTTTGAAGGAAACGAACAGGACACAGTTGCAGATTGTACAGGATAAAAGGGACAAGAGCAGGTGTTTATGGAAAGCTGAGGTCGGGAGGACAGAGTGGTGGCCAGGTGGTATGGACCAGTTTTCCCAGTAGTGGGTACAATGTGTGCAAAGACTGTAAGATAGGAGAAAGCTTATTCCGTTTGAGGGATGGAAAGGCTGGTGCTCCTGAGAAGGGCAGAGTGAGGTGAGATGGAGCTGGAGAGGCTGGCTGGTCCAGATGGAGTGAAGCTTCATCAGACGTGCAGTGGGAAGCCACGAGTGACTTTAAACAGGGCAGCAATGGTCCTCTTGTTGGGTGCCGTGTGGAGGCTGGATAAAGAGAGGCAGAGTGGGTGGAGGAGACCCCGAAGAGGCCGCACCACCAGTGCTGGAGTGAAGCAGGGGCAGTGCAGATGGGGAGGCCAGGATGAGCACAGCTGTCCTCAGGATGTGGCAGGCAGGGCTTGCTGATGAAGTAGACGTGAGGTGGCAGAGAGAGGGATTGTGATGGCACTCAGGCTTCTGAGATGATCAGCTGGGCATGGCTGGTGCCATGGACTGAGATGGGAATAGAAAAGGGAAGGGGGGAAATTCAGGAGGTGAGGGGAGAGTTGTTGAAAATTAAATTACCTTTTAACAAGTTCAGTTCGAAATACCAAGTGGAGATGTCAAACAGGCAATTATCAGATTAGAGAGTTCAGAGATGTTTTAGGTTGAGATAAAAATTTGGGAACCGTCAGCCTATAAATAATATTTAACTACATGATAATGAATAGGATCACCTTGAAAGATTGATGGAAGAGAAGAGATGGTCCTAGACCAGTTCAGGCAAAACCCACCATTTAGAGGCCGGAGTGAAAGAGAAGATTATGAAAGGGCCTGAGAAAGTCCAGAAAGGTAGAGGATAAAACTAGGAGAATACTGATTTTAAGAAAAAAAGTGTTTTCAAGGAGGAAATAGCCAACCATTTCAAATAAAATGAAGAGTGAAATGAATTTTATTTTATTTTTTATTTTTATTTATTTATTTATTTTATGAGACAGAGTCTCGCGCTGTCACCCAGCCTGGAGTGCAGTGGCCGGATCTCAGCTCACTGCAAGCTCCGCCTCCCGGGTTCCCGCCATTCTCCTGCCTCAGCCTCCCGAGTAGCTGGGACCACAGGCGCCGCCACCACGCCCGGCTAATTTTTTGTATTTTTAGTAGAGACGGGGTTTCACTGTGTTAGCCAGGATGGTCTCGATCTTCTGACCTCGTGATCCGCCCGTCTCGGCCTCCCAAAGTGCCGGGATTACAGGCTTGAGCCACCGCGCCCGGCCGTGAAATGAATTTTAAAAAGTGAGAGAAATAAAATAGGAAGTGAATATTGGATTTGGAAACAAGGAGGTTGTGTGATCCCTCTGACTGATATTAGCCAAAGCTAAATATGGCAAAATAACTTCTGGAAACACATCCTTCTATCTAAAGACTTGTGTGTTCTTTAGAAGGACCTGTTTGGTGCGGAAGGAAAATAGGTCAAAAATAGTTGCAAGCATTACTCATCATGTTGGTCGAAGGTGTTCTTACTCCGTGGTTTACCATCATAAGCCGTCCTGCCTTTGCACCTCTTGCTATGTGTATTAACCAGGACTGTTTCAGATGCAAGTGACAGAAGCCCAAGTCAAAGAAGTTCAGGTGAAGATGAAACTTAGTGCTGAATTTAGGATCTCAAATGATGTTGTTAGGATTTCACCCCTACTCGCACCCTCTCTCCCTCTTTTCTCATTCTTCCTGATTTCTTCTCTGGCAGTCTCTCTCCAAGTGGCTAAGGGATGAATGTTGGCACTGCAGTGTTAGGTCCATTAACTTCTGATAGCAGAGGCCAGCTTCTCTCTTGGAGCATTCATATTAATTATGAGACAACCGACACTGGCTTGCTTGTGTCCCATGACTTCCTAATGGTATTCACCATGTCTGGACTGTCGATATACCCTGATTGGTCAGTATGTGCCACATACACACCTGTGTTACTGGAGATGTGCCCACATGACCGATACCTGGACCACAACCACGTGGAGCTGAGGAGTGTTCTAGGGATGGACGAGAAAACAGTAGGTGCCCACTATAACAGAGTACACAAGGAAAAAGTAGACATCGACTGTAATAGGACACAGAAGAAAACAGTAGGTGCCCACTGTAATAGGATACAGAAGAAAACAGTAGGCGTCCACTGTAATAGGATACTGAAGCAGACACAGGGTTACAGCTGAGCATCCAACAGTTCCTCCATATAGTTCTTTGTTAACATTAACTCAGCTCTCATTGCAGCCAACTACTAACTTAACCATTAGCTATTTGGGCACTAAGTCAGAGACTGATGGTAGGTATAAATTATGCCAAGAGCTGGAGGAGATTTGGTACCAAATAATAACTGGTCTTGGTTAAGAGGCTAGGTGTCCGTAAGTGCTGGTCTTGCTCAGTTGCCATTCTGCGTCTTGTTTCTGCTAACTTTTTAATGTTTCTGGATGTTGGTATTATTCCTTAGTCAAGTACTCCCTAATGACACCACAAAAGCTTTAGATTTCTGATTTCTGAGAGCACCTGATAAAAACCAGGACAGAGCAATGAGAAAAGTTTGTCTGAATTGCCTACTTGTGTAAATATAAAACTGTGTTTTAAAATGAGCCTATAGCTGAAGTAAAAATCAAAACAAGACCAGTTTTGTAAGCTAACATTTGTATGCCTGTGGGTTTGAGCTTGTTTTATTTATTTATTTTTATTTTTTTCCCTTTTAGTCACTTGCCCGTTTGAATAAAGGTGTTTTCTTTTTTCAGTTCTGTTAGATTTTAAAGGGCATTTGTTCTGTTGGTTTGGTGTATTTTGTAGGGAACTTTTTAAAATGGCAGAGTTTGCCATTTTATTTTAAAAGTCAATCCTATTGTAAAGAAGAGAATGATTTGTTGACCTTTTAATCTAGATGTGTGTGTGTGTGTGTGTGTATGATAAGGGTATGTGTGAATTTGAGAATTATGCTGATTATAACTTTTGATGAAAGTGATAATTATGATCCATCTATTTAGCTATATTTTGTGTGCTGTGCTGAGCAATTTGACTAAAGGATAAAGGAGAACTATTCTTGAAATTATTTGGTCATCTAAATATAGTAATGAAGTTGGGATGAGTATGGTAAATTTATTGAATTTACTATTATAAAAGAAATATATATATATCAATTCTATAAATCTGAAAAAATACAAAAGAAATTTGGGAAATACTATTTTGAATGAAAAAAGGTGTACTCTAGGAGGAAATTATTAATAATTTTTTAGTTTCCTTGCAGTATTTTTCCTATGGGTATATATTTTAATATGTATGTATTCTAACTTTTCATTTAACATTATATCACTAGAATTTCCCTAAGTTATTATATGTTTTTCAAACATACGTCACATACCCAAAATACTGGTTTTGTAATACTGCAATAATTTGATGAATTAATTACTCTAATTTTAATCCTTCTTCATTTAATGTCCAGTTTTGCCCCCGTACAGATAATGGTAAATTCAATATCTTTAGGCACAAATTGTAGTTTTCATTTCTAGGTGTTTCCTTTGGGTAGGTTACTAGAATTGGAAGTACTATTGTTTGTTTGATGTTCTTGATACTTAGTGCCCAGTGTCTTTTGAGGGATTTATGTTAACTTTCACTTTTTTCATCAGAGGAGCAGCATGTCTCTTTTTCAATCACCTGGCCAATATTACCTATTATCAGTTTTTAAATTTCCCTTAATCTTTGAAAACTGCTGCAGTGATGGTGTTTATTTGCATTTCTTTAATTCAGGGTGAAGCTGAACATTTTCGGTATGTTTATTCGTCATGTGTGTTTCTTTGATGTATAGACATATTCATTGTTTGAGTTTTACTGGATTTTTTTCTATTTTTGCTGAGTTGAGATCATTTATATTTTAAGGATATTAACCTTGTCCTATCTTTAAGGCAAATACTTTTCCCAATTTATCTGCCATGGTGTTCTTTGTGCCACACATCTCCTAGGGCAGGCACCTCCCCTCTCCTCCTCCTTTCCGAAATGTTGGAGCTCATTCAGAACGATGTAAGTTATGATGCAAACAGTGAGGCAGAAAACACACTGAGAATTACTGCCATTAATTAGCACGAGATGAGATGTTTCTTGGAAGTTTGAAGGAAAATAGAGGTAAAACTCATGCAGTCATTCTCGATACTAGCATAACATAGGCAGCCTGAATTTAACCAGCACAGTAGCTTGCTCCTTCCCTGCCAGCTTGCCTTCTGGAAGAGCAACTTGTATAGATGGGATGTCCCTTAGTTCTCACTTTTCATTGCCTTATTACGATCTGTGTGTATGGGCTTGTTTCTAGACTCTCCATTTTCTTTCACTTGTCAATTATTTGTCACTAGCTCATTTTTTTTGTTGTTGTTACTGTAGCACAAAGCTGTATCATCACAACCTGTAGGGTAAGTCCCACTCCCTATGCATTCATGTGTTCAACAAGCACTTACTGACTGCCTATTATGTGCACATAACTGATACTGGTCACGGTTACCTAGTCACATTGTTGTAATTGTCTTCTCACATGGGTGACCTTGTCATTCAGAGGGATGATGCACCATGATGGTGCTTGTTACCTAGTAAGAAATTACCTATCTGGATATTAGAGCTAGGTGACATGGCTTATGAAAGACGGTTTTTGAAACTGTGGAAAGTAATTTTTCAGGAGTTTTCAGATTGACATCATAAGTGCTATCAGAGGTTTGCTAAGCCCCAAGTCAGCAAGCCCTGTGGCCAGAAAGGACGTTACCCAAGGCAGGTAGAATGCCATCCCTAACACTCAGGTGAATCTCCCATGAAGACTGGAAAGATGGCTTACTCTGTATCTGACAGATTGCATACAGCTGCAAAGAGAATTAGTCTATTGGAAGATAGATCTTAGAAAACAGCAGAGTGATAAAGCTGTGGAAATATAAAGCTAAGTTTAAAAAACATGACTGGTGAATGAGGAGGTCTAAATATATCTTACTGAAGCCCCAATGGAAGTAACTAGAGAAAATGTAGGGAAGACAATGGTTAAAGAAGCAATTGCCAAGAGTTTTCTAATTGAACTGAAGACAAGTTCAATTGAAAACAGACACTGACTCATGAACAGAATAAATTAATTCAAATTTATGAAAATCATTCTGAATCTGGAAAACAGTAAAAGTAAAAAAACTTTTAAAAATCCCAATGGAAAAAAAAAAAAGGCGTAACACTAACAGAAAGCTTTGTAGATACTTGTTCAATGAACTGTTGAAAGCAAAGTGGTGGAAATTTGTACTAGAAAAATATTGAAACCCAAAGTGGTATACCAAAGTCAGTATCAGACAGATAACTTTAAACTATTATAACTCATTCTTTGAGTTCTTAGAATTAAATTTGATTTCTAAAAGATCTGTTTTGTTCTTTCTCAAACTCACCTTTTCAAAAATTATACGATATTAACTCCTTTTGGGCATTATCCTTGCATTTATAATCTTTCTATCTTAGACTCTTGATAATGACCTACCCAAACTAGGCATGACAATAAATATTGGTTGAAATGAAGAATGTCATTTAGCGACATTTACCTAGTAGACACTATGTTCGATTCACTATATTATATGCTATGACAAGAATCAAATAATGTAGAAGACAGATTATCTGTCCTTAAGATCATTTTGTTTTAAATAACAAACCTGGGATCATGAATTCAGAAGCATATAAAAGCAGATATTTATACCAAAACAAGTATAGTGCTTCACATCTGGAGCCCTATCCATTAAAGGATTGAAAACTATACCTGAGAGATGCATTGAAAAGCAATCAAAATTAAGTATAGCATGGCCGAGTGCGGTGGCTTATACCTATAATCCCAGCACTCTGGGAGGCCGAGGCAGGTGGATCATGAGGTCAGGAGATCAAGACCATCCTGGCTAACAGGGTGAAACCCCGTTTCTACTAAAAATACAAAAAATTAGCTGGGCGTGGTGGCGGCGCCTGTAATCCCAGCTACTCGGGAGGCTGAGACAGGATAATTGCTTTAACCCGGGAGGTGCAGGTTGCAGTGAGCCGTGATCATGCCACTTCTCTCTAGCCTGGGCAACAGAGCGAGACTCCGTCTCAAAATAAAAATAAAAAAATTAAGTATAGCACCAACATACTTTGAAGGATGGTTAGCAGGAGAAATAATGTAATTTTCAATGACAAAATTTGTTTTAATAAACGAGTCTATGAAAATAAATTTAGTTCATGATACATTAAAAATTAGAATTCTTTATCTTGGAATATAGACTTTAAGTTCTAATACACTTATTTCACTAATTATGTTTTGTAAAGGGTTTGTAAGTAGATCACAAAGTGCTGTGCGTTATTCCAGTGCAGTTTCTTGCCAACGTGAATACCACTAATGCAGTTGCCTGACCCCCAAGTGCTGAAGCACTGATACTCTTCTCAAGCCTAATTTGAGTAAATACCTAAAGGAAGCTGGTTGAACCAGATAGCCTCTGAAAGTCTCTCCTGGCAAAAATGTAATATAGTGTCTAATAAAAATGAAAGCCACTTGTGAGTTGTGAGAAATATAAACAACAAAATCAAGTTTTTAGAGAAATATTTAAATTGAATGTTTCACCTAGTGATTTAACTCAGGCTTGTCGAGAGTAAAAGGACTTTTTTACACAATGCAGTGAACACTGGTAGATGGCACTTTAAAAACGTTAAAGAAGCCTATCACAAAACACGATATAAAAAGAATTACAGCTGGCAAGCTTTTTAAAAACAAAAAAGATTGGTAAATACAGCTCAAATATGAGAAGACTAGAAAGCAGGTCGCCAGCTTCCAAAAACCAGTGTGTGGTCAGGACTTTCTTCCAGGGATGTAGGGTCCAGCTTCTTACTCAAGCTGTCAGCAGGGCAGGTGGGCAGATGTAGGGGGACTCAAGAGCCAAAGACAGCACATTCCCCAGGCTCCCCTCTTTTGGGAGAACCTCACCAGACTGAAGGAGATCTTGCTGAGTCTTCTGAGTCCTAAACAACTAATCACACTAAACATACCCTGTTTATGCACAAGCTTCAAATTAACTCATTATAAAAAGTTAGGGAAATTCTGAAGTAACTCTCAACCTATTTTATTGCTTGTTGTATGCTTGAATAAAAATGTCTGGGTTGGCCGGGCACAGTGGCACACGCCTGTAATCCCAGCACTTTGGGAGGCCGAGGCGGGTGGATTACCTGAGGTCAGGAGTTCGAGACCAGCCTGGCCAACATGGTGAAACCCTGTTTCTACTAAAAATACAAAAACTAGCTGGGTGTGGTGGCGTGTGCTTGTAATCCCAGCTGCTTGAGAGGCTGAGGCAGGAGAATCACTTGAACCCGGGAGGCGGAGTTTGCAGTGAGCTGAGATCATGCCACTGCACTCCAGCCTGGCAACAGAGCAAGACTCTGTCTCAAAAAAAAAAAAAAAAAAAAGTCTGGGAATTTTTCCTTTCAACATGTGTATGTAATTAATTCAGCAAATATTTATTAAGCACATACTACATGTCGGCTGCTGTTCTAGGGGCCTCCGAGGGTAAAACAAAATAACAAAATAGTTGCAAACCTCAGCCTCTCAGGGCTTATATGTGGGGGGTGAGCATTTACAATCAAATAGGTAGGTAAAATACGTAGTATGCCTGGGGAGTTAAGTGCTGCAGGAGAAAAAATGTCAGAGGAGCCCGGGGAGCTCTGTGGTAGTGTTGGTGGGGTCTGTTGTTTCAATAGGATGATCAGGGAGGTCATTGACAAGAGATCTTGGAACAGAGAGTTGAGAGGAGCCATGCAGGCATCAGGGAGACCTTCCAGGTAGAGGGAATTCTAACTGTGGAGTCCTTGAGGTGGGGTCACACTTGGGGGACTCCTGGTCGAGTAAGACCACTGTTCCTGGGGCAGGAGGAGTCAGGGCGAGAGGGACTGGATGAAGGCAGGGAACCATGTCCGGGAGTGAGGAGTTTGGTTTTTGCTGTCAGTGAAATGGGAAGCCACAGGAAGGTTTGTTGCAGAGGTGGGGCATGAACCGACGCATGCTTTGAAAGGACCACTCCAGCCTCTACGTTAGAAATCGACTGTAGGAGATTTAGAGGCACAGGCAGGGGGACGGTCAGGTGGCTGTTGCAGTGACCCAGGTGAAAGACCATGGCAGAGGTGCTGATTTCGGGGATCTAAGAGCTGTCCGCATCACAGGATTGCTGTCAGCTCTCCAGCAAACCACGACAAAATTGTTTTAAATGGATACTGAAGTTTTCTCAATGTTATGTAGGGGTGAACAAAACCATTATCTAGTAGACAGAATAATGGCCCCCAGAGACATTCGTGTTCTAATAACCCCTGGAGCCTGTGAAGAGGTCACCTTACATGGAAGAGGAAGAGGCTCTGCAGGTGTGGTTATGCTCAGGCTCTCGAGACGGAAAGGCCATCCTGGGTTATCCAGGCAGACCCGGCGCTATCACAGGGGTCCCTATGAGGGGCAGACAGAGGCATCGGAGCCAGAGGAGGAGGTGTGATGGAAACAGAGGCTCAAGCAAGGAATGTGGGCAGCTTCTAGAAGCTGGAAAAGGCAAGCAATGTCTCCCCTCCACCCTCCAGAAAAGCACAGCCTTGCCCACGCTTTCATTTTAGACTCGTAAGACCTATTTTTTGACCTCCACAACTAAAAGATAAAATTGTGTTAAGCCACTAGGTTTCTGATAATTTGCTACAGCAATAATAGGAAACTATATATATAGGACTAGGAATATGTAGAAATAGAAATATACTCACATGTGTTCTTAGAAAACTTTGCTGGTTGTGTCCATCTGTAGCAATATTGTAAGTACTGTGCTTGCTTTTGGTTCAGACTCCCTGGCCACCCTTCCCCATCCAATTGCGCTCTCCTAGTCTGTCCTTTATAGAAATTCTGGAGCCATTATTTCAGATGATAAGCACTTTGAAATAAATATAATAGAGGGAAGTGGTTGAGAGTGACTGCGTGTCCAGAGAAGGAGGCTTCTTTGAGGAGATGACACGTGTGCTGCTACTGAAAGATGAGCAGGACCAGCAGGGGAAGACCAAGTCCAGGACAAAGGTCCTAGGGTGAGAATTAACCTGGTCTGTTGAATAGTACCGACTCTTCGCTTCAGTCTTGTGAGCAAAGGACACAATGGTGGTAGATAAAGCCAAAGACATCAGCAAAGTCCGGCTTATATAGGGTCTTTTAGGTGATAGAGGCATTTGGACATTGTCACTGTGGTGAAAAGCCATCAGAAGGTTTGGAAAAATAGAGTGACTGGAGCTTTCTTACATTTTACACATTGGCTGCTGGGTAGGGAATGGTTTTCAAGAAGGGAAAGAATGAAAGTGGATTTTTCAGCAGTGTAGTTGAGAGCAGTCAGAGTAACCTGAACTAGTGCGGTAGCAGTGGAAATGTAGCGAGGTAGACAGATTTTGGATATATATGAAAGTTAGAATTGATAGGACTTGCTGATGTGGGGCTTGAGGGAAAAGAGAACCATCAGGGATACATCTGGTACTTTGGCTTGAGCTGCTGGCTGTGATCTAAGGAAGACTGGAGGAGTTCAAAGAAATGAGTCAATGAATAATGCCCTTATGAAATCATTAAACATTTAGGGGTTGAATAATGCTGGCTGTCAGTCCTGGATATTTGAAAATACTATGTGATGAATAGCCTAATTTTAGATAATCAGAATATGTGAAAATGCCTGTCGTTAAATTGGAAGGAGATTTAAAGATTTGTTTTAGACCGTAACTTATTTTTAACAAGGACAACTCCAAATCACCCCTAAAAATAAATGTGTGACTTTTGCACAAAAGAAATCCCAGAGAAGAGTATTTATATTCTGATTCATCTTTTTACTACATTTACCATCAGGAAAGTCTTCATAATCTCCCATTTTAACTTTGTAGCTAAGAAGTACTTCTGTTCTTTGTATAAAGGGAAAAATGAATACTTTTTTTAATTTTCTTTTTTTTCTTTTTCTTTTTTTTTTTTTGAAATGGAGTCTCACTCTGTCATCCAGGCTGGAGTGCAATGGCATGATCTCAGCTCACTGCAACCTCCACCTCCTGGGTTCAAGCAATTCTCCTGCCTCAGCCTCCCAAGTAGCTGGGACTACAGGCGCCTGCCACCACGCCCAGCTAATTTTTTGTATTTTTAGTAGAGACGGGGTTTCACCGTGTTAGCCAGGATGGTCTCGATCTCCTGACCTCGTGAGACGCCTCAGCCTCCCAAAGTGCTGGAATTACAGACGTGTGCCACCGCCCTGGCCACGGATTCCTTTTTAAAGATACTAGCTTGATTTTCCTCCCAATTAACCTTCGTAGAACTTGGTAACTTGATTATTTTAGGTTAATGCTTCAATTCCAAGTTTAACCCTGAAGAACTTTGATAGATACAGAGAATTTATTAACATCCGAAGTTATTAACATCTGAAAATATGGTCACTAGATTTCAAATGTTTATCATACATAAAATATTCTAAATGACAGATTAAATATCTCCCTGTGATTGAAACACAGTGACATGTTTCAGAATAATATTTAATTATCTTTTTAAAAAATCATTAATTTTGGAAATTTATGACTGGGATGAAAAATATGTTTTCAGGCTCATAGTAAATCAGTATTAACAAACAAGTTGACTCCCTCATTCCCTCTCTGTCTCTTTCTCTCTCCTCTCATGAACACACCCGTGGCAGATGGTGCGTGAGCAGTACACTACAGCCACAGAAGGCACCCACATAGAGAGGCCAGAGAATCCGTATGTCTACAAAATTGGCATTTATGGCTGGAGAAAGCGCTGCCTCTACTTGTTTGTTCTTCTTTTACTCATCATCCTCGTTGTGAATTTAGCTCTTACAATTTGGATTCTTAAAGTGATGTGGTTTTCTCCAGTAAGTATCATTGTTTTCTGGTAAGCATGTTCTTGTTTTGTTCACTGTATCACTTCGTCTATATTATATTGATAGGAGTTTCCTTTTATGTGATTAACATTCATTTCTTTGCTATCTGGATCAGAATTTCAGGAGCAAAATATGTATGTAGCATTTACATTTTTCCCTTTTCCTTAAACCTCATTGTGAACTATAGTGTGTTGGTTTTGTGTGTTTTTGCTGTAATTTTTTTCATTAGTCATCTCTATATAGTGGGAATATTGTAATAGTCTTTAGTTTGTGGTTGATTGAGTCAAGATTACTTACTGATTATTTAATTCATCAGTTTGTAAAACTGTATAAATCATTTTTTAAATTTTCATTAATTCATAAATATTTACTTTAAATGGCACTCTCTTTTAAATTTTTTTTTTATTTACAGGTAATCAAGTTACACTTTCATTTTTTAAAGACCCTTTACTAAGAGACAGTAAATTCATGTACACACTTCAGCATTCAGCAACAGATTTAGTAACTAAAATGTCAATCCTAAGGAATTCATATTCTATTTTAAACATTCTTATGTTTTAAAGATAGCTACATAATTTTGTATTCTTTGATAATATTTTGTGTACTCTTGAAAAAATGCTTAATGTAGAATGTCTTAATTTTACAAGATAGCCACAGTGAGACAAAAATATTGCAGAGAACATCGCAGGCAGGTCAGTCTGTTGCTTACATGCATCTGAAGGTGTGATATATGCACAGGCCCCTCCGTCCCTCCTTCCCTCCCTCCCTCCCTCCCTCCCTCCCTCCCTCTCTCCCTCCCTCTCTCCTTCCCTCCCTCCCTCCCTTCCTTCCTTCCTTCCTTCCTTTTTGACGGAGTCTTGCTGTGTTGCCCAGGCTGGAGTGCAGTGGTGCAATCTTGTCTCACTGCAACCTTCACCTCTGCACAGGCTCTTTCTGAGAACAATGCTTGAAGTCATTCACTCGGAAACACCTTCTATTCTTCTTCTTCACTTTCTATGCAAGTATTTCTGTCCCACTATAGTTCTAGCCAGTAGATACATTATTTATTTTATTGACATAATATTTATGTTTTTATATATGCAAAGAGGTAAAATACCAATCAAATCAAAATATAGTTTGAAACTGTGTTAGTATATTTGATATATTAATATGAATGCAGTCAATATAAATATATAATATAAGCTGTTATAAATTATAATTATAAATATATATGAACAATTATGTAAATATATTCAAATTAATCCAATTTAAATTGTGATTTCTTGGTTAAAATTTATAAAATCACTATTTCTACAGCATCACAATAGTACTTAGTCCCATTGGACAATGTTACTTCATGAAAGTGGCACAACTAACAAGATGCATGTTTTTGCACATCATATAAATTTTAATATCTAAATGTAAAATAGTTTAATATTTTCTGGAGACTGAAGCAGTGTTAAAGTCCTCAAATTATAAAATATGGGATTTGCCAGAGACAACTCTGAATAGAGAGCCCTGCATCAGTCTGCTGTAGGACTGCCAGTTATGCAGAAGGTTAAGAGAGGCAGTGTCCTGGGTAGGAGGCCCATGGAAGGGCCCAGGAGTGAGGAGAAGCCACCCACTGCCCAGCACGTGCTGAGCAAGGACAGACTTTATCTGGAATGAATGATGTGCATTATTTATGAAATAAGAGTGAATTAATTTTGTAAACTATTTGACTGTAAAGTGACAATATGTCTACTTTATAATCTTGTCATGTGGCACCTAAAACAACTTTGAGGTATTATAAATGTGGATTAAATTAAGTTGTGCCAGCAGCTGTGTCCATTTCACTGATGGAGAAGGGCTCCCCACAGACATCAGCACAGACGTTCCTGCCGTCACCGCAGCTGCCCATCCCATGCCCTTTCTAGTGAGATATGGTCGAGTGTGGTATTTTCTTCAGTTAGGAACCTGTTGCTAATTGGTAGTGAGTATTCAGGATTCTTTAGTGCTGTCTTTAACAAAATAAGAAAAACTACTACTAACATTTATGGAATCAAAAGGCAAGATACCCAAAGGCACTAACCTACAGAAAATGCCAGGCCTTAATTGGAAGATGCTGGTTAGACTTTGCATCATTATTCTCAAAGTGGAATGACATAAATGATGTAATTCTCATAGGTGCATGAGTTTGATTTCTTACTTTTGTAATTATCCCATATGTTTTGAAACAGTAAATTGTAAATTAACATATGTTTTAATTCTTACTGATTTGAAAGATTTTAAAATATAAGATTTCATGTTCTATTTATTGTAAATTTTATTTCAAGAACAAAATTAACACAAGATCTACCCTCTTAACAGATTTTAATTGTACAATATGATATCATTAACAATAGGTACAATGTTGTACAGCAGATGTCTAGAACTTACTCATCCTGCTTGATTGAAATGTGAAGTCCATTGATTAATAGCACCCATTCTCACTTCCTCAGCCCCTGGTAACCACCATTCCACTCTTTGTTCAATGAATTTGCCTACTGTAGATACCTCATATAAGTGGAAGCATGTAATATTTGTCCTTTTGTGCTTATTTCACTTTGCATAATGTCCTCAAGGTTTATCCATGTTGTCTCACATTGCAGAACTTTTTTCTTTTTTAAGATGAATAATATTCTACTGTATGGACATACATTTTCTTTATTCATTTGTTATCTGTAGACTTTTAGGTGTTTTCCACATCTTGATTGACTAGTATAAATAGTGCCACAGTGAACATGAAAGAGCAGATACCTGTTCCAGTTTCTGATTTCCATTCTTTTGGATAAACAACAAACTATTGGAAAAGGAAATTAGAAAAACAATCCCATTTTCAATAACATCAAAAAGAATGCAATATCTAGAAATAAACTTAACTAAGAAGATGAAAGACTTACATAATGACAACTATAAAATACTGATGAAAAAATTAAAGACACAAATGAGAAGATATCCCATGTTCATTGATTGGAAGACTTGGTATTAATAAAATGTACATTCTACCACAAGTGATCTATAGATTCAGTGCAATTCCCATCAAAATCCTAATGTTATGGTTTTTTACAGAAATAGAAAACACAATCCAAAAATTCATGTGGAATTACAAAAGACCTGAAACAGCCAAATCAGTTTTGAGAAAGAAGAACAAAGCTAGAGGCATCATGCTTCCTGATTTTGAAATATATTACAAAGCTATCATAATTTAAACAGTATGGTACTGGCATAAAGAAAGGCATATAGACCACTGGAATAGATATTCTAGAAAAAAATCCATGCATGTGTGATCAACTGGTGCCCAAGAATATCAAATGAGGAAAAGATAGTCTGTTCAACAGTGCTGGGAAAACTGGATTTTCACATGCAAAAGAAGAATTTGGACCCTTATCTGAAACCATGCATAAAAATTAATGCAAAATGGATTAAAGATTTAAACATAAGGCCTAAAAGTGTAAAACTTCTGGAAGTAGATATTTGGAGAAAAGCTTCGTGACATTGGTCTTGGAAATGATTTCTTGAATATCAAAAGTACAGGCAACCAAAGCAAAAATAGACAGGTGGGACTACACTATACTAAAAAGCCTCTGTGCAGCAAAGAAAATAATCAGCAGAGTGAAAAGGCAACCCATGAAATGGGAGAAGATATTTGCAAACTATATATCTGATAAGGGGTTAATTTCCAAAATATATAAGGAACTCCTATAACTCAAGAGCAAAAAGACAAATAACCCGATTAAAAATGGACAAAACATCTGAATAGACATTTCTCCAAAGAAGACACAGAATGGCCTAAGTGTTCGGCATCACTAATCATCAGGGACATGCAAATCAAAACCATTATGAGCTACTATCTCACACCTATCAGGATGGCTATTATCAAAAAACAAAACACAGCAAATACTGGCAAGGATGTGGAGAAATTGGAATCCTCGTGCACTGTCGGTGAGAATGCAAAATGGTGCAGCCACTATGGAAAACAGTATGGAAATTCCTTTAAAAATTAAAAATCAAACTTCCTTATGATCCAATAATTCCACGTTCAGATATTTATCCAAAAGAATGGAAACCAATTTCTTTTTTATTTTCATATATAAACCAATGTATTTTCTTGAACATTAACATCCCAAAGAAGTATGTCTGTAAGAGAACTTTTAATATGTCTACAAAAGAACTCTTTTGAGCACTTTGACACTGAAATGGTAAAGTTAAATAGGGCTTTGAGCATTTGCAGAGATCTGCGTAGTTTTGAGCTTGTAACAACTACCATATAATTATTTACCCAGACTCGGTGTAATTGCTTATCTATCACCCATCCAGTTGTTAGAATATAGGGAAACCCATAATTTTTCAAATTAACAAAGTTTAGCATGGCTTTCTCTGCTCAGATCCTCAACAGTGTAGCAATGGCACCTTTATTAGTTTACATGTACTGTCATTTCAACACCTCATCATGCTTTAATGTTTCACTGTAGAAAACGGTAAAACTAACTACAAATGATGTATTCAACAATGCCAAGTTAACATTAGGAGAGAAAGCCAGTAAAACATCACAAAATGAATGCATAAGGACACCAAAGAATATTAAAAGTTTAAAAAAAAGGGAGGGAGAAGACCAGAGCAAAATGTTGATAGGAGTATTAATCTGAATTCAAATAAGGCTGAGCCTGGTTTTATCTGCCCAGCTGGGGTTAGAAAGAACCCAAATTAGTAGTATCTCACAAATCCAATTCTACTCTTAGAAATAAAACTTGATGTAAGAGAAATTTTCACAATTTCCAGAAAAGACATCTGTTGAATATAAAGTGATATTTAGGACATTGTAACAACTGATGCTGAGCATAAAGATTCTAAAATATTCCCTGTTAGCCATTATAATAGTTAAATCAGTTAGTCAGGAATGCAGTTATTAAAAGAAATCAGTGTAGTAGAGTACCTTATTATGCTTTGTCCTTATTATATTTTCGTTCTATAAAAATAATATGCAATATTAGTTACAGTGTTCACGAGTGTAGAATAATATACATGGGTCATATCTGCATGTTAAAATAAGACATCTTTAATTTTGAATGAAATTGATTTTTTAGAAGACTTTTAGAGTTATCAACCTTTGTTTGCCTATAAAATATTTTAATGCATTTTAGTGAATGTAACTTTAGGTTATCATCAAGGTAAGATGAATGATTCTAAGCTAATTATATTAACTCTGGTAATTAAATCTTGGAGGCAATCTTATTTGGGAAAAAAGATATAAGTGATCAAGGAAGAATAGTAATATTAAATGTTATCATTAAGCTTATAATTCTATAAAATACTCTGTGGTTAAGTATTGTTTGTTTTCATTTATTATGGTAATAAGTAACATTGCCCTTTTTAGGAGTTCAGGATACCCTGGTAGATTTCTCCTTAACAAGGATTTAAAATTAATTCATTTTGGAAAGTAGCAATTAAGAATTCCCCATTAAGGACTTTCCCCATTAAGAACCTTTCATTTAGCAAGAAAGTAAACCCTTGCTACACAGCCTTTGTGGATATTTCCTTAGATACATGTTTTGTCATTAAGCCATTAGTGATCATTCATAGGAAGCTGGGAAAATGTTATTAGATGGCATCTTAATGACATTTATTTCAGCCTTATAATTATATTAATATAATCATTTGAAAAGGATTTTTAAAACTTAGAAAAGAATGCAGATATGCAAGTGACCAGAGGCTGGCTGTGAATGCACAATGGTCATGGAAGGTTGTTAAAATATCACCCTTGGAGGGGTATTTTCTGAAATCCCATTTGCATTTTATAAACTCTCAACACTATACTGTACGCTTTGTGTTAGATGATTTTGCCCAACTGTAGGCTGATGTAAGGGTTCTGAGCATATTTAAGGTGGGCTAAACCAAGCTATGCTGTTAGGTGGGTGAGGTGTATTAAATGCATTTTCAACTCTTCATAAATCAAACAGCATCTATATTGTTTAAACTATTAGCTTTGTGTTTGTCATTAAGCAGTTAGTGATGATTCATGGGAAATTTGTTACACAGCAATAGAAAACTAGTACAATGTTACTACACCATGTGAAGTGTTTAATTTCTCTTTTGCTGGGTATTGACAAAAACAAAGCAGAACAAAGAGAAAAACTCTAAAATTACCTAAATAAACTTACCTGATGACCCTTACTCTTGACCATTTATTAACAGAGAAATGGTTAGCTTTTAATCTTTTATTACTGGATATTGATATATATTTTAAATAACTAGCAATAAGATAATGTTTAGCCTAATCTAATCATGTATGTTTTAACCACTTCTTACTGGGAAATTACTTGTTTATGAATTACATTATTCTTTTTAAAAATATTTTGAAATGAAAAATAATTTCATTTTAATAACAAAAATGTTCTTTGATGCATTAATATGAGTGATCATTTTAGCTCATCATAATTGAGGAAATCAGTGTATATATTGATGTAGTATTTATTATGAAAAAAGTTTATTTTTAAAAGACTCTTGTCTTTTTTATTTTCATGACTCATCATTTAGCATATAATAGATTTCACAATCCATTCATGCCTACTAACTCAATTTATCCTCATCATCATCCCATGAGTTTGAGATTGACAGACTTCAACTTTACGTATTGTTATTTCAGTGATTTCAAAGCTAAGTGTATCTTAGCAGATAACAGGATCCATGAAGATCAGGAAAACCGACTCAGAAGGTGGCACCATGAAGGCAGCACACAGACTTATCCTTGAACCATGTCCAAAAAAAGCCCTTTAGGGGTTTTATGGGACCCAATAAATACAAATTTTTCCCCATCCAAATTCAAACCCAACTGAAAGGAACAAAAAAAAAATCTGGTAGAGATAGCTTAAAATACCATCTGTGTTACTGATAAAAAGCTGATTGGAGGGTGCTGGCTTGGATTTGGCCAAATGTCTTGCACCCCAGAATTAGAAAGATGACCCATCAAGTCACAGGCAGCATGGAGAATTCCTGACGCCTGCTGCGAGGCAAGGACTTGATACTGAGACATGCTTCCTGGTGGGATTTCCTGTACCCACATCAGACCCGAAATCTGTGGGCAAGTAGATCCCTGGGGAAGGAGGAGAGGAGCCAGAAGCCTGCACTTCTCCTAACTCTCCAGCCACACACATCACTCTCCTGCCCTGGGCTGCAGAGAAGGGCAGAGTGTTTCTCTCACGAAAGATCCCTCCTACATCCCCCACTTAAGTGATCTCATGTTGATTTTTCAGGCTGCCAGAGTGAGGATCTAAGTCAGAAACTAGGGAGGGGGGCAGAAAAGTGGAGAGGAAAGCTTGATCCCCCTTTCACCATAGAGACCAAGTGATTAATCATTATTCCCACTTACCTGCACATCACCTCTGGCTATTTCAAAGTTCTGCCTGTGAGAATCAGGGACAGGAAATGCCCTCACTGTATTTATCTGATTTTACCTTATTATTGAAAATCCATGAGTGGATCCATTCCTGTTGCATTGAAAAACCACAGAAACACACCAGCCTCTGACCGCAGGCTGGGCACAGTTTCCTCTGCCGTCTCACTCTAAACTGCTCGCCTGTTGCACATTGGTATCCAATTCTGCAGACAGTTCTCTCTTGCTTCAGTGTTTTAGTATATGCTCTTCTCTCTATCTAGAGCATCCGCTCCAACCCAGACACACACACACAGTCACATCATTATGGTTTGGATCTGTGTCCCCACCCAGTCTCATGTTGAACTGTAACCCCCAGTGTTGAGGTGCAGCCTGGTGGGAAGTGGTTGGATCATGGGGGTGGGTCCTTCATGAATGGTTTAGCACCACCCCCTTGGTGCTGTTGTCCTGACAGTTATCATGAGATCTGGTTGTTGAAGAGTGTGTAGCATCTCCCCTCTCTCTCTTGCTCCTGCTCCTGCCATGTAAGACATGATTGCTAGGACTTTGCCTTCCACTGTAATTATAAGTTTCCTAAGGCCTCCCCAGAAGCCAAACAGAAACCACTATGCTTCCTGTACAGCGTGTAGAACCATGAGCCAGTTAAACCTCTGTTCTTTATAATTTGCCCAGTCTTTGGTATTTCATTGTAGCAATGCGAGAATGGACTAATGCAGGGTCTCAGCTCAAAATGATACTTTCTTGATGAGGTTACCTGGATCACCTCCGGTCTAAGACAGGATCCTCCTATTATTCTCTTCTGTAGGACTCGGACTTATTTTTCCATAGCATAGCACACCACAATTTTTGTTCATATAAAAAAAAAACAACTTTGTTGTTAAATGTCTGCTAACCCTGTAGGATCATGTCAGTTGAGCCTGGTAGACTCAGGCTCTAGCAGAAAACTGATGCTCTGTAAGTATTTCTTGAGTTGATAAGAGATTGAATGACCAAGGGATGTATTCTTTTTATTTACTTTAATATAGTTGTTGTTTTATGATTTTAGCAAATGAGTATAGAAAGAGGCAAAGTAACCTAGAGAAAGCACAGATGCTTAAAAATTAGTAGAAGAATAACTGAATCTCTCAAAGGCAAATTAGAGAGGATGTGAAAGCATGGGCATGATATGAGAGAGCGAGAAGAGAGGCTCCAGTTACTTGGGAAGGCTCTTAGAAATGGATACTGCTAAGCTGCTTCCCAGGAGAGGCTGGTGGATTGGGTCTGAGGAGGGGCCCCAGCTAAGTCCTGTGTCACAGAGCAGGTTTGGTTTGCAGACACTGCAAACTTCAGGGTCACCTAAAGTTTAAATTACACTCAGGGAATACAGCATGAGTAGCAGGAGTCCTCGACTCGGCTATCACATTCTTTCCCATGTTATCTCCTTCGTAATGTTTTATGCTGACAGTGCTGATGTGATATAGATAGAGGCATTCCATTTCTTAAGTGGTGAAAGGGAAGTAAAAGAAGGAGTATGCCTGAATGAAATCATGCAAACAGCACAAGGAAACTTTCTGTAAGGAGCTGTCAGTTTTACTACCCACATCTCTGCAATGGTCTCACTGGCAAAGTACCCATATCTCTGCAGTGGTTTCATTGGCAAATAATTAGGATTGCAATTTATAGGATTAATTAATTTAAGAAAAGACAACTGGTGGGGCATGGTGA
Organism: Macaca thibetana thibetana; assembly: GCF_024542745.1. Classification (NCBI taxonomy): domain Eukaryota; kingdom Metazoa; phylum Chordata; class Mammalia; order Primates; family Cercopithecidae; genus Macaca; species Macaca thibetana. Next base: position 3,271,829 of record NC_065594.1, read on the forward strand.
CTCATGCCTGTAATACCAGCTCTTTGGGAGGACAAGGCAGGCAGATCACTTGAGGCCAGGAATTCAGACCAGCCTGGCCTACATGGTGAAACCCTGTCTCTACTAAAAATATAAAAATTAGCTGGGCGTGGTGGCACGTGCCTGTAATCTCAGCTACTTGGGTGGCTGAGGCAGAAGAATCACTTGAACCCAGGAAGTGGGGGTTGTAGTGAGCCCAGATGGTGCCACAGCACTCCAGGCTGGGTGACAGAGTGAGACTCCGTTTCAAAAATAAATAAGAAAAGATGACAATGCAAACTACTAAAATTATATTATATCTGTCCTTGATCATTTACTGAACCTAAAGAGATCAAATTTATCTAAAACTAAAATGACTTATACTGAAATGCTTTCTGGGAGCATGTTCAGTATTTTACAAATATGAACACACTTTGCAAATATATTTTATAAATAACATTTTATCAGATTGGACAGAGATTTAAAAAAAAAAACTTACTGTGATAGTTATATGAACAAACAGAATGTCTACCATATTTTTAGTGGCTAGTGCTATAGTGTATCTTAAGATACCTTTGTTCATCATCACACTTTGCTTGCCTTCATCATTGAAAGGCTGGCAGGTGCCCCTAAGGCAGCTACATGCGGCCACCTGCAGGTGACCATGGCTCAGCCTGGGGGTGGTTTTGCTCTGCTCCCTGGGGCTGGCTCCTGTGTGCTCCCTAAGGAAGGGCAGTGTGGCCTCAGCTGCAGGGAGGCCTCTAACAAACTTGGCCATGAAAGGAACTCTCTGAAACTGACCCAGTTGTTCCACAAACAGTTTTTTGGATAAACAGAAATTGACCCTTCTGGTCTTAAAGCTTGAAATTTGCATTTGTTTTATCTGAGTTCCTTTCTCAGGAAAGGGCCTTCAGACCTGTCAAAAAAAGTATCAAGGAACTGAAACTTAACAGGTCACCACATCCAGACAATAAAATGCCTGACCCCACATTCATCATGATTGCTTCCTTGTCCCACCCTAGTTCCTGTTTTCCTACACATTGTTAAATTTCTTCCCTGCTGTAAAAACCCCTAGTTTTAGTTGATCAGAGATTAATTTGAGACTGAGCTCCCATCTCCTGGGCTGCAGCACCCAGTTAAAGCCTTCTTCCTTGTCACTTCAGTCATTGGCTTTCTGTGCAGCAAACAGCAGGACCTAGACCAAACCCCTGCTGTTTCAGTTGTAGCAGGATGAGCCGCAGACAAAACTCCTCAGACACCGGATTAAAGAAGGAAGAGGTTTTGTATTCGGCCAGGAGCGTCAGCAGACTCGTGTCTTAAGAGTCAAGCTCCCCAAAAAAGAAATTCTTGGCCTTTTTAAAGGCTTACAACTTTAAGGGGTCCATGTGAAAGAGTCGTGATAAATTGAGCAAGCGTGGGAAACATGACTGGAGGCTACATGCATCAGCTAACAGAACAAAAAGTTTTACAATGCTTTTTTCATACAGTGTCTGGAATTTACAGATAACACAGGTAGTTTAGGTCAGGGGTTGATGTTATTATTATTGCTTTTTTTAACTTCTAGGGCCAAGTGGTGGTGCCAAGGTTGTCTAGCTATTTATCTTACTTTTGTTTTTTCCAACTTTTTGCTTTCTCTCTTTCTTCTTGTCTTGTGAACTAGGCAAGGTTGGGGGAGGAGGGCAGCGGGAGTAGTAGTGGTCTCCTCCCTTACAGTAACATCTCCCCAGGGAAAGCAACGTGCAGGAAGGAAGAGCAATGGAATATTATCTGGCACAGAAACCAAGGAAGAGACGTCAACTTCTTTGCTGTGCCTATCTGACATTCTTGGTGGCTCCATTTAGAAACATTGGACCACTGGTCTTCCAACTGCCTTTGTCTACACTGTGCTGGTGGAAGATAGGTGTCTGGTGCCCAGACCAACCCTATGCCCTGCTGTTCTCCTCCATTCCTGCCTTAATGATGCCCAGCTCACACTGTCATTTGATTTTCAGCAGTGTGATATTGATGCCTTAAACCACCTGCATCTCCATCCCATTTGTTTTTCAAATGAATGGAACTGTGATTAAAAGAAAAATATGACACTGTAGCATTTTTAACCAGTACCTGGCATTTTCTCAAATTATTTATGTCTTTCTAAAAGGTATTATATCATATCAGTGCTTTCCAGTCCAAAAACCAAAGTGAAATGTTTGATTTATATGCTACTTGTAATAGAGTAGGGTTGAAGCAGAGGTCACAGACAGTAGGAACATGTACTAACTTAATGGCATTTTCTTTCTTAGAAGACAAGATATTATCAAGACTGAGTTTGGAGGAGGAAGACAAACCTAGAGCTATTCCACGTACAGAGGAATTTCATTATCATGGATATCAGTGATACAAATCCCATCATTACCAGTGTCTAAAGATACAAATAGCACTATAGTTTTAATTTTTATCCCAGGGATATGCCTTCAATTTTCTCTTTTATTATAATTTTTATGAGTGATTTAACCATATTACAGCAATTGGGAAATAAAGAAGGCAACAGCACACCTGGTCTCCTAAGCTATAGGCTCTTGCTGCAAGGAGGGACGTCCATCAGCCCGAACTGGAACTAGGCCTCACTTTCCTGTCTCAGGGAATATTATTATAACAAAACTAATGGGCTCCAGATGCAGATCTATTCACTTTCCTCCCGTTTCTACCAATAATAGGAAACTGTTAATGTCTTCTGGTAACATAGTTTTTTCTCACAAATGCTAACAAAGATAGTATCTTGAAATTATAAACCAACTAATCTTATGTACTTGATTAGGTTTTATTTAGAAAAACCTACTTTGAGACACTGTAAAAACAGTGAAAAGAATATTAGCTTAGGATTCAGACTGGGTAAGAGTCTTGGTTTTAATTAGGATTATGTTCAATCTGTGATTCTTTGATAGCACACACACACCCACAGAACAAGGACCATTAGTGATTACTTATGTTAATTAAATGCTCAGTTTAAGCCTGGCACAAAATTATGAAATCCTTTGACGAAAGTTATTCTTTATTTTATTCTATTTTTAGTATAACATGAAAAAGTACCTGCTATCCTGTTAAACTTCTCATTATAAAAATAATGTGAAAAGTTGCACTCAGACAAAAACCACCACCCCACTGGTACAATATGGAAATATGGATCCCAGCATGGATGATTTAGTAGGTGTTAACAGAGTAAGCTGAGAGTTAAAAAAAAAAAAAAAAAAAAAAACCAAAGACATATTTTGTGGATAGTCACCATCATCTTATAGCAATAAGATGTAGGCTATACATAATGGCCAAATGTGGAAGTCAGACCAATTTCAGATGTTCAGTAACTTACAAGACTATGTGCACAAAATGTGAAATAACAATTTCAAAGAAGACAGTACTCAAAAAATGAGATAGTAAAAGAGGATAATTATCTACCTTTTCTTAGCAATGAAGCATATTAGAATCTTGAACATGTTATTCCAGAGTAATCTCTCCATGACAGAATTATCATGGACATTCTACTAAATATCTAAAACTCTTTCAAGATGCACCCTTCCAGCTTGACCCAGTGCAAATCTCACGTCTTCTGAGAGGCATTCCCCAAATTCTCCAGTACTCTTTGTTCAAGTCCCATTCAGAACCCCTGAATTTGTCTATACTAGGGGTGTATCTGTTTGTGTCAGAGAAATTCAGGGGCCAATAGAACACTATACTCTTGAATCCTCAGCCATATCACAGTGCCATACATATAATTTGGTACCCAATAAATATTTTATGATTCAAAAAATGTGTAAATATGAAATATAACTTTCAAAAATGTTTGTGTATATGAAGTTAGCAATGACCAAGAAGGAATGACACAAATTTATTACTAGATTTATAACAAAAAATTACTGAAGGGTTTACAGACAGGTTGACGGATCTAACATTACTATGAAAATTTACTAGGACAATGAATCTTTTCAGTTTTTCTTTTTATCTTCACAGTGCATTGTTTTTCTACCTGCTGTCTTATTTTTAGAATAATTTAGAAAAAGAAAATGAAGGCTCTTTTTCCTGATTTTGGCATGAATCCCCCTTGTTTCAAATGAAGATGGCATCATGAGGCAGCTGAAAGAGGAGAGCTTAGGTAATGCACAATGTGTTGGCTGCCTGTCCACGTCCGTCATGCACTGATGTGGTAGGCAAGCAATCTTTTTGTTAAAATCATGTTTGTGACCATAATCATTTGAATGAATTCTTTTACAGAAATTAAAATCCCAGAAAGAAAAAAAATTCATTATACACCTATTAAGAATGGGAAAAAAAAAACAACCTGGCAGTACCAAACGCTGACAAGAATGTGGAACAACTATAACTCTCCTCTATTGTTTATGGGAATGCAAAAAAATGGGACTGCACTTTTGATTTGGCTCTCAGCTTAGGGGTGCTGTTAATGTACAGGGATGCTACTGATTTTTGTACATTGGTTTTGTATCGCAAAACTTAGCTGAAATTGCCTATCATCTCAAGGAGCTTTTGGGCAGAGACTACGGGGTTTTCTCAATGTAGAATCATGTCATCTGCATACAGGATTAGTTTGACTTTCTCTCCTCCTATTTGGATACCTTTTCTTTCTTTCTCTTGCCTGCTCTGACCAGGACCTCCAATACTATGTTGAATAGGAGTGGTAAGAGAGGGCCTCCTTCCTTGTCTTGTGCCGGTTTTCAAGGGGAATGCTTCCAGCTTTTAACCATTCAGTATGATATTGGCTGTGGGTTTGTCATAGACGTCTCCTTATTTTAAAGTATGTTCCTTCAATACCTAGTTGATTGAGAGTTTCAACACAAAAGGGTGTTGAATTTTATGGAAAGCTTTTTCTACATCTATTGAGATAATCATGTGCTTTTTGTCTTTAGTTCTGTTTGCGTAATGAATCGTATTTATTGATGTGCATATGTTAAAGCAACCTTGAATTGCAGGGATAAAGCCTACTTGATCATGGTGGGTTAGCTTTTTGATGTTCTGCTGGAGTCGGTTTGCTAGTATTTTGTTGAAGATTTTTGCATCTGTGTTCATCAAGGATATAGAACTGAAGTTTTCTTTTTTGTTGTGTCTCTGCCAGGTTTGGGTATCAGGATGATGCTGCCTCTTATGATGAGCTGGGAATGAGTCCCTCCTTCTATTTTGTTTTATTTTATTTTATTTTATTTTATTTTTTTGAGTAGCTTCAGTATTTTCCTGCATGTTTTTCAAGTAAAGAAAGTAACAGCCAGAGAAAGAAATGACAATGAACAGTCAGCTTTGGTAAGCTGACTATGGAAATTAGCGACCACAGAGGCTAGGATTAACATTAGGGTTTTTTTGGTGATATAACAAGTACAGTCCAGAAAACTGCCGCCATATGTTTACTTGAACCCAAAAATTCAGCAGCAAATTTTCAGAACAGAATTTGTAATCTTGAAATTCTGCTTTGTTTAACTCTAGGCCATAAAATCTTTAATGAAAATGTTTGCTTTAAAAATTGGCTGATTATGCATACATGATCGATTTTTATAATTTTCTAATGTTGGTTTAAGTTTATAAACTATATTATAAATGCTTGGCTGGATCCCATGAGAAAATCCCAAACAGTAGTTGTCAGCCTCTTTAGACTCTGAGCCCTTTCTTCAAACAAAACCTCCCAGTGCATCACATGGATAAAAGAGCTCAGAAGGCCAGGCATGGTGGCTCACACCTGTAACCCAGCACTTTGGGAGGCTGAGGTGGGCAGATCATCTGAGGTCAGGAGTTCGAGACCAGCCTGGCCAACATGACAGCATCCCATCTTTACTCAAAATACAAAAATGAGGCGGGCATGGTGGTACACACCTGTAATCCCAGCTACTCTGGAGGCTGAGGCGGGAGAATCACTTGAGCCCTGGAGGTGGAGGTTGCAGTGAGCCAAGATTGCACTACTGCACTCCAGCCTGGGAGACAGAGTGAGATTCCATAAAGAAAAAAAAATACAGCTCAGAAGTGCTCATCTACCTAGTGTGGGAGGTAGCTGCACCCAGCAGTGTGTGGGGCTTCCACATGCACACTGCTAATGCCACCACTCCCAAATGTCAGTTCGAATTGTAGTTTATGGATTGAACCACATGGCATAACCACACATTTAATTTGGTTCTTGTTAATGGAGCTTTCAACTGATAATGTCTTTGAAAGTAGAAGTCTATTGCCTGGCAGGTAAGATTCAGGTCAGGGTAACATATCTCTATCCTAGAAATTCACCTGTCACAACGTAAAATGTCCCTTATTGCTTTGTTTCATCCTTTGGACTGTCCTGCTTTCCTTTTTTAAATAATGCTTTCTATTTGGGGAAGAGCGGAAAGATCAAAGCTCAGCTGGTTGAATTCAGATGCTTTTAAGACAGTCAGAAGGGGATGACAGGTAGGCAATCAGATATATGGGTATGAAGCTCAGAACAGACTATTTACAGGTAAAAACGGATTCTTCCATGTGGATGGCTACTATCAAACAGAAAATACCAAGTGTTAGGGAGGATGTGGAGAAATTGGAATTCTTGTGCACTGTTAGAATATAAAATTGAATAGCTACCATGGGAAACAGTATGGCAGTTCTCAAAAAATTAACAATAGAATTCCCATATGATCGATCAATTCTGCTTTTGGCTATATACTGAAAGAATTGAAAACAGGGAATCAAAGAGATATTTGCACACCCATGTTCATAGCATTATTTACAATGGCTAAAATATGGAAGCAACCCAAGAATCCATCAGTGGATGAGTGGATGAGCAAAATATGGCTTGTACACACAGTAGAATATTATTCAACCTTAAAAAAACAGAAATGTCATAATATGCTATAACATGAATGATCCTAGAGGACATTATGCTAAGTGAAATAAGCCAGCCACAAAAAGATAATACGATATGATTCCACTTACATGAGGTACTTAAAATAATCAAATTCATAGAGACAGAAATGCTATAAGATTTGACCTTATCACTGTATACATATATTTCAAATTGTACCCCAAAATGTGTACAAGTACAATGCCTCAATTACATATTAAAACTTTAAAACAAGAAGGTAGAATGGTAGTTGCCAGGGGGTTGGGTGGAGGGGAGAAGGGGGAGTTAATTGTTTAATGGGTACAGTGTTTAATTGTGCAAGATGAAAGCAGTTCTAGAGATGGTTGGTGGTGATGGTCACACAACATCATGAATATACTTAATAGCATGGATCTGTACTCTTATAAGTGGTTAAGATGGTAAAATGTATATGACATTTTACTACAATTTTTAAAATTTGGAAAAAAACGGATAAGCCTCCACACTGAAATAGTAAATGGAAGTCAATTCATAGCATGAACGCAGTAAAGGGCCTAAGACCGAACTTGAGGGAGCCAGTAGTCAAGGGCTGGGTAGGGAGGACAAGCCTGTTAGGAGATGGAGAATGTGGTTCTGGAGGTGGGAGGAGCCCAGACAAGCACAGCATCGTGGAAACCAAAGGACGATAGTGTTTCAAGGAGGAAAGGGTCCAGTGCCAAATGCCCCTGAGAATGCAAAGGGCATGAAGTTGGAAATGCCCACAAGTTTTAACAGCACAGCGGTCATTGGTGACCTCCAGAATCGTGTCTGCCACCCAGTCTGGTAACGCTTCATGACTGTAAACTGCTTGAGAGCAGGCACCTTGAACAGACCTCTACATCCTCCTGTTTTGCTTTTCACTTAAGAAGTGCTCAGTGAATATTTACTACATAGTGAACTCAGATGATGGTATTTATGGTATTTTCGGGCAGGTGATGGAACTATATTATATTCTGATTGTGTTGATGATTACACAAATCTATATATGTGTTAAAACTCATAGACCTGTATACCTCAAAACAATTAATTTTATTGTAACTTAATTTAAATTTTTTAAAAATAGTAATAGATTCTTTTTCTTACATGGTGATGGGCTCTTGAGTGTTTATTATACAATGACTCTTGAAATTTTATATGTGTTTTCTAAACAGCTCTTTGTATTTATACAAGATTTAATAATATTGAATATTGAATTAAAAGATGTGAAGTTTTAAATACAGTATTTAGGAGAAATACAGAAAAGGTGGTAGGCAATATATGGAAATACATGTGTGATTTAAGTCAATAGCAAGAGGAATGAAAAAGCAAGCAATAAAAAAATATGCGTTGTCTCTTTTTTTCTTTTAACAGGCAGGAATGGGCCACTTACGTGTAACAAAAGATGGACTGCGCTTGGAAGGGGAATCAGAATTTTTATTCCCATTGTATGCCAAAGAAATACACTCCAGAGTGGTAAGAAAATGTTGAAAGACAAATAATTTGTGCTTTATGAAAAATAAATCATGTTTAAGCACAAAAATTCAATATAGTTTAGAGAAGATTTTTAAAGCGCATACACGTGCACATATTCATGATATGCGCTTTATAAAAATCTTGACTATTGGGTTGTAGAATTTATCTCTGATACTGCCTTCTAAAAATATTTCATTTTAATGTGCTTCAGATCTGAATTCAGTGGCCTCAGTAGTTTAGACCACAATAAACTAAAGGTTTTAGAAATGAAAAATTTTACCAAGAACAATTTAAACTTCCTTATGTTAGATCAACTAACTTAAATATATTTATCTTAGGGTATTCAAAATTATCTAAGAAGCTTAGAAAGAAATTTGTTTCGGCCAGGTGCGATGGCTCACGCCTATAATCCCAACACTTTGGGAGGCCGAGGTGGGCGGATCACCTGAGGTCGCGCCAGCTTGACCAACGTGGAGAAACCCTGTCTCTACTAAAAATATGAAATTAGCCAGGCGTGGTGGCGCATGCCTTTAATTCCAGCTACTCGGGAGGCTGAGGTAGGAGAATCGCTTGAACCTGAGAAGCGGAGGTTGTGGTGAGCCCAGCTAGCACCATTGCATTCCAGCCCGGGCAGCAAGAGCGAAACTCTGTCACACACACACACACACAAAAATCGTTTCATTGTATTATGTTCTGCATTTATTATACTAATTATAGATTATAATCCTGTAAGATTCTAAACAAGTAGATTCAGCATTGTCATTAAATAATTATGTGACTTTAAAAGTAAATCAAGATTTTCTTCATTTACCTCCATGGAGCTTATAAGAAGGACAGCCAAGAATAAAGTGCAAATACGTTCAAACAGTGTTTGCAATATGTTCTATTTCTACTTAAGTAATGCTATGACCATTATAGTAGGCATGAACATTTTGCCAGATTATTGATAAATGGCATTACCTCCCCGACCCACAAAAAGTGAAAACTTCACCCAGCTATAACTTTCTGGTTATTTGAAGAGCAGAGTCTTCATTTTCCTTTCATATTTCTGAATATGAAAGGGTATTTCAGTATCTCCTAACTGCGGAGGCTGTACCAGCTACTATAGGAGAATTAGAAAGGAAACAAAAGACTTACTAAGAAACATGAGGTCTTGTTAGAGAGATAAAACACACTCCTGAACCAGACATTCACCAGGCTCTATTACCAATTGCAAAATGGCATGGCATATGACTAACACGTAAATATCACAAAGACAGATCCCAGTGAGTGAAAAGTACGTAAGTAGTTTTAGGTGCTGTTATGTTACTTCTGGGGCTATCTTATTGGCAGTGGGAGCCAGATGATGACCTGCAGTATAATAGGCAGGTAAGAGCCTGATTCTGTGAGGCTTACCCTTACCTTATGTCATATACTTACCTTAATTGTGATGGCATTTCAGTGTGTGAAATAATCCTGTCCTACAGGATTTCCCTTTTGTAAAAAGGGAAGTCAGACATGAATGAAGCGTTCAAGTGTTAGAACTTGGCCTTCTTTTTTCCCCGGAGTTGCGTTGGCTGATCTTCTGCTATATTTTGGGAAGAATCAGACTGGTAGAAGAGTCCAGTGACTGAAATCAGGTGACTAGATCATAGCAAATTTAATATTCTGGAATTAATAATAACTCTCAGTTATATTTTATCAGGCCATTTCATCTCCAGTATGCTTTTAAAAACAGAAAGCAAAATTATAAAGAATATCTCAGATAATCACATATTAAAGTCTTAGAATGTCGCATTAATGAGTATGTCAATCAATACATAGAATTCAGTAACAATTTGAATAATATTATGCGATAACAGAGCTGTACAGTGTTTTATAACTAATATGGCTTTCCAATAAGAGCCATCCCAGAACAAAACTATGCTTCCTAACTTCTGTATGGATTGATATATTAGTTATAAATTTCCTTTTCAAAGATGAGTCTAGGAAGCAATTTTCCATAAAATTAGAGAAAAGAAATTACTTTATGAATTTGCAAAATTTGACACATAACTCATTTATGTGTACTGATGGGCTGAGATAATTTCTTCATTATAAATATAATTCAACATGCTACTCTGGCCTCTAACATCTTATTACCCAGTAGTCCCTCAAAAGTAATACATGAGGGCCTGTATTGAGTTCTTACTTTGAATTCATGGCTTAAACCCATCCACCATGCCCATTAGTTCAAACACATAACAATTATTTCCTTTAAACAAAAGGGTTTTTAAAAAATACAGAGCCATGATCAAAAACTAAATGAAACAAATACGTGGTAATAAAGCTTACTTGAAATGATCATCTGTGAAGTTCCCAGCCCTGAAAAGAAGCTTTAGCTCACAGCCAGAGCCCACAGTGTGACGGGAACCAAATGGTCACCTCATTGGGACTCCAGGCAAGCCCATTGCATAAGACAGTGCTGAAGACAGAAAACAACTACAACTATTTGAATAAAACAGCATATTAAAAAATAGCTACAACTGTTTGAATAAAACAGCATATTAAAAAATAGCTACAACTGTTTGAATAAAACAGCATATTAAAAAATAGCTACAACTGTTTGAATAAAACAGCATATTAAAAAATAGCTACAACTGTTTGAATAAAACAGCATATTAAAAAATAGCTACAACTGTTTGAATAAAGCAGCATATCTGAGGGGAGGAGACTACAAAGATGCCCGTCCAGAACTTGAATATCACTGAGGACAGAAGCCCTAAGTCACCATTGAAGGACTGGGAGGCCTGTGGACCAAGTGAAAATAACAGGACAGACTTTAGACAGGCTGGCAAGAGCCGAAAGGTAGACGCATCCACACAGTGGAACATAAAAATTGAAATTTCGTATGATGAAATCTTCATCTAAAAAAAAAAGCCCAAAAAACTTTACATAAAGGAAGATCAATATCCAACTAAATAAAAATAGTCAATCTGAAAATGACTAGAAAAACATACTTAAGATTCTCAAAGAGATAAAGCTATTTTTAAAGGAGTTTTCCTTAAAATAACAAGAAATTATAAAATCAGAAGAGAAATTACAGGGCAGAAATAACTAAAAAATGAAAAAAATACATGAAACAGTGGTTTTCAAATATTGGACAATGGACAGCTCAGGAGACAGTTATCCCTGCAAGAAGAAAAACAAAAGAGTGACTCCTCAGATTGCCTTAACTCACTGCATGAAGAGAGTTTCCAGGCTGCAATGAGGGAGGGGAGCCAATGCAGATGCAGGTGGTCTCCCTGAGTTGAAGGGACAGGGTTGGAAGGTCAAGGAGACCAAGGCAGCCGCAGTTTGCAAGGCAGAGTACTGCAGAGAGGGGCTTGCTGCACATGGATGGCACTCCGGAGACGGCAGACTTCACCCCATCCCACCCCCACCAAGTCCAAGTCCATGGATAAGTATTTACCAGTGCGTGTGTGTGAGGAAGCTACCTTGAGACTAGTGAAATACCCACTCAAAGGGAGCAGAAGGAACCATGTCTGGAGGTCACACAGAGTGGGGAACAGTTCATATTCTCACCAGTCAGAGTGGAAAACTTCATAAATTATGGGCATCAGGTAGAACACAGAAGGGTGTGGCTCAGAAGTGGTACAAGATCAACACTAGGAAAAAATCCTGCTCTAGTCCATTCTAACAAAGCTTACAGGAATCCTTGACAGCATCCTGCTTTTTCCAAGTGATTTGTTCCATCCCAGAACAAAGTTCTAAAAAACTACATTTCATCTGTGTACAAAAGTCGAGGAAAGCATAATCATGTTAAGGAGAGACATAAAATATAGAAAGACAGAAAAAACACAAACAAATCTTTTAGAGATGAGAAGTATAACATCTGAAATTTTTAAAAAGCCAATGGTGGGACTAACAGATTACTAACAGACTGGACATCACAGAAGAAAAGATCAGTAAAGTTGAAGGTATAGCTCTAGATACTCTCCAAAATGGAGCCCAGAGAAAAATGACTAGAAAAAGAAAGCAACAGAGTATCAGTAACTACAGGGACAATACCAAGGGGCCTTATGTGTGTGTGACTGGCATCTCCAAAGAAGAAGAAAGAAGAGAGGACAAATATTATTTTAAAAGAATAATTTGTAATTTTTTTTCCAAGCATGATAAAAACTTTTAAGTCCACAGATAAAATATGTTCAGTGAACCTCAAACAAAAGAAACAAGGAAGACTACAAGGTACATTGTAATTAAATTGCTTAAAAACAAAAGAGAAAAATCTTAAAGAGAAAACCTTAGAAGTAGCTAGAAAAAAAGGATATATAACATACAAAGGAGTGAAAAAAATATGACATCAGCCTTCTAGTCAGTAACATTTCGTGCCAGAAGACACTGAAGTGCTGACTTTAAAGTACTAAAAGAAAAACAGGCCAACCTAGAATTCTATACCTAGCAAAAGTATCTTTAAAAGACAAAGTCAAAGGCCGGGCGCGGTGGCTCAAGCCTGTAATCCCAGCACTTTGGGAGGCCGAGACGGGTGGATCATGAGGTCAGGAGATCGAGACCATCCTGGCTAACACGGTGAAACCCCGTCTCTACTAAAAAATACAAAAAAAAACTAGCTGGGCGAGATGGCGGGCGCCTGTAGTCCCAGCTACTCGGGAGGCTGAGGCAGGAGAATGGCGTAAACCCCAGAGGCGGAGCTTGCAGTGAGCTGAGATCCGGCCACTGCACTCCAGCCCGGGTGACACAGCGAGACTCCGTCTCAAAAAAAAAAAAAAAAAAAAAAAAAAGACAAAGTCAAAATAAAGACTGTTTTGGACTTAACTAAAGCTGAAAACAAGTTACTTCAGCAGATCTGCACCACAAGAAATATTAGAGGAAGCCTTTCTGGCAAAGAGAATATGATGGTAGAAGAAAAATCTAGATGTTCACCAGAAAAATTTTTAAATACCAGAAATCGTAAATATGTGGGTATACAAAAAATAATTTTAAAAAATGTTAGAAGACACTTTGCTCAAAGCCAAAAGAATAACAATGTATTTGGGATGTTGTAACAGGATAGAAATAAAGTGTATGAGAATAATGAAACAAATACCATAACAGGAAAAGATAGAAGTATTGCTATAATGTTCTCACATTATACATGAAGTGGCAAAAAATTATTGAGGATGGACCATAATAAGTTAAAGATGCTTAGTATATCTAAAGTAAACTCATAAAAAGTGTAGCTAATACATTAACTAAGGAGATAAAAATGAAATGATAAATACTCAGTTAATTCAAAAGGAGGTAAAGGAAACAAAAAGAAAATTAGTTGAATATGAAAACAAATAGCAATTTGGTATATTTGAACCAACTCATATAAATAATCACATTAAAATAATCACATTAAATATAAATGGTCAAAACATCCCAACTGAAAGACTGTGAAATTGAACACAGAAGCAAGATCCAACTATATGCCGTCTACAAGAAACCTACCTTAATTATAAAAACACAAATATATTAAAAGTAAAAGGTTATACTATACTGTACTATACTATGCTATACTATACTAACACTAATGAAAAGAAAATTGGAGTGACTATATTAAAACAGACAGTAGATTTCAGAACAAAGAGATAAATATTTTAGAGGTACAGAGGGTCATTTAAGATGACATAGAAGTAAATTCTTCAATATATATGTTGCTAAACACATGAATCCACTATCAGAGCATCAATATACATGAAGCAAAAACTGATAGAATGTAAGAAAAAAAAACAGAAATATTCACATTTAGACTCAGGGATTTCAGCACCCCTCTCTCAATAACTGATAGGAGAAATGGATATAGAAACAGTAAGCATATAGACTTGAGCAATGCTATCAATCAACTTGACATAATTAAATTTTCAGAGCATGCTGCTCAATGATAGCAGACAAAGAGTTCTTTTCAAGTGCACAGGGAAAACATTTATCAAGATAGATCACATTTTGAACCATAAAACATTTTCAATAAATCTAAAAACATTCAAGTGTTCCAACATGTTATCTCACCACAGTGGATTTAATAAGATAACCATAACACAAATATGTCTGAAAACTTTTTGAATAAGTGGAAATTATATAAAAATTTGCAAATAAACCATGGGTCAAAGAAGAAATCCAAAGGGAAATAGTATTTTGAACTGAATGACAGTTAAGAAAACAATAACATCAAATTTGGGGGGATATAGCTGAAGCAGTGCTTATAGGGAAATTTATGGCATTAAATGCGTATATTAAGAAAGAAGAAAATTGGCCAGGTGCAGTGGCTCATGCCTGTAATCCCAGCACTTTTGGAGGCCGAGGTGGGCAGATCACGAGGTCAGGAGATAGAGACAATCCTGGCTAACACGGTGAAACCCCGTCTCTACTAAAAATACAAAAAATTAACCAGGCATGGTGGTGGGTGCCTGTAGTCCCAGCTACTCTGGAGGCTGAGGCAGGAGAACAGCATGAACCCAGGAGTCAGAGCTTGCAGTGAGCCAAGATCACACCACTGCACTCAAGTCTGGGCGACAGAGCGAGACTCCGTCTCAGAAAAAAAAAGAAAAAAAAAAGAAGAAAATCAGTGACCTCAGTTTCATCCTTAAGAAACTAGAAAAAGAATACATTAGACCAAAAATCAAAGACAGAAGATCCAAACAAATAAAATCATAAATGAAAAAGGAGACATCACAATGGATACCACAGAAATACAAAACATCATTAGAGGCTACCATGAACAAGTATATGTCAATAAATTTGAAAGCCTAGGGAAAATGGATAAATATCTGGATACATACAACCTTCCTATATTGAAACAAGAAGAAACAGGAAATCTAAACAGACCAATATTGAGTAACAATATTGAATTAGTAATAAAAAGTCTCCCAACAAAGGAAAGTCCAGGACCAGAGGGCTTCACTGCTGAATTCTACCAAACCTTTAAAGAAGAATTAATACCAGTCCTTCTCAAACTTTTTCAAAAACTTGAAGCAGAGGAAATTCTTTGTAACTCGTTACATGAGGCCGGCATAGCCATGATACCAAAACCAAACAAGAACACAACAAAAAAAATAACTACAGACCAATATTTCTGATGAACATAAATGTAAAAATCCTCAACAAAATATTAGCAAACCAAATAAATACAACACATTTATCCCAAGAATGCCAGGATGATTCAACATATGCAAAACAATAAATACCATACATCACATCAATAGAATGAAGGACAAAAACCATTTGGTCATCTCGATAGATGCAGAAAAAGCATTTGATAAAATTCAGCATCCCTTCATGATAAACCAAAAGTCAGAGAAGAAAAGAAAGACGAGAGAAGAAATCAACAAAACAGAAAACATAAAACAATAGAGGAAATTAATGAAACCCAAAACGGATTCCTTTAGAAGATCAATAAAAATTGATAAACCTTGAACCAGACTGAATATTTTAAAAAGAGAGGGCACAAATGATCAATATCAGCTGTGCTAGAAGGGGCACCACTATGAATCCCACAGACATTCAAAGAATGGGAAGGAAATATTACGAATAACTTTATGCCAATAAACGTAATTTTCCCATGTACTCTTTGATAGAATTCTTAACATAGGTTGCTGCTTTAATGATTAAATTAGTTTCTGCCATTCCCATATTAGGTTCAAGTTTGAAGTAGTTAATTATGTATGTAAATGAAGTGGTGAATTATACTTGCCCTCTAATCTACATTTTTAAAAAGTATCTTAAAACTTTCAACCTCATCAACCTCATAGGGTATTGATAACTCCTATAGCAGTTTTGATTTATCTTTGGGTCATACCAGTTACCCCTTATATTGTTAACCGTCTTTTTATACACCTCTTTCGTAGCTGCTTCTATGTGTCACGCACTGTTGAGAAAGGTAATAAAAAGTTCTATGTTCTGTGACTCTTTCACTATTCCCTAAGGTGTAGTGTTGACACAATATCTATATTCAAACAGGTACATTCAGAGTTCAACTGATATGAATAGAAAAATAAAATGTTCTCCTTTTACCTTGCTGTCACTCTCTAAATGGCGTAAAATTTTTCTAAAAGGTGTCATTAGCTAATGATAAAAACTGAAAATCCCTTATGTAAAATTTTAGAAATGATAGTAGTGGTAGTTGTACAATACTGTGAATATACCTAATGTCAATCTATGATACACTTAAAAATGGTTAAAATGGTAAATTTTATGCTATGTATAACTTATATGCATAGCATATATATTTTTAATACAATAAAAATTGTTTTAAAAAATCAAAAAACAAAAACCTGAAAATTGTATTCACAATCTATAGACTTCAGTTTTCTTACCTAGAACATGGAAATAAAGTCTCTGGACTTCACAATGAACATCAGTTTTATTAAAAATGTACATGTTGATTGTTTTAAGGTACTTCTTAAAAATGTAGATTAAAGAGCAAGTACAATTCAATATTAGGGATTGCATTATTGTAGCAGCTATGAATACAGTTTTGTTGGTAATATAGACACAGAGCCACTTCTGCTCTGTCACTGCATCAGTTAAAAGATCTTTACCCTGTGAACACAGAATGCCCAGCTAGCCATGGAGTAAACTAATAGGCGCTTTTAGTCTCACGTAACAGGAAGCTGGAGGGGGCAGCTGCAGCTTCGGTTCAGCACTAAACCATGTTAGGGCCAGAGTATCTGCCAGCCACCGGCCTGCCCCTCGTAATCACTCGACAGTTGTGAGGCCACGTCCAAGACACATAGCCAGGAAATGTGCAGTGCTGGTGCATGTGCCTCTTCCACAAGGAATGCAAAAGCTTGCCTAGAAACAAATATATTAAAAGGAAAAGGTTATACTATACTGTACTATACTATGCTATACTGGATATACAAAATTTGACTCAGGAAAATTGATCTTGGTAGAAATGTGGTCATCAAAGAAAACTCAGATTTTCAAAAGCCACTATGGACAGCATTCATATAGACAAAAATTAGTGAACCAAATGTTTTTAGTAAATTTTATTGTAGAAAAAAATCTATTGAAAATTTATCTTAGTAGGAAAATATGGTAATACTTTACCTGCGTGGAAAAGTTGTTCAAGGAATTAAAGTAGCTTGTAGTGGGGAAAAAAGAAAGAAGTAAAAATTTAAAACACACACACACACACACACACACACACACACACAAAGAGGGAGTGAAATAGCCCATAATGCTACTCACCAAGAGACAATCGCTAACATTTGGAGTAGCTCTTTGGCAGTTTTCTCTAATATTTCCGTAGTTATTGGCCAATTCCAGCATTGTACTTAAGTCAGTTTTGCTAATTAATACTATTCCCTTCATAGTTAGCATAGCTATACATTTTACTTCCTCTGAATTTTTGATTTAAATACATTGTTTTCTCTATTTTTTAAGTTTAATTCTGTTTGTTTTAAATAACCAACTCAGACTGCATGTGCTTTTTCAAAACTATTGTTTACTGATACATAAAACTGTGCTTTGAAATTTATTTTTCTTTCTATTCTCTGATGTCTGTTTTATTGTGTATTTTCTAACGTCTTAAGCTAAATGCTTAGTTTATTTTTAACTTGGCGAGCAAGAACAAAGCGGTCAATACCACAAATGTGTCTGTAATTGTAACTCTGCTGTATACATCAATTTTTTTATTTTGATAAAGTTTACTTTATACACTATAAAAATACAAATGTATTACAAAACTATGGAAATCGAGTGTAGCAGGAAAAAGTATATGTCATTTCTATTAGCTAGAACTCCACCGTTGTTGGTGTCTTTCCTTGACATAGTTGTGACCATATAGCTCTGTTAAATTGCATATTTTTCTAAATAATTCATATTTTTTCTGTCCCTATCTTGCATTTGGGGCTCATTTTATGATTGTTACTCTTTTATCTTTCAATAAGTACTCAAAGTGTTAAAAAATATATATATATGATTCAGGACTTTTTAATTGTCTTAGCTACAAATTTATAGAATTTCCAGGATCTGTGACAATGGGTAAATAACTTTATATAAATCCTAAATTGACATAGAATTATAAAGATGTAATCATTTTAAACAGTACGTATTTTGCAAATTTTATAAATCCCTTTCTAGGACTCATCTCTGCTTCTACAATCAACCCAGAATGTGACTGTAAATGCGCGCAACTCAGAAGGGGAGGTCACAGGCAGGTTGAAAGTCGGTGAGTCCAGCTTCATCATGGTATTTTGCATGCATGTGGTCCATGAATAGTGCTAAATGGATGCATTGTTTTTTCTTCTAAAGAAATCAAAACTACTTATGAACAAAGTATGAATTTTCTAAATATCGTGCTGTGTTGACCACAGAATAGCACCACAGAGTGGGGTGGGGGGTGAGGGGACAGCCTGAAGTGCTTTGATTAGAGTTATTTTTGTTCCAAGAAACAGAGGACAATTAAAGCTAGTACAAGAAACAAATGTTTATTGTAGGTTACCAAAGACTCTTGCAGCAACCAAAGGAAAGGAACCCAAGTAGCTGGCCTCAAAGAGCACAGAGACCTGTGGCTGAGAGCCAAGAATAGATTCAGTTCCCTCCCTGTTCTTTCTTCTCTTCTCTCTGCTTCTCCCCATGTGTTCCATTCTCCTCCTTTCCAGTTTATCTTTGCCACCATTTTCACTTGGCTGTATCACTTCTCACTGTACAGAACCTACAGGGCCTCCCTGATTCTTATCCGCTCGGCTGTAGTTATCAACATCACACAGTTTAGTCTTCGATTACGCAAATTCTAAGTCCACAAAGTACTCTAATTAGCCCAGTTCATCTGTCCCACCACATTCCATCAGGTCAGTCAGCTACGTACACCCATCCAGTCAACTAAGACGGGAGAATAAGGTCACATGGGAGCGAGGTCACATGGAATCCTATAAACGGAGAAGATCAGCAAGAAGAAATATAGATGAAAGCAATATCGGAAGTGCAAACCAGCTGGTAAGAAGGTGGTAAGAAGGTGGTAAGAAAGAATGCAGGCCAGGCCTGGTGGCTCATGCCTGTAATCCCTGCACTTTGGGAGGCCAAGATGGAAGGATTGCTTGAGCCTAGGTGATTGAGATCAGCCTGGGCAACATCTCTAAAAAAATAATTTTAAAAATTAGCCAGGTGTGGTGGTGAATGTCTGTAGTCACAGCTACTGGGGAGGCTGAGGCAGGGAGGATCACTAGGAATTTGATTCTGTGGTGGAGGAGAACCTTTGTCTGAAAAAAAGAGAATAAGAATGAGAAAGGTATGGCCGGGTGTGGCGGCTCAAGCCTGTAATCCCAGCACTTTGGGAGGCCAAGACGGGCGGATCTACCCAAATAAGAAGGAACCAGAGAAATAATTCTGGCCGTATGAAAAAACAGGGTTTTATAAAACTTTCAAAAGCTCACATTGAGTCTCCAGCAGTGGATCCAAACCAATGAAATCTTTGAAATACCAGATAAATAATTCAAAGTGTTTATTATTAAGTTACTCAAGGAACTACAAGAAAAAAGTGAAAACTAACATGAAAACTTTTTTTATTATTATTATGCTTTAAGTTCTAGGGTACATGTGCAAAACATGCAGGTTTGTTACATATGTATACATGTGCCATGTTGGTGTGCTGCACCGATTAGTCATTTACATTAGGTATATCTCCTAATGCTATCCCTTGCCCATCCCCCCACCCCACAACAGGCCCTGGTGTGTGATGTTCCCCTTCCTGTGTCCAAGTGTTCTCATTGTTCAATTCCCACCTAGGAGTGAGAATATGCTGTGTTTGGTTTTCTGTCCTTGCGATAGTTTGCTCAGAATGATGGTTTCTAGCTTCATCCATGTCCCTACAAAGGACATGAACTCATCCTTTTTTATGGCTGCACAGTATTCCATGGTGTATATGTGCCATATTTTCTTAATCCAGTCATATCATTGATGGACATTTGGGTTGGTTCCAAGTCTTTGCTATTGTGAATAGTGCTGCAATAAACATACGTGTGCATGTGTCTTTATAGCAGCATGATTTATAATCCTTTGGGTATATACCCAGTAATGGGATTGCTGGGTCAAATGAAATTTCTAGTTCTAGATCCTTGAGGAATTGCCACACTGTCTTCCACAATGGTTGAACTAGTTTACACTCCTACCAACAGTGTAAAAGTGTTCCTATTTCTCCAAATACTCTCTAGCACCTGTTGTTTCCTGACTTTTTAATGATCACCATTCTAACTGGTGTGAGATAGTATCTCTTTGTGTTTTGATTTGCATTTCTCTGATGACCAGTGATGAGCATTTTTTCATGTGTCTGTTGACTGCATAAATGTCTTCTTCTGAGAAGTGTCTGTTCACATCCTTTGCCCATGTTTTGATGGGGTTGTTTGATTTTTTTCTTAAAAATTTGTTTAAGTTCTTTGTAGATTCTGGATATTAGCCCTTTGTCAGATGGGTAGATTGCAGAAATTTTCTCCCATTCTGTAGGTTGCCTGTTCACTCTGATGGTAATTTCTTTTGCTGTGCAGAAGCTCTTTAGTTTAATTAGATCCCATTTGTCAATTTTGGCTTTGGTTGCCATTGCTTTTGGTGTTTTAGTCATGAAGTCCTTGCCCATGCCTATGTCCTGAATGGTATTGCCTAGGTTTTCTTCTAGGGTTTTTATGGTTTAGGTCTAACATTTAAGTCTTTAATCCTTCTTGAATTAATTTTTGTATAAGGTGGAAGGAAGAGATCCAGTTTCAGCTTTCTACATATGGCTAGCCAGTTTTCCTAGCACCATTTTTTAAATAGGGAATCCTCTCCCCATTGCTTGTTTTTGTCAGCTTTGTCAAAGATCAGATGGCTGTAGATGTGTGGCATTATTTCTGAGGCCTCTGTTCTGTTCCATTGGTCTATGTATCTGTTTTGGTACCAGTACCATGCTGTTTTGGTTACTGTAGCCTTGTAGTATAGTTTGAAGTCAGGTAGTGTGATGCCTCCAACTTTGTTCTTTTGGCTTAGGATTGTCTTAGCAATGCCGGCTCTTTTTTGGTTCTGTATGAATTTTAAAGTAGTTTTTTCCAATTCTGTGAAGAAAGTCATTGGTGGTTTGATGGGGATGGCACTGAATGTATAAATTACCTTGGGCAGTACAGCCATTTTCACAATATTGATTCTTCCTATCCATGAGCATGGAATGTTCTTCTATTTGTTTCTGTCCTCTTTTATTTCATTGAGCAGTGGTTTGTAGTTCTCCTTGAAGAGGTCCTTCACCTCCCTTGTAAGTTGTATTCCTAGGTATTTTATTCTGTTTGTAGCAATTGTGAATGGGAGTTCACTCATTATTTGGCTCTCTGTTATTGGTATATAGGAATGCTTGTGATTTTTGCACATTGAGTTTGTATCCTGAGACTTTGCTGAAGTTGCTTATCAGCTTAAGGAGATTTTGGGCTGAGACGATGGGGTTTTCTAAATATACAATCATGTCATCTGCAAACAGGGGCAATTTGACTTCCTCTTTTCCTAATTGAATACCCTTTATTTCCTTCTCTTGCCTGATTGCCCTGGCCAGAACTTCCAACACTATGTTGAATAGGAGTGGTGAGACAGGGCATCCCTGTCTTGTGCCAGTTTTCAAAAGGAATGCTTCCAGTTTTTGCCCATTCAGTATGATATTGGCTGTGGGTTTGTCATAAATAGCTCTTATTATTTTGAGATGCGCCCCATCAATGCCTAGTTTATAGAGAGTTTTTAGCATGAATGGCTGTTGAATTTTCTCAGAGGCCTTTTCTGCATCTGTTGAGATAATCATGTGGTTTTTGTCTTTGGTTCTGTTTATGTAATGGATTACATTTATTGATTTGCATATGTTGAACCAGCCTTGCATCCCAGGGATGAAGCCAACTAGATCATGGTGGATAAGCTTTTTGATGTGCTGCTGGATTCGGTTTGCCAGTATTTTATTGAGGATTTTCGCATTGATGTTCATCAGGGATATTGGTCTAAAATTCTCTTTTTTTGTTGTGTCTCTGCCAGGCTTTGGTATCAGGATGATGCTGGCCTCATAAAATGAGTTAGAGAGGATTCCCTCTTTTTCTGTTGATTGAGATAGTTTCAGAGGGAATGGTACCAGCTCCTCTTTGTACCTCTGGTAGAATTTGACTATGAATCCATCTGGTCCTGGACTTTTTTTGGTTGGTAGGCTATTAATTATTGTTTAATTTCAGAGCCTGTTATTGGTCTATTCAGGGATTCAACTTCTTCCTGAGAGGGTATATGTGGCCAGGAAATATCCATTTCTTCTAGATTTTCTAGTTTATTTGCGTAGAGGTTGTTTATAGTATTTGTAGTATTTATAGTATTCTCTGATGATAGTTTGTATTTCTGTGGGATCGGTGGTGATACCCCCTTTATCAGTTTTTATTGTGTCTATTTGATTCTTCTCTCTTCTTCTTTATTAGTGTTGCTAGTGGACTATCAATTTTGTTGATCTTTTCAAAAAAGCAGCTCCTAGATTCATTGAATTTTTGACGGATTTTTTGTGTCTCTATCTCCTTCAGTTCTGCTCTGATTTAGTTATTTCTTGTCTTCTGCTACCTTTTGACTTTGTTTGCTCTTGCTTCTCTAGTTCTTTTAATTGTGATGTTAGGGTGTCAGTTTTAGATCTTTCCTGCTTTCTCTTGTGGGCATTTAGTGCTATAAATTTCCCACTACACACTGCTTTAAATGTGTCCCAGAGATTCTGGTACATTGTATCTTTGTTCTCATTGGTTTCAAATAACTTATTTATTTCTGCCTTCATTTCATTATTTACCCAGTAGTCATTCAGGAGCAGGTTGTTCAGTTTCCATGTAGTTGTGCAGTTTTGAGTGAGTTTCTTAGTCCTAAGTTCTAATTTGATTGCACTGTGGTCTGAGAGACAGTTTGTTGTGATTTCCATTCTTTTACATTTGCTGAGGAGTGCTTTACTTCCAACTATGTAGTCAATTTTGGAATAAGTGCGATGTGGTGCTGAGAAGAATGTATATTCTGTTGATTTGGGGTGGAGAGTTCTGTAGTTGTCTATTAGGTCAGCTTGCTGCAGAGCTGAGTTCAAGTCCCGGATATCTTTGTTAACTTTCTGTCTCATTGATCTGTCTAATATTGACAGTGGGGTGTTAAAGTCTCCCATTATTATTGTGTGGGTGTCTAAGTCTCTTTGTATGTCTCTAAGGACTTGCTTTATGAATCTGGGTGCTCCTGTATTGGGTCCTCACATCTTTTATTTTTGTTTCATGCAGGTTGTTTCTGTGATATTTGGGAGATAGATATTTGTAAATACTTTGTTTTGTGGGTTATAATTTTAGCATTAAATTTTTTTTTGTCATATTTAACGCTTTTGACTTGAATTCCACCTTGTCTGATATCAGGATTTTTATCCCAGCTCATTAGTATTCATTTCCTGCATTACTTTTGTCCATTCCTTAAGTGGCTTCTCTCTAAGTCTCCTCATCCGTCCTTCCCATGGCTTTTGCTTACCATAACGCCTGTGATGGAGCAGGCGTGTGAGAAGTTGTAGTCCTGGCACTTGTTAATTTTTCTCCCTCAACTCACAGTTCTGCCTTTAAGTAATGCAAGGGTTTGGTTTGTGTGTGTGTGTGTGTGTGTTTGTTTTGTTTTTATTTATTTATTTATTTATTTTATTTTATTTTATTTATTTATTTATTTTTTTTGAGACGGAGTCTCGCTCTGTCGCCCAGGCTGGAGTGCAGTGGTGAGATCTTGGCTCACTGCAAGCTCCACCTCCCGGGTTCCCGCCATTCTCCTGCCTCAGCCTCCTGAGTAGCTGGGACTACAGGTGCCACCACCACGCCCGGCTAATTTTTTGTATTTTTAGTAGAGATGGGGTTTCACTGTGTTAACCAGGATGGTCTCGATCTCCTGACCTCATGATCCGCCCGCCTCAGCCTCCCAAAGTGCTGCGATTATAGGCGTGAGCCACCACGCCTGGTTTGTGTGGAATTTTTATAGCTGTGAAGCTACTCCTTAGAGTTTGGGGATGACCTTTTGGGAAACTGATTACTATATAGCCAGCGTGGTCATCAGCCACCCAGAAGTCCATCCTTTTCCAATTTAATCTATGAAATTTTTAAAAATCATAGCATTATTTTCATGGCTATGTAATATTTCAAGGAATATATGTAAAATAATTTGATTCACTAATTGGAATTAGATTTTTTTCAATTCAGTTAATGCCACAATTCATAATTCAGGCTACCCTTTTACATGTAATAGGTTATACAATAAATATTTGTTAAATAAGTGAAGGGAGGAATGAATAAAAGATTGTGTAGGATGGGATGGGCTGATAAACCAGTTGGCAGGTAGGATAGTGTTCTAATGGTTGGATTTTATATATATATTTATATGTATATAATTTATTATATATAGATATATTTATATATAATTATATAAATATATATATTATTTATATATATTCACTATATATATACACACACACACACACACACACACATATATATATAGTGAAATGAGGAGGTTAACCTTTACAATGATTATTACAGTCAGGGTTTCCAGATGGCAGAAGATTGGTTAAAAGTGATCATCTGGCCGGGCGCAGTGGCTCATGCCTGTAATCCCAGCACTTCGGGAGGCAGAGGCGGGCGGATCATTTGAGGCCAGGAGTTCAAGACTAGCCTGGGCAACATAGCAAAATCCCATCTCTACTGAAAATACAAAAGTCAACCAGGTGCCTGTAATCCCAGCTATTCGGGAGGCTAAGGCAGGAGAATCGCTTGAACCCGGCAGGCAGAGGTTGCAGTGAGCTGAGATCGCACCACTGCACTCCAGCTTGGGCAACAGACTGAGACCCTGTCTTTAAAAAAAAAAAAAAAAAAAAAAAAAGATCATTTTACAGCATTTTTGGAAAGCTACGTCAGTTTTGCTTATAATTATCAGGGACATTTACTAGAAATAACCTAAGTTTCACTGGCATAGCATAACTAGCTTTGTTTGCTCAGGGACTTCTCAAGCCTCGTCTCTTATTTTATCTCATTTTATTTTATTTAACACAAGTAAAGGTCATTAGTGCCAGGCATATGAAGTGGAACTGTATAATACAAGATTATGCCACAAAAGTAGTAGCGCTAACAAGCACAGCTTTGTGCTTCCAGCCCAGTCCTTTCTCTGTGATACCATATTTGCACCAGCAGAATATATGTTTCCTTTTTTTAAAGGACTTTGTGATATTTGTTTCTAAATTATTTTATTTTAAATTAAAGATATCCTAAGGAACAAAAGAAGGTTGCTGATGAGACACATTATATGTAAGGGAGAATTTGATGGTATTTTCACCAGAAAAACCCTTAAGCTAATTTCCCAAACTTAATTAATCAGATCACAAAACCATTAACTTTTTCTCTTTGTACCAAAGCCTTTCATTAAAAATGGGACTGTACAGATAGCTCTTTTCTTATCAACAAGGTAGAATTTAAATTTTATTTCTTAAAGACCTCTACTGCAAAAGACAATTACATCCTCAGCTTTAATCAGTGTCCAACTAGGTTAAAGAAACTGCTAGAATATTAATAAAAGTTAGAAAATTAATTACAAACTCCATAACTATTGAAGAACAGTACAGTTTTCTCTGAAGTGGAAAGCGTATTTAAATTTAAACATGCAGTGTCTATTTTTAATAAAATGGAGATGGGATTTTATTCACCGCTATGCCTTTGCTCAAATAGTTTCCTTTACCTGGAGATCCCTGTTCTTCCTTCAACAGGGAAGCATGAACTCTTCCTTTTTTGTTTTTTGAGACAGTGTCTCGCTCTGTCACCCAGACTGGAGTGCAGTGGCCCGATCTCAGCTCATTGCAACCTTCACCTCCCGGGTTCAAGCAATTCTCCTGCCTCAGCCTCCCCAGTAGCTGGGACTACAGGCACACGCCGCCACGCCCAGCTAATTTTTATATTTTCAGTAGAAACAGGGTTTCACTGTGTTGCCCAGGTTGGTCGCGAACTCCTGAGCTCAGGCAATCTGCCCGCCTTGGCTTCCCAAAGTGCTGAGATTACAGGGGTGAGCCACTGCGCCCAGCAGGAAGCATGAACTCCTTCTTCCAAGTCAGTTCAGGCATCGCGTCTCTGGACGCTACTCTTAGCCTGGATGGATGGACCATGAATTCCTAGTCAAGACTCTGTCATGCTTGCATCCTAATACTTAGCAAGTTGTCCTGAAACCAGGCTTACATGCTTTTCTTTTTAGTGAACCACAGAATCCTCTGCGCTGGGAGCTATATCTCACTCATTTGCACATTGTCAATGCTTAGCACAGAACCTTGTACATAAAAAGCATGCAATAGATTTGTACTGAATGGAACCATTCACTTTCCTGCATTTTATTTGATTTGAGTAACAATTTATGTGTATTTGCTGCACAGACTTACTATGAAACTAAACTTATTCATTGAATATTTTATCGATGTAATAACTACAGAAAAAAAAATTGTCACTTAGTTCAACCCCTTATACTTAATAAGGCCTCTTAGAATTGTAAGATGAACCTCTAGTGAGCAAAACAATGAACTCTTACTGGATTAATTATTCCAATTATTTCTCAATTTTAAAGTCAGGTAACTTGGTAGTCACCATTAAATGCAAATCGGTGTTTATATAATAAATACACAGGCATATCAGTGACCCAGAAGAGATAAACAGGAACTCTGAGTCTCAGATTGGGGAAAATAACATACAAATACCAAAAAATAAAGTGAAATTTTTGTTTTTTTAAAAAAAGGAGATATAACGTAGAGAAAAAAGTCAACTTTATAACCGGCACTCTTGCCAAAAATATTTATTTATTTAAATAAAGACTCACTGGAGGGTTTTAAATACAAATTAATAAAATTAAGAACACTTGGATGAGCATGTCCAAAACTGATCAATGCATTAATAGAAAGGCTTTACTTAATTTCTACCAGGTATCCAAAAATTTTTTTGAGAACTGTTAGGGTCAGAGGAACACACACAAAAAAATTATAAGATATGACTTATTTTCTCAACTTCTTTTTTTTTTTTTTTTTTTTTTTTTTTTGAGAGGTAGTCTTGCTCTGTCGCCCAGGCTGGACTGCAGTGGTGCGATCTCAGCTCACTTCAGCCTCCACCTTCCGGATTCCAGCAATTTTTCTGCCTCAGCCTCCTTAGGTAGCTGGGATTACAGGCACGCACCACCATGCCCATCTACTTTTTGTATTTTTAGTAGAGATGAGGTTTCTCCATGTTGGCCAGGTTGGTCTCAAACTCCTGACCTCAGGTGATCTGCTCGCCTTGGCCTGGCAAACTGCTTGGACTACTGGTGTGAGCCACTGTGTCCAGCCTCAACTTAGAGATAAGAATATAGGCTGGATGTGGTGGTTCACACCTGTGATCCTAGCACTTTGGGAGGCCGAGGTGGGCGGATCACCTGAGGTCAGGAGTTTGACACCAACCTTGCCAACATGGTAAAATCCCATTTCTACTAAAAATACAAAATTAGCCGGGTGTGGTGGCACATGCCTGTAATCCCAGCTACTCTGGAGGCTGAGGCAGGAGAATCACTTGAACTTGGGAAGCGGACGTTGCAGCCAGCAGAGATCGTGCCATTGTACTCCAGCCTGGGTGACATGAGCGAAACTCTGCCTCAAAAAAAAAAAAAAAAAAAAAAAAAAATGTAAAGCTAACATAAACAAATTGAGGAACTCATAGTTTCTTAAGTAGACGATGAAGGCTGTACTCTAGGGAGATTAATCCATGAGGCCTGGGTTAGAAAGTTTGGAAGCATCAAAGAGGAATTGGGGAACACATGATGAGTGCCTGGGGTTGGTGTGTAGCTGAGTGAGTGGGAGGTGTGACCTCACCCTCATGTCTGGATGGCACAGGGTGAGTGAGCACCCACAGAACACCTGCTGAATAGATGAAAGAGCTGGAAGGCAGTGGGTCTAGAGCTCAGGTGAAGGGCATAAGCTTGGATACAAAAGTGAAACAGAAGGCATGGCAAAGTCAAAAATTTTTTAGGGGAAGGGCAAAAACAGGAAGGTGTTCTTCCACAGTGATGCTTGTTTTTCCCGTGGAGTAGAGGGTGAGCAGCTCTTCTGAGAATAATGGTAGAGAAAAAATTCAGGATACAACTCATCTTCTAGATTAACTTTGACCATTAAAGTGAGCCATTTGTAAGATGGTCTTTCACAAATCTCACATTTCGGAATGTGAGATTCTTAGGTGGTTAATAACCAAAAGAATACAAGTTTAACCACGAATAGGAGAACCATATTATTTTGGGCAAGTATTTAAAAATCTTAAAGAAGAAACTCTTAAATAATGTATTTATACATATATTGATATAGGTTAACATATGTTTGACATAAATTAATTTTAATAATATGATAAATTTAGACTTAAAAGTTGCAAAGTTTAATTACAGAATCAATCAGTACCACTAATGCTAACAAATACCAAATCTTTAGGTACTTGGTCTTGTTGGGTTGACATGGCATGTGTAAAAATAGAGGTTTTGACGCTGCTTGTAGTGAACAGTTTATAATAAACTGTTTTAATTAATTCTTCAGGTCCCAAAATGGTAGAAGTCCAGAGTCAACAGTTTCAGATCAACTCCAACGACGGCAAGCCACTATTTACTGTAGATGAGAAGGAAGTTGTGGTTGGTACAGATAAACTTCGAGTAACTGGTATGTACTAATTCGAGAAAAACACAACATTCCATGGAGTACACATCTGCAAAAACACATTGTACTATTGACAAGCTTATGTGGAATCTTTCAAGCAGATAAGAGAGCTTGAATGTATTGCATTTTCTCCATTGCAACTCTCTTGATGCTCTCCTAGAAGAACAAAATCCTTCCTGCAGATCTTGGCCCACCCTTCTTCCACCACAGTTTTACTCTTCGTCTCTTTCTTTCTTTCGTTCTTTCTTTCATTCTTCCTTTCTTTCTTTCCGTCGTTCTCTCTTTCTTTCTTTCTCTCTTTCTTTCTTTTTCTTTTTTTTTTTTTTTTTTGTTTAGACAGAGTCTCGCTCTGTTGCCCAGGCTGGAATGCAGTAGCCCAATCTTGGCTCACTGCAACCTCCGCCTCCCGGGTTCAAGCGATTTTCCTGCCTCAGCCTCCTGAGTAGCTGGGACTACAGGCACCCACCACCATGCCTGGCTAATTTTTGTATTTTTAGTAGAGGCAGGGTTTCTCCATGCTGGCCAGGCTGGTCTCAAACTCCTGACCTCAAATGATTCACCCACCTCGGCCTCCCAAAATGCTGGGATTAGAGGTGTGAGCCACAGCGCCCTGCCACCCTTTGTCTTTTTCTAACTAGAGTAACCCACAGACTTATCAAATGTCACTGTTATCTGTGCAGTTCAAGTATCTGTTTCCCAGGTTTCTTTTATTCTCATCATATCATGTACTTGAATTCCTCATATTTCTACAAAAAAGTTCTCTTTTTGAACTAAAAGTTGAATACCGGTCTCATAGGACTCATTTTTAAGACTGAGAAGAGACCATTTTATGAAAAAAATTTTTCGGAACATACTCTAAATTCACTTGCTAAAGACAAGAAGACATAAGTAGACACTTGTTAAATCTATCGCAGTGCCTTTCTGTACTACTGTGAAAACCAATAGCGATGTTATTGTCTCACACAATCCTATCAATACTCCCAAATGAAAAACAAATAATATTTCCTGGCCAAGGAAGTAGACTCCACCCTATTACCGGCCCTAACAAATCATAACCTAATGTTGCATACTCTAAGACAGTAATGTATCTGGTTTTGTTACTAAAATGAAAGACACTAGGGCATTTAGTTAAAGGAAATTGGTCATTGTCCAACAAAGCACCTTGAGCATCAGAAATGCACTGTTGCGTACGATAAAGAATATGGGCTGGGTAGACCAGGATTCAGTTCCTACCTCTGCAATTACTAGCTGCATAATTTCAAGTAAGTTAATTTTTGTTTTCTGTTTCCTGACTTCTAAAAGTGAGTTGATAATGTCAACTGTACTATCATTGCTGAGTTAAGTGGATCAAGTATGCAAAGGACAGCAGAGTTCTTGGTAGAGTATCATTGCACTGCAGGGCAGTACAATCTGCAGGGAAAACAGTCTAACAGCTTAGATCGCTTCAAACCAAAGCCTTCCTACACAGAGAATCAGCAAAATGAACTTTTCCTTAGCCCAGGACTCCTTCTGGGCCATGACATCAATTAGAGGAACAGATGAGAAAAATTGATAAGCAACTGTATTGTTTATTACCTGTATGCATGCGTCAGAACCATCCAGAGGGTTTGTTTAAAATATACTGCCGGGGGCCAGGCACAATGGTTCACACCTGTAATCCAAGCACTTTGGGAGGCTGAGGTAGGTGGATCGCTTGAGCCCAGGAGTTTAAGACCAGCCTGAACAACATGGTGAAACCCCATCTCTACAAAAGAAAAAATAGAAAAATTAGCCAGGCACAGTGATGTGTGCCTGTGGTCCCAGCTACTCAGGAGGCTGAGGTGGGAGGATCACCTGAGCCTGGAAGGCAGAGGTTGCAGTGAGCTGAGATTGAGCCACTGCACTCCAGCCTGGGCGACAGAGTGAGACCATATCTCAATAACAATAATAATAATAATAGTGCTGGCCCTCATCCCCAGAGCTTCTGATTCAGCAGGTCTGGAATGTGACTTGAGAATCTGTGTTTCTAGGAAGTCCCCAGGTGCTGCTGCTGCCACAGCTCTGGGGACCACACTTTGAGAACCACTGCCCTGGACTAACGTGAACCAGCAGGAGAAACAGCAGGTCAGCAATATGTCAATGCTCTCTGTAGAACAGCAGTTCCCCAACCATTTTGGCACCAGGGACTGGTTTCATGGAAGAAAATGTTTTCACAGTGTGGGAGATGGTTTTGGGATGAAACGACTCCACCTCAGATCATCAGGTATTAGATTCTCATCAGGAGCACGCAACCTAGATCCCTCACATGCACAGTTCACAGCAGGGTATGCCCTCCTGTGAGAATCTAATGCCTCCACTGATCTGATAGGAGGCGGAGCTCAGGCGGTAATGCTCGCTGGCCCGCTGCTCACCTCCTGCTGTGAGGTCCAGTTCCTAACAGGCCACAGACCAGGACCCGTCTATGGCCCAGGGATCTAGAGTCCCTGCTCTAGAACATGCATTCAAGTTGTCCTTTCAAAAGACAAGTTATAATCTTCTATTTCATAATTGTTTTTGCCTGAGGCACAGTTTTCTCCCAAACTCCTCCTCTGCAGTGCAGCTAAGCAAAATATACCCCACCTCTAATGACTCTACGCTTTCCTTGTTATTTTGGTGTTGCAAACATTTCTAGTTCTTATTGCCAGAGACACCATGAACTGAGAGTGTACAAACGGTACAATTTTGAGCAAACCATAATTCTTCTCAATTTTCCAATATGTTATTGGCTTCCTTACATTTTGTAGTGAAAGAAACTAAGAGATTCCACAGTTTTGATGTTTCCCTTCTTGTTTTGTCTCTATCCAAGGTCTGACTCTCTAACCATTGTCTACGGCAGGCTTTGTCGATCTTAACACTTTTTTTTTTTTTTTTTTAAACTTTAAGTTCACGGGTACAAGTGTAGGTTTATTACATAGGTAACTTGTGTCATGGGGGTTTGTTGTACAGATTATTTCATCACCCACGTATTAACCCAGGTTATTAGTTATTTTTGCTGTTCCTCTCCCTCCTCCCATCCTCCACCCTCCAATAGGCCTCAGTGTCTGTTGTTCTCCTCTATGTGTCCACATGTTCTCATCATTTAGCTCCCACTTATAGGTGAGAACATGCAGAATTTGGTTTTCTGTTCCTGTCTTAGTTTGCTAAGGATAATAGTCTCCAGCTCCATCCATGTCCCTAGAAGGGCGTGCATGATCACATTCTTTTTAATGTCTGCATAGTATTCCACATTTTCTTTATCCAGTCTGTCACTGATGGGCATTTAGGGTGATTCTATGTCTTTGCTATTGAACCTTAGCATTGTTAACATTTTGGGCTGGATAATGTTTTTGATGGAGATTGGGGGAGACTGTCCTGTGCGTTGCGGGATGTTTAGCGGCATCCTTAGCCATTTAGTGGCATCCTTAGCCTCACTAGGTGCTAGTAGCATTCCCACCCCACCAGTTGTGACAACCAAAAATCTCTCCCAACATGGCCAAAGTTCCCCATTATTGGGGGAGGGGGAGTAAAATCTCCCCCAATTTAGAAGCACTTAAATTTATACTGTTTCTCTGGAATTAGCATTTACATAGCATTTGCTGTGTGTCAGTGACTAACCTAAAAGCCTCCAGTACAAAATAATTCAGACATGCTTCCTTTTACATGATGCTTATACTTTGGCTGGGGAGGTGGAAACACAAATTAATTTGTTGGATACAATCAGTTAAGGACACTAAAAGATGTTTGAGCAAAAGCCTACAGGAGCAGCCCAGAGAAAAGGATTCATTCTGCCGGGTATGATGCGTGGAAAGAGAGGCAGAATAGGTCACCAGTGATTTCTCCAGGAAAGAGACATTTGAGCTGGTCCTAGAAAGATGGGTAGGAGTTTATCAGGAAGAAAACATAAGGATTAGCATTCTACACAGACTGTACTCATGAACAGATATTAATGGACAATTGCTGAAAATAACAATGGGTAACTTTTTTTTATACTTTAAGTTCTGGGATATTTGTGCAGAACGTGCAGGTTTGTTACATAGGTATACACATGCCATG
This sequence comes from Macaca thibetana thibetana, assembly GCF_024542745.1. NCBI lineage: Eukaryota > Metazoa > Chordata > Mammalia > Primates > Cercopithecidae > Macaca > Macaca thibetana. The sequence goes on from NC_065594.1 coordinate 3,304,831, forward strand.
GTGGTTTGCAGCACCCATCAACCCGTAATCTACATTAGGTATTTCTCCTAATGCTGTCCCTTTCCTAGCCCCCCGCTCCCCAACAGGCCCCAGTGTGTGATGTTCCCCTCCCTGTGTCCATGTGTTCTCATTGCTCAACTCCCACTAATGAGTGAGAACATGCAGTGTTTGGTTTTCTGTTCCTTTGTTAGTTTGCTGAGAATGGTGGTTTCCAGCTTCATCCATGTCCCTGCGAAGGACATGAACTCATCTTTTTTATGGCTGTATAGTATTCCATGGTATATATGTGTCACATTTTCTTTATCCAATCTATCATTGATGGGCATTCGGGTTGATTCCAAGACTTTGCTATTGTGAATAGTGCCACAATAAACATACGTGTGCATGGGTCTTTATAGTAGAATGATTTATAATCCTTTGGGATTATAAATCAGTGATGGGATTGCTGGGTCAAATGGTATTTCTGGTTCTAGGTCCCTGAGGAATTGCCACACTGTCTTCCACAATGGTTGAACTAATTTACACTCCCACCAACAGTGTAAAAGTGTTCCTATTTCTCCACATGCTCTCCAGCATCTGTTGTTTCCTGACTTTTTAATAATTGCCGTTCTAATTGGTGTGAGATGGTATCTCATTGTGGTTTTGATTTGCATTTCTCTAATGACCAGTGATGATGAGTTTTTTTTTGTCATATGTTTGTTGTCTGCATAAATGTCTTCTTTTGAGAAGTGTCTGTTCATATCCTTTGCCCACTTTTTGATGGGGTGGTTGTTTTCTTGTAAATTTGTTTAAGTTCCTTGTAGATTCTGGATATGACCTCTTTGTCATAAATCTACTTGGATTGACTCCAAGTAGCCTTTGGAGTTTCTCAGGTCAGCAAAAGCAACAGCAATTGACAGCCAAGGAAAGAGCAGTGGTAGGAAAAGAGACAGCGGCCTCACTCTGAGGACTGGAAAGAAAACCCAATTCTTTGCTTCTTTTCTCCGCTCTCGTCACTTGCACAGCAGCCCATAGCTCTGATGAAAGGGGAAAGTAAAGTCGCACTCTCCTTAAGACGGTGCACTGGAAACTCCTGGCTGCACCAAGTCCCAATCCTGACTCGAATTGCCATTCTTTGAGTAATTAAGACAATTGCTATTGCTGTTGTTTTAATGACTCAAATAAGCTAAAACCTCTCTTTAATTCTTAAATAGCTTCCATTTAGACTTTAGTCAACTAGGCTACTGAATAATAGTTTTTAAGTGAAATTTATGGAAGCGATTACACAATTTCATCAGTTCAGTCTGAAATGGATTTAGGCCTTTGAGCAGGCGCATCTTCCTCCCCCACAAAATTAGCCACCAAGTGGCCAAAGTTAACGTTTCTTTTATTAACCCAAATTACAGAACATACCATTGGAATAACATCACAACGTTGTCTTCAAAAAACTATTCTACACCATTGCCAGAACTGACTTCTGCTAGATGACAAATTGTTAGTTTGGCCACTGTAAGTGTATTTTAGCTCCCTGGCAACAATTTGCTAGGCTTGGTCCGTTTCCCAATATTATCTTTAAAAACAGAGTTCTTTAATAGGATCCATTTCCCACCACTAATGAGAAAAAGTAAGATCTAGCAACAATCCCAATTCTTCATGCCTTCTGTGCAGCTAAGCAAGATCACATAAAGTCAAAAGTGATAGTGTAGAAATGCTAGAGTCACCCATAATTATAGCCAGTGACAAAAATGGACCTGGAGAACGTGTTCAGCCATTGAAGAAGTGAAAATAAACAGGATGTTAAGTCGAAAAAGACGTGAAGACCGATATCTGGAAGGTGCTTTTAGGAGCACCATATCCTTCAAACACATACCCAAGGGCACGGAACACTGTCTGATGCAGCATGCACACGGCGGTCAGTGCTGTGCTGCAGTCAATGGTATTTCAGCTGAAAGGAACAAGAGTCCCAATTAAAACAGGCTTAAACTGCAAATCTCACATAGGAAGGCTGGGGAAAGGGTAACCCCAGGTTGTTGATTAATTTAGTAGCCAAGTAATATTTCTCTACCTTTTCTTCTCTGCAAGTATGTTGATATTTCCCTTTTTGGTTGCAAAATGATTCCATCAATTGCGACATCACTTGCTGCTGCAAAGACTTCTCTCAACATCTGTCTCTAAGAGGACCTCAGTGATTTGGCATCTCAAGTGACTCTCCCAGCTGAAATTTTTCTCATATTAAATTATTTGAATTTCTTTTGTATGTGGCATTTGGCTGGATTTATTTTTTGTAACATAATTTATTTTGATATTTAATGTGGAATTTAAAACATTCACATTCATTGTGATAACTGCTGTGTTTGGCTTATCTATGCCATATTATTTCATGATTTTTATTTTTAATCTTACCAAGTTTGAGTCTGAAAAAAGCCTGGTGTAAAGGGAGATAGAGTGGGACCAGATTATGCAGGGATTTGCTGGCCATTATAAGAAGTTAGGATTTGTTTTAATTCAATGGGGAGGCATGGAATTGTTTTGAACAGCGTACTCCTGGATTCATTATACATCTTAAGATCAATCCAACCATTACAAGGGAGGTTGGAGGAAAGAATGGAAGCAGTAAGACCAGTTAGGAGGATGTCAATTGTAGTACAGGTACTCAGTGAATGTGACCTGGATTGGGTGGCAGCAATGGTCAGAGAGGGAAGTGAATTACTCCAATTTAAGATCTGACAGCTACAGCCTTGCCCATGAATCGCATGTACGGCAGGCATCCAAGAGGACACTCAATGATAATATTTGCTTTGGGTGACGGCATTACTCTCTGGGTAATGGAGAGGCTTGAGGAGGAGGAGAATTCATTTGCAGGGCAGACAGCATCAACAGTTAATATTTTAGACACGTAAACTGAAGATCATCTGGGAAAACTGCCAAGTGCATATGTCATGTCAGCTATTGGGCGTGTGAGTTAGCTACTGCTCAGAGCAGAAGTCCAGACTAGAGATAAATGTGGGCGTCATCAACCAACTGAGCTCCGAAAAATGCCAACGGTAGAGGCCAAATAAAGGCAGAGCAGCCACCAAAGGAGAATAAGGGACAGGCAATGCGGTGGGAGGGATATTACAATAATCATTTTTCTGGTGTCAAGAGAGACTATTTTCTCAGAATTTGGACCCAGGAGAGATGACAGAAATTGTCACTGGATTTATTATTATGGAAGCCGTTGCAATCTTAAGGAGAGCATTTTTCACTGGAGTAATAAAAGCAAAAGGCAGGTTGAAGTGATTACAAAGTGAATAGGATGGGAGGCAGTAGAGGCATTATGTGGGGACATTAAGCGGAAGTTTGCCTGAAGAAGAGAAATGGAATTTTTTTGACATCACTTGAAAAGCCCATATCAGTCCATAAATGCTCGATGAATGCGTAGAATAAATCTTAACAAATAGTTATCAGTGTTGATACAAAAATGAATGCATACTGAGACACATAACGTATTACTGTTTGAACAGAAGTATTAATATTGAATTCTATGTATTTCTATAACTGAAGGAACCTAGAAACTCAAAGAATGTAGCAACTTAGAGTAATTTGCCATTCAGTTGCTGAGCTCTGTCCAAGAGTGTCATGATTGCTGGGCTCTGTACCGTGAACTTTCCAACTGCCTTCATGACCATCTCAGTCCATCTTGCACCACAGTCTTACTACGGATCTTCATGTGAGCATCATTCATCATACAATGCTCTAGAATCCAGAAGGGAAGAATGATGTTCAGTACTACTGCTTCACAGTAGAAACGGACATGTCTGATCTCAATGACATGTCCATGTCTAATCTCAATGACATATTCTAAAAATAAAAAAGTTAACATTATTAGACTAGGCTTTCCTTTATTTTCCTTTTTATTTGTACTTTCCTATATAAATAATGCATATTATACAGGGTCATTTTAATGCATGATTTATATAATGATATTTTATAGTAGAACTTTTTTCCTGTCTAAAATTTTAGATTATAGGACTTCAAATAATATGTTTTATTTTCCACAAAGAAGAGGTATTACACCAATTATATTTCTTATATCATCTTGGTTGTGAATATTTAAATGAATGCAAACGTAAAGAAAATGCAATTAAATTGAAGATCAACAACCATTTCCTGAGAATCATTTTATGAAACCATTTAGGAAAATTCATTTTATTATATGCAAATAGGTTCCGAGGAGTATTTAACTTTGAGGCTGAATAGTAATGATATAATCAAGAGCATATAATTTGGGCATTTATCATTTCAATGTAGAGAAACTGCTGCTCTTATTTAAAGATAATACATATCAGTTTATAGATTTTCTATCTCCCTATAAGTACATTACCATAATCATATGTCGATATAATATCACTAATTATAGTTACATTAGAAGGTAAGTAATTGGCACGCATTTAAAAACTAATTACCGAGTTTTACTGCCCTGTAAAATAGTGCCACTGAAACTCTTTGAATAAATTCAGCTATTGGGAAAGAGAATTGAAGCTGCTGTGAAAGTTGATTATATGAATTGGGTCATGTTGTCATACCCAAGCAAATCGAGGGGCTGGGGGAAAAGCACTCAGGGCATGTAGCACCTTTTTCAAGAACTGAATTTTTCTCAAGCCCAGCAGCTGAAATGGCCTGCTGTCACCCTAAGACCGGCGTTACCTAGTAAATGCTGAAACGACCTGCCGTGACACCAACAAGTGTTCTACCTGCTGCCCTCACTCACCAATCAGAGCTCGCCAGCTCCCAGAAGCTTCTCTAGTGCCAATGAGCCTTCTTTCAAAACAATATATAACATTTCCTTCCTTTTTTTTTTTTTTTTTGAGATGGAGTCTCACTTTCTTGCCCAGGCTAGAGTGCAATGGTACGATCTTGGCTCACCGCAACCTATGCCTCCCAGGTTCAAATGATTCTCATGCCTCAACCTCCCGAATAGCTGGGATTACAAGAGTGAGCCACCACACCTGGCTAATTTTTTTATTTTTAGTAGAGACGGGGTTTGATCATGTTGGCCAGGCTGGTTTCAAATTCCTGGCCTCAAGTGATCCACCCGCCTTGGCGTCCCAAAGTGCTGGGATTACTGGCGTGAGCCACTGCACCCGCCCACGTTTCTCTTTCTAATAAAACTCCCAACTTTTTCTTTGTTCTTTGGAGATATGCCCCAAATTGCAGTTCTGTGATTCCCCCAAAAATCATTTAGAGATTTATCTCTATATTTATTTTGACCCAACACTGTGCTCAAATAAAAATTGCCCATGAAAGTGGAATAGATTGCAGTCTTTAGTTTTGTTTTACAAGGGTATGTGTTATAGAAAGTAAAATGTGTTGACTTTTTTCTCATTCATAATATCATCTTGTTTATATAAAAATGGAGAAAATAATTACAGAAAATTTTATGCCCACATTCCTTTTGTTTCTATATCTTAGTTATGGAAAGAAATCATTATTTTTTGATGATTCATAAAGCTCATTCTAGGTTCGTGATAACAAAGCATTACTTAGGTTTCAAACAATGCTACATAAATCACACTAAATATACTTATATAAAACTAAGCATAGCTCTGCTTGTCTTCTTGAGAATTGACTTGAGGTGTATTAAAATTTACATTTTCTTTTATATTTTGCAAATCAGAAGAAGGAGGAAAGAAAAGGATAAAATGAATACATATTATTATACAGATTACTATGTTAAATTATTTTCCTCTGTATGCCAAGCAGGAAATGTTGTCAATACATCAACAAACCAGATATTGTGCTCTAAAATTTGACTGCACCATTTATTGTGGAAACGCCAGTGCTTGGTATAGCCTAACTTTACATAATGATCTCCATTATCATTTAGGTTTGCTTAAGTGGTATTTTAAGAAAATGTGACTTGTTACAGCATGTATGAGGATCTATTTCTCATCTGAGTTGAATTTACATAAATTATAATTTTCATGAAACATTAACCTTCACTTATGTGTGTTCCTTTATTTCAGTTGATTATAGTTTTTATGTAAATCATCCTACTAAATCCGTTTGTAATTTTAAAATTTCGCTTTGTTCTGATTTAAGTGTGTTTTGCTTTTGTGCCACAAGCTATTATTTCTTGGATAAGGGCTTTTTTCCAGTGTGGATTTTTATCATATCTTCATATTTAAATAAAATTACTAAGGAAGTAGTAATTACAATAACAAAGCTAATATAGCCAGTAATACTGTGGAGAAAATGTGAAGGTACTGTGAACTGTAGGACTGGCTGGGCGCGGTGGCTCACGCCTATAATCCCAGCACTTTAGGAAGGCTGAGGCGGACAGATCACCGGAGGTCAGGTGTTTGAGACCAGACTGGCCAACATGGTGAAACCCTGTCTCTATTAAAAATACAAAATATTAGCCGGGTGTGGTGGTGGACACGCATTGTCCCAGCTACTCAGGAGTCTGAGGCAGGAGAATTGCTTGAGCCTGGGAGGCGGAGATTGCAGTGAGTGGAGATCATGCCACTGCACTTCAGCCTAGGTGACAGAGTGAGACTCCGTCTTAAAAAAAAAAAATTAAAAAAAAAATTAGTAAGGGCTGCTCAAAAGATCTTTTGCCCAGGATGAGGATTTCTCAACACAGAGGCTGGGAAACCTTTACCCAGACAATTTTTCTTCAGTGTCCAATATTGAAACTAGTAAAAGAGTTGATTTAAAAATAAACATTTTAGTTGTTTCATTATAGAAGCTCCTCAACTTGCAGTGGCTTGCCTGCTACAAAGCCGTGGCAAGTCGGGGACCCTCTGTATTTCCTAAAGAGGAAAGTTCACAGCATGAGGATGACTCCTGAGATTCCTGTGGAACCACAAGGGAGAGAAAAACGCTTTGCAAGCGGCAGCCACGGGCTCTTAAGCCAAGGCTAGGGCCTGAGCCGGGGTGGGACCCTAGGCAGGGCAGGGCCCAAGATAGGCACGAGCAACCTGGGGAAGTCATGATGAGCATATGTACACAATGTGGTGCTTGGTGCTGCTTATATCTGTGAATATGCCCATGAAATTCAAGAGGATATAGATTTAAATATAATGTGAAAGATACGTTTGTATTCCATGTAGAATTCGTTGCTTCCAGTGAATTGGACTATTTGTTTATTCCTGGACACTCAGCACATTTTCCTGCCCCTGGACTGCTGCTCTTTTCGAAATTCTTGCTCGCAATCTCCGTATGTTCATAAAAGTTTATTTATTTTAAAGTTCAGACCCACTTCACTTTCTTATATAGTCGTCCCTGATGCCTTAAAGTAATTCTTCCCCATTGATGACCCTCCAGATAATTTTGTTGCACTTCCCTACTGGCACATTACTTTCTATCACATATTGTTATTTATGTATGAAAACCCCTATAGTATATAGATTAAACATGTGGGCTCTGAATTCAAATTACAGCCTTGCCACTTCTCACCTGTGGAACCCTAGGCAAGTTAATTAACCTTTCTCTTCCTCAGCTTCCTCATGGGTACAATGGGAAAATATTACCTGCATTGTAGAGGTCTGAGTATTAAACAAGTTAGGATACATCAAAGAGCATGTCACTTTCACCTGTGTTTTTCTGCACCCCAGCTGACACAGGGCCTTGCATATAATTAGGTTCTCAGTCTCATGAAACAACTGGGAACATACTGATTCCTAGGGATTAGAAGGTTCATTTTAAATATTTAAAGCTTGTAATTTTTCTGTAAATATCCTGAGTGCCTTAGAAACGAGTAACACAAGATACAAGTTTTACACATAAAATCTAGAGAATTAGTTAAATTACTATTACCTAAAATATATGGATGTATGCAACTTTCAGAAGGACTTTTTTTTCTTTTTTGATTTGAAGACTAATATTGCTTTCTAGTTTTAAAATAAGCCTGCTAATTTGTAATTGCTTTGAAAAACATATTTTGTTTATGGGAACATAATGAAATTGTGATAGCCTCAGAAAAGTAGGGAAGCAGTTGGGCCTATTTTTCCACCCGTAACTCAAACATCTGCAAAAATTCTGCAACAAAGAACAAAGTCCGTATATTATTTAATATCTAGGCTAAATGTTTATTTTGTCTGGTGCCACTTGTTTTACTTCTGCTCCTGATACATCTTTGTTTTCTGTTTAGGGCCTGAAGGGGCTCTTTTCGAACATTCGGTGGAGACGCCCCTTGTCAGAGCCGACCCATTTCAAGACCTTAGGTAAGAATTTTTGTTCAAATATGAACAACCTCTCCTGTAGAAGACAAGGGGGTATGGGCTGGAATAATATGTCAGCAGTGACTACGACCTGACTGTTTCTTATTTCATCCGTTGCCTTTATTTTCAAGATTTTCTGCTTATAACTAGATAGTGTTTATTAAAATCCAAAGGAGGTCAAAAAGTCCCACTGACTCCACACTTGGTGCCTCTTCACAGCCTCCTCCTTCCTCCTGCTTCCTCCTCTCCAATCTGCCTCTCACGCTGGTATCAAAATGAGTTTGCTAAATGCAAGCTGGTTTAAATGCTTCTTTCCTCTCACATCACATCAGCCATAGGAAAATCCTAAGTGCTCCACTGGGCACTCCCAGCCCTTCATAGTCTGGGCTGTGACCGGCGGGACCTCCTCCCCTACCCTGCCACTCAGACACGAGTGACTGCCATATCCTCACCGACTCGTCCCACACCATTTCCTCTGGAAATATTTCTACCCCAGGGTAATACATCATAATCGATTCAGAATGAATGAGCATGTCTTTCCTTATGAAGTGGGAGAAGGAGATTGTTAAGAAGGATCTGGGACGGGGAACCCCTGCAGGCTCACAGCAGGGCAGTCTGGCAACAGTCCTCTTCTGCCCCGATGAAGTCACTGGGACTGGATGCACCATCTCTGGTAACCAGAAGAACACTTGACAAATCTATGAAACAACCACTTTCAGACACTGGATAACAGGAAGTGCAAAACAAGATAGAAACTAATGAGGTGAGCCCTACACTTGCCCGAGCTCTCTGCCCACAGGCATGTTCAGAATCAGGGCACAGGGAGGGGGAATCCAGTCAGTGCACGGGAATCTCTGGGAGTGGAGGAGAAAGAGATCCGAGAGTGGGGAGTCTGTGGGGCAGAGGACCAGAGAAGAGGGCATGTGCCGGGAAACAGCCCCAGAAATCGCATACAGCTTCCCAGGTGTGCACGTATCAGAGGTTTTTCAACTGCTCCGCTATATGTAAGCACCTGATTTATTTACAGTTCGCTTGTGCAGGTATATTTTCATATTGTTGGAGATATAACTTCATGATAAATTCCTGGAAGAGGAATCCGTGGGTGAAAAACATAAATGCCTATATTGTTTACTCAGATAATGCCAAATTCCCTTCCAGTGACTTCCCCCTCCATTGAGGTGTGCCAGTTTGCACACTAGCATTGATACGATAAAACCTATTTTCCTTTCCCGATAGCTGCCAACACAATGTGTTTTAAGATATTTTAAATTTTGCCAATCTGATAGATTAGAAATTATATCTCAAAATGGTTTACATTTCTCTTAATATGAGTGAGGTGGAGCAACTTTTCATATGTTTAAAGGCCATTTTTATATTCCTTTCTGTGAATTATTTATCTTTTTCTACTTTTTAAAAAAATATTTTTCCTCTCAATTTTTAAGACTTCTTTAAATATTGGGGATATTAGCCCTTCATCCCTGATATATGTTTTAAATAATTTTTCCCAGCTTCAGTTGGTTTTTGATTTATTGTACTTTATGCTGTGCAGACTTTTTAATGCTTACATACTCATGTTTACTAATCTTTTTTATTGTATCTGGATTTTAAGTTTGAATTTAATATGTTTCTTGCATGGCTTTATCTTTTACAATTAGACCTCTGATCCACTCAGAGTTTATTATTGTGTGAGGTATGATGTATAAGGTGTGAGGTCTGATTCTAATTTTATCTTTTCCAATTGACCAACCAGACATGCTAGCAACTAGATTATTTATTTAAAACTCTACTTTTCCCCTATGATTTGAAATACAACCTTTACCACTAAATGTCTCTGTAGACTTGGGGCTGTTCCTGCACTTGTTATTCTATTGCACCAGTTTCTCTATTCATGAGTCAGTACTGACTTTGTTAACTAAACAGGCTTTTTTTTTTTTTTTTTGAGATGGAGTCTTGCTCTGTTGTTCAGGCTGGAGTGCAGTGGTGTGTTCTCAGCTCACTGCAGCCTCTGCCTCCCCGGTTCAAGAGATGCTCCTGCCTCAGCCTCCTAAGTAACTGGGATTACGGGAGCCTGCCACCATGCATAGCTAATTTTTTTTTTTTTTTTTTTCTGGGTAGAGACCAGGTTTCACCATGTTGGCCAGGCTGGTCTCGATCTCCTGGCCTCAGGTGATCCACCTGCCTCGGCCTGCCAAAGTGCTGGGATTACAGAGAAGGTATTTTAATGTCTGGTAGGACTAGTTATGCACATACGACTTTGTACATCATTGAATATTAGTCTGCCTATTCTTATGTATTTTTGCATATGAACTTGAGTATTAACTTGTCTGCTTCCAGAAAACTTATTTTTATTAGGATTATATTAAGTTGATAAGTTATCTGAGGGAAAACTGACAAATGACTGTGCTGAGTGATCTGCCCAAGAGCAGGGCTGTCTTTCCGTTTGTTCAAAGCTACTTCTGTACTTCTCAGGAGCATTGAAAAGTTTGCTTCATACATGTTTTCCACGTTTATTCGTTGCTATTATAAAGGAGGTTTATCATATCATCATTATTCCCTGTTATTGTTTTAGATATGAAGGCTATTGATTCCTGTGTGCTAATTTTATTTCCTTACTAAACCTCACTAAACCTTGTATTGTTCACATCCATTTGATGATTGATTCACTGGGATTTTCCAGGTATACCATCAGATCATTTGCAAATAGATGTAGTTTTACACCTTATTTTGCAAGTGTAATATCTAATCCATTTCTCTTGGCTAATTGGATTTCCTAATGTCCTCAATGCAATGTGAGAAAGAAATGGAGATAGTAAGCATCCCTGTCTTTTTCCAGTCAAAGTGGAAATGCCTCTGGTATTTCTCCATTAAGCAAAATGATGTGAATGTGTATTTTATAAAGAAAGCACATATCGATTTCTAGTTTGTGTTGAATAGGTATTGAAGTAATTACAGAGGGTCTTTAGTAATTACAGAGATAGTCATGTATGTCTCTTAGATATATTAATATGGAGTATTACATTAATGGATTTTCTAATACTGAACCAATCTTGTATTCTGGGAATAAATCCTACTTTGGCCACGAAATATTATACACATAACTTGGATGCTGAGCAGCTTAAAAGTGTTTCAAATGATCACATTATGCCATCTGGTGGAAATTCAGCCTTTTCCAGGCAGAGGCAAGTAAGAGAATTCCTCCGGCTGTTATATTTTTGGTTCTCTTTCTGTACTTGGCTTAACCACAAGGAGAGTCTGATTAATTGTACAAAACCAAAGTCAGCTGAGGCCAACTTCCCTCCTTTCAGTTCTATCAGTTCAGTAATTTTTCCAAAAGAAATCTTTCCATTTGCCCTGTAATCTTTCTAAAAAAGACCAAACTTATATTCTGTCTCATGAATGTGGAAAACGCATGTGTTATCCTTACATCTATCTTTTTTTCCTAAATAAATTGGCATTTTAACTAAAAAAACAAGCCTGCCACAGCTACTTGAGAGGCCAAGGCAGGAGGACCTCTTGAGCCCAGGAATTTGAGGCTGCAATGCACCATGATCACAACTGTGAAGAGCCACTGCACTCTAGCCTGGGCGACATAGCAAAAATAATTTTGTGTAGTTCTTCATAAATGGCATTTTCTTCTGAAATAGTATGCCAGAGTACTTAACTACGCCATTGGAAACTGCTGCTTGGGATTAGGACTGCCTCATGTTTTTATTGGCTTTTAGAGGATACTAATCTCATAGGCTTTCATTGATAGAAAGTTTCTTTCATACTTCACATTATTTCTGGATTTATCAACGAATAATGCACAGTATGTTACCATTTGAGAATGACTTGAAGACTTATGTATCTTACTAGTTATCTTTTCCATGCTAAGTTGAGGGAGTGCTGGAGTGGCTTTTAATACTTTTTTTTTTTTTTTGCTTCTTTTCCTCACCTCAGGTTAGAATCCCCTACTCGGAGACTAAGCATGGACGCCCCAAGGGGTGTGCATCTTCAAGCTCACGCTGGGAAAATCGAGGTGCTTTCTCAAATGGATATTCTTTTTCATAGCAGTGACGGAATGGTGAGTTCACAGATCAGCCTCCTACTGTATGTCCTAATGATATTCCTGAGTATCATGTCTGGAAAGCTATCAGTATTAAATTTCTAGTAGTTTGTAGGAAAACATGAAGGTCATAGAGTAGCAAATGTACAAGGAAAGCAAAAGACAATTTAGCATTGAAAGAAGGGCCAAGAAAGTCTAAAATTATTCTGTATTAGATCCGGACAGGTTTCTTTGGCATTTTTGCTATCAAATGACTTAGTGACTTGCTATTTTCTTTTTTTATTTTTTTGAGACGGAGTCTCGCTCTGTCCCCCAGGCTGGAGTGCGGTGGCGCGATCTCAGCTCACTGCAAGCTCCGCCTCCCGGGTTCACGCCATTCTCCTGCCTCAGCCTCCCGAGTACCTGGGACTACAGGCGCCACCACCACGCCCGGCTAGTTTTTTGTATTTTTAGTAGAGACAGGGTTTCACTGAGTTAACCAGGATGGTCTCGATCTCCTGACCTCGTGATCCGCCCGCCTCAGCCTCCCAAAGTGCTGGGATTACAGGCATGAGCCATCGCACCCGGCCCGTGACTTATTTTCAAGTTGGAAAAAAAAACCCACTACAGACATTCCCATTTACAGAGAATGTCCATTTTGCCATTTCCTAGGGATCCAGCTTCTCTGGGGATGGTTGTCACTAGGAGTCACCCACCGACAACCACTGTCACCTTCCACTGCCCAGAGTGCTGCGCTTAAGCTGCATTTCCAGTTTAAACGAAAATGAAAGATGAAAACTAAGAGTGTTTTTTCAAAGTCAACTACAATAAAGATATAACCTGGGACTTCAAGTCTAGAAATACAGTTGTCTCCCTTTATTGACAGGGGACATGTTCCAAGACCCCTAGTGGAGGCCTAAAACCACAGAGAGTACTGAACCCTTAAACACTCTTTGTTTTCCTGTGCATACATACCTATGCTAAAGGTTAACTTATAAATAAGGCTCAGTGAGAGATTAAGAACAATAACAACTCACAGTAAAATGAAGTGATTATAACAATATGCCAGCATCACCGCTCTCGTGCTTTGGAGACATTATTAAGTAAAATTAACGGCCACTTGAACACAAGCACCGCAGTAACTTAACAGTGGATCTCACCACGGAGATGGCGCCTCAGTGACTCACAGGCTGGGAGCGTAGACAGCTGGAGATGCTGGGCACAGGGATGATTCGTGTCCTGGGCTGAACGGCTTGAGATTCCATCACGCTAGTCAGAAATGTGTGCCATTTAAAATGTATAAATTATTTCTGGAATTTTCCATTTAATGTTATCCAGACTCAGGTTGACAGCAGATAACTAAAATCAAAACTAAAACCAAGGAAAGCAAAACAGCAGACAGCAGGGGAGGAGCTACTAAAACCTCACGGACACAAGCCAAAGTCACAACGAGGCTTAGAGCACACACTGCTCACTACTGATATTGGAACCCTGTTTGTTAGAAAAAAAAAAAAGGAAAAAGCTCGATTTCAGCCAACCAGAAACTCAGACATGTTAGGGATGTTCCTAAATGGTCTAGAAGAAAATCAAGAATTTGGTTTATAAGCTCATTCCAATTACATGATGCCATATTTAAAGATTTGTACAAACAACTGATCTCATCTTCTTGGCCTAAGCCCAGATATTTTCATACGTACGAATGTGCTCAAAATAAGCCTCTGCTGCATGGATTGTCTTGTACATAGCTCTGTCTTACCAACAGTGAGTGCAGTGAGTGACGTGCATCGCGTTCATTCATGCCACCGTTGCCTGGCTGTCATGCCAGACCCTGTGGAATCCAATAGGGATGGCACCATGTCCAAAACGCCAAAGAGGAGACCCACAGCCATGGAACAGGACGTAGGGTTTATTGAGGACTTACCAACAGGGCAGTCCAGTAGCAGCGAGCTGGACTGGAAAACGGCTCCCGTTTGTAAAAAGCATGCAGGTTATACAGCATTTTCACTTAGCAACAACTTCCATTTAACCCAAAACAAAGGGCCTCGATCCCCCATATGGCCTATGTTCCAAGGGATGGGCCAGGCGCTCCGACGTCCTTCACAGATGTGGACTGAATCTCTGGGTTGGCCACTCCCAGACTCCTTAGCTCAGAACTCTGAACACACATTCTTCTTGGGTCCTAGAGTCATTCTCAGGGAGTGCCTGCGTTATTGCAGTCAGGTGCATCTCCATACACCAGGTGAATGTGCTGGGATAAATGTCCATGGACGCTGTTAGTACAATGAGAGGGCACATGGGTTTCCAAGCTCCTCCCCAGCTCTGGCCCTATCATCGCACCTGTGGCAATGCACAGACCCCCCCCCCCACACGTGAAATGTGGTGCGGCAGGCAGAGGATTCAGCTGGCAGTCAGGAAGCCTAAGTCCGAGTGCTAGATCAAATTCCCTCATTACCTGTTTGAATTCGGGAATCTTATCCGGCCCTCTCTGGGCCTGTCTCCTCAAATAGGGATATAATATTTGCTCAATTATGTCATAGGGTTTTGAGGCACTACTTAGGAATATGGGTGCCAACATTTTGAAACTACATTACTGTGATATTAGTAGGAAGGTGTAGTAAAGGTGTAGGTGGATATGGTGCCATCATCGAGCGGGCCGTGAGAACAGCCCCAGAGTGTGGGCAGGACCCATCAGATGACAGCCTGCTAGTGGAACACAGTTCTTCAGGGGAAGCCACTGCAAGTCATAACCTATGAAGTTATGATGTCAGGAGCAGATAAATGCAGAAATAAAAATCAAGAATGTTGGAATTTCATTGTGAAATCATAATGTCACTACACACTTAAAAATGTATTACCAGCCTGGTGTAGTGGCTCACGCCTGTAATCCCAGAACTTTGGGAGGCTGAGGTGGGCAGATCACGAGGTCAGGAGATCAAGACCATCCTGGCTAACATGGTGAAACCCCGTCTCTACTAAAAATACAAAAAAACAAAATTAGCCAGGCGTGGTGGCGGCGCCTATAGTCCCAGCTGCTCGGGAGGCTGAGGCAGGAGAATGGCGTGAACCCGGGAGGTGGAGCTTGCAGTGAGCCGAGATCGCACCACTGCACTGCAGCCTGGGCAACAGAGCAAGACTCCGTCTCAAAAAAAAAAAAAAAATTACCTTCACAAATGTAAACTTACCTTAATTTTGAAATGATTAGTTATTGACATGAAGTAGGAGTCACTTTTACAAGCAGCACACAGCCAGACCCATAATTCGAGTGGGTCTTCCTTATTATGAGGAGCTACTTCAAAGGGATGAGAGAGATTCCAACCTCTCACCAAACATAGTCCCATAAAGGCAAAAAAAAAAAAAAAAAAAAAGATGCTTGGGTGGCAGTGTGTGGACTATTCCAGCGGCTGGAGTTTGCTGGAAGAGTAGGGTCAAAAATGACAACTAGAAAAAAATTGACCAATTAACCACAAGAAAGGGGACAGGAGAAGCCAACAAGTTGAAAGTGTGTTAGTGAAAAGCAAACGCCTACAGAACCTGAGGCGCTGGGTAATAACTAAAGAGATTCTACTTGAAAAGCATATTGACACCTATTTGACTTCTTTGACCCTGACTGCACCAGACCACGCAGGGCGCAGAGCTGCCTGCGAGGCTGTGGGGTCGTGTGATCAAGCCTCACCGGGCAGGTCCACACCGGGAAATGCGTGCAGCCAACAGCAGGTTGTTAATTGACTGGAAGGCAAGGATAAGAGCCACACAAAATAAAGGAAGGAGCTCTCCTTGTTGGCAAGGACAGAATTATGCCTACCCACATTCTGTTTAATTCCTTGTAACAAGTGAGTGCCCTGGAGTAGGCAACGTTTGGCTGCTGGATGTGACAATTTTTATTTCTTTATCAAAAAGATTTCCGAGCCTCAATCTTCGGCTCTTTGTTTGCATTTCAGTTTAAATTATCATATGACCAGAAAATCCAGTAGTTTTCATTTCATTTTAATTGGCTGAGTCTGTGTGTCTGCAGGTTTTCGGCTAATAGGAGGCCGTGCCATTTCAAATAACATTTAAAAGTTAGGGAAATGGTTGCCAGCTAATAGGATGAATTTAATTGCCTCTCATAGGAAAACAAAATCAGGAACAAAATCAGGAACAATTTCATTATTCATGGATAGAAATTATTAAGATGAATCTATTTCGATGGATTGTACTTTATCCTAATGGGGAGGAGAGGATTTACGTAAAGTCAAAGTGAGTCACAAGATAAACGTGAAGCGGCAGAATTCTAGTATGTTTGACAAACAATTTTGAAAAGCGTTTTTAGAAGTGTAGCGTCACAAAACTGAAAAGCAACCCAGTTTACTGCAACAAAAACAAACTGTAAAGGTGAAACACGTCTTCACAATGGGGTCACATTTCTAAGCTGGACTCAAACAATGACAAAAAGGAGAAGTGCCTCCCTCCAGTGCGGAAGGAATTATGACGTCCCAGCCTGCATGTAAAGTAGAACTAGGCTTTAAAAGAGTCGGATAATTACGAAATGACTCACATAAAGTCAGGTGCCTATTTCGTTTTCCATGAGGAGAAGAAACTAATTGGAAACCTTGTGAGAATGGGGATTTGCTGCTGACCAGGGTGGCCCTTCCTTAACACCTCGTCTCTCGTCTTCTTCCAACCAGCTTGTGCTCGATGCTGAAACCGTGTGCTTACCCAAACTGGCGCAGGGGACGTGGGGTCCCTCTGGCAGCTCACAGAGCCTCTACGAAATCTGTGCGTGTCCGGATGGGAAGCTGTACCTGTCTGTGGCCGGCGTGGGCACCACGTGCCAGGAGCACAGCCACATCTGCCTCTGAGCTGCCTGCGTCCTCTCAGTGAGGTGAGCTGTGCAGTGCCGGCCCCAGATCCTCACACCTAGGGAGCAGCTGCACATCGTGAAAGACCGAGGAAGCGTGGATGGGAAGTAAACGCTTCCAGAGGAACTCAGAAAAAAAAATGTGCCAGTGAAAAAGCGTTTGGACAAAACTACATGATCTCCAAATGCACGTGGATGTGAGACACAAAAGTTGAAGAAATGGAAAAGCAATGTGTTTTTCCACTGGATTAATTTTCACCAGAACAATTGTGAATTCTGCCTCGCCTCCCCCATCTTGTCCCTGTGGGCACACACTCGGTGTGGAGTTAACATGTGACGCTCCACTGTGGCTATCTAATGTCGTGTTGAGAGTAGCCTTGCTCAATACTAAAATGCCCCAAAGTTCTATACAGCATTTCCTTCACAGCATTCAAACTTCACATCCTCCCTTCAGTTCAATGCAAGTATGTCAGGTTTCACAAGAAAAATTTCAAGTTTTGAAGGGTATTTGAGGTTGATCTGGTTTTCAAGATGTAGTCAAAGGAATAAATCACACAAAATTAAACTTTCTGTATATAGTCAATAAAGAATAAAAATCAACCTCATTTTTCAGATTTCACAGTTTAAGGGTGTCCTACTTTTTTAATGCTTACAAATCTTTGAGGTAGGTATTATTTTTCCCCAAGTTACTGGTGGCAAAGGCTCAGGCAGAACAAGTCACAAGATCACATGGTAACTACTGAAATTAAACCAAAATATAACCCTCAATTTGCATAGCTCTTTACACTTTGAAAAAGTTTCACGTGCTGTGTCCGAAATACCCGTCTATGTGATAATTGTACAGAACTTATCTGACAAATAATGAAACTGAAGCCCAAAGAGGTTTTGTCTCTACCAAGATCAAAGGGCTAGTCTGTGGTACTTGCCTCCACACGATAGACAAAAGTCTGGATTTAACTTCATAGAAACAAGACACTCAGAGCTTGTGAAAATGTTTAGTGCCAATTGGCTATATAAGTTGCTATAGAAATCAAATAGGACACACTGAACCTCTGAAGACAGGTTCGTTTTGTGTAGGCCATCCGCTCACTTTGTAAAATGCCTTCTATCACAAAAAGTGGTGGGATTTGTTTTTGTTTTACTTATGATAAGAAGAATCTCCAAACAGGTGTAGGGAGACCAACAGCACTGCCACTTTCTAATGATACGACATATTAATAACTATAAATACAAGTTCAAATTCATTTTCCATAGTCTCAGAATCAAGAGAAAGTACAAAAGTGAACTCTTTATTCCTAATGCTTAGTAAGATGTTCATTTAACAGCATAGCCTGCTTATAACAACTCCCTGATGTTTAAATGGCCAGAATGCATAAACACTTGAAATTGCAAAATAAAAACACAGTGCTTTCCAAGCAGTTAAGAGCAAACTCAACTCAGTGTAATGCTCCTCACATTTCACAGGCGGTTGGGTGCTTTTACTTATAAATTGGTATTTACCTTTTTCCATTTGGTTGAGTCCTGAGTAAAAACTGCTTTCTTACTGTGACATTCCTATTGTCAAAGTAAATGGTTCCTGGTATTTTGTTCCCTGTTTGTGCGAAATATGCCTTCAAGCCCAGCTGATAGAACACGGAATCACTAAACATTTATAAACTAGCTTGGTTCTCATAGCGTATGTCCAAAAATTTGTGCTTAGATGATAAAGTGAGGTAAATAAAAATAGTCAAGTAGAAAGTGTGGAGAACAGAACCTTTTGAATAAAAGGTTTAAATTCTATTTTTTTGATCCTTAGCGATATGGAATAATGTTGAAAGAAGTTGTTATGGATAAATGCATTCTCCACAGTCAGGAATTTATTATCCTTCATTAGAATCAAAGCTTTTAGATGAGCTGTATTCTAAAATGCATTACATAAATCTGTCTTCTTAAACATATAATTTAAATTTTCACTGAAGGCATATGGTCTTGATTATAAACATATATCACAGGGTATATAGACTGATACTGCTATTATACTACGTGATTATAGACTATTGAGTGTTGCTACATTAGGGATCTAAAAATAGCACTCATTTCTTTCTCAATTTATGAACTGAGAAGTACATACAGTCAAAAAGATGAAGATCAAAATTTACTACTATTATGCTTTAATAATAAAGATAGTGGTCCTGGCGCGGTGGCTCACGCCTGTAATCCCAGCACTTTGGGAGGCCAGGGCGGGCGGATCACAAGCTCAGCAGATCCAGACCATCCTGGCTAACACGGTGAAAGCCCGCCTCTACTAAAAATACAAAAACTTACCTGGGCTTGGTGGCACACACCTGTTTTCCCAGCTACTCAGGAGGCTGAGGCAGGAGATTCACTTGAACCCGGGAGGTGGAGGTTGTAATGAGCTGAGATTGTGCCACTGCACTCTAGCCTGGGCAATGGAGTGAGACTCTGGCTCAAAAAAATAAATAAAATAAAAAAAAATAATAAAGATAGCTGGTTTGCAGCAAAATGGACTTCCTAATAACTTCACAGCTGAATAAAATACAAACCACTCTGGTCACAGGCAGCACTAAAGTCTCCCAACTTCTACAATCACTACGTGAGGAGGATGGACAGATGCCTTCTCTGAAAGCAGCCAAATTCACATTAAAAGAGTCAAGCCATGTGTGTTGGGTTCCCCCCACCAACCCCCACCAGGTCATCCAGCAAGTTAAGTCTGTGCTCCTATGGGAAACAGGGAATGAGGGTAGGAGCTCTTCTGAAAGGACAGAATTTTGTGCACGATAGTTTTCAGATTGTGTCTGCTTCTGTAGCTTTGTGTCCCCTTCTTTTATTCCTTGGAAACATCGCCTCTTACTGGGCTTTAGCAGTCTTTTTCACATAGTAAATTCCACTTCAAATATGCTTCTATATGCTATTTTCTACCAGCACTATAAATGTCATCCTTGAGATCTACAAAACATTTAAACTACCAAAAATGTCATCTGGCACTAATGAAACAAGTACATCCCACTCATCCCAAAATCAGACCTGTGAACAACTCAGACCTGTGAACAACTCCTCTTCATTCTGTTAAATACTATTTTAAGATTTTACCCAAATCATTTTTGGGCTCTCGGCACTGCCTGCTCCGTTAACTAACTGTATGGTGCTTTTCACTCGTGTCCTCACGGAGACTATGAACCACTGGGCCATCCTGCCGGGGACGCCCTGTCCCTGGAGCCTCTGCAGCAGAGACCCTGCTCACGAGTGCAGCTGCTGCTCCATCCCTTTCCTGGGGGAGCAGCCGATCCACGACAGACAGCACACAGCTTCCTTTGTCTTTTTAAAAGAAGCAAACCATGGAAAAGGGTGGGGGAAGCGCAAAATAAGAAAACAGTCAGTGACAGATTGGATTAAGAAAATGTGGCACATATACACCATGGAATACTATGCAGCCATAAAAAAGGATGAGTTTGAGTCCTTTGTAGGGACTTGGATGCAGCTGGAATCCATCATTCTTAGCAAACTATCACAAGAACAGAAAACCAAACACCGCATGTTCTCACTCATAGGTGGGAACTGAACAATGAGATCACTCGGACTCAGGAAGGGGAACATCACACACCGGGGCCTATCATGGGGAGGGGGGAGGGGGGAGGGATTGCATTGGGAGTTATACCTGATGTAAATGACGAGTTGATGGGTGCAGCACAGCAACATGGCACAAGTATACATATGTAACAAACCTGCACGTTATGCACATGTACCCTACAACTTAAAGTATAATAATAATAAATAAATTTAAAAAAAAATAAAATAAAATAAAATAAAAGTTAATTGATATTAAAGGTTGAAAAAAAAAAAAAAAAAAAAAAAAAAAAAAAAACAGAGTCAGGTCCAAAATTCCTTATCCTCAATTTCAGTATCTAAAAAGCTTCAAAAAGTGAAAATTTTCAAATAAGTCTGCTGTAAACTATTGGTGGCAAAAGTTGACTCAAATTACATAAGGCTATTTATCAGGTCTGTGTATTCAATTTAGCGTGAACCCTCATAGACTTCATTGCAGAAATACACTAATGCATTTGATTACAGGTACAGCCTGACCCTGGTGGGAGTGCTTCATTAAAAAGTTATATATAATTGTATTAATTTTCTAAAATCAAATTATCAGGTTTTTTGTGGTTTCTTTTGCCTGGAAAAACACAAAACTCCAACTAGATCAGCTATCATCAAGGCCAAATGAGGTTTTCTATGTAAATTTTAATATTCAAAAGCAATAAAATCTAAGTGCTGAATTGGAGCTTCGGAGTAGCAAGTACTTTACATAAAGCTGAAGACGCACGATTCAGGTAGCTCCAGAACAGAGAGCGCTCTTAGCCCTCATCCGCCTAACTCTGAAGACTTGTACCTCAGCTACAAAGATGAAGAACTCATATCTGTCAGTAATAAAGTATGAATTAGTCCCAGACATGCAGCTGTCCCTGAGGCAAGGGAAATACCAATTCAGTTCTACCTAGAGGAAAAAAATATTTAATGTATCTGTTTCCAAACACATATATACCATATATGTCAACTAATCTGATTCCCTAAAAAGGTGACATAAACTCAACTAAATCAATGAGGACCTAAACCTAGTATATAATAAGTACTTTATATTCTATTAATCCTAAAAAAGAAATCTGTAATTCCAGCATGAAAATATACAGGAAAATATTTTCCTAATATTTCCAATAAACACACACCTAGACACACATCAAAATTCAATATTAAGATGTTAAGTTTGATTTCCAATGAACTATTTCCCAGGAAATACCCATTACGATGATTTCATATGTACATTTTGCTTTATTAAAAGTATGGCACCTTATATAACAGCAGAAATAATTACATGGTTTCGCATCCAGAAGCAATACAGGGTGGAGGTGCAAACATTCCTTATTACCGATAAAAGTAAAAAAGTTTTAACATGTTCTGTAAGCCCTTAATTGCATAAAATATATTTAGCATCATTTACAGCCAGTACACTTATATAAACTAATTATCATTACCTTTCTTTTACATTCTGCGACAGAACTATGTTACAGAAGTATGGTGAGACAAATGTGAATTAAATGTCAGTTCTGACCATGGAGAAATATAAGCTGATCATTATAAGCTACTAGATAACACAATGATTTTAACAATTGTTAGTTTTTAAAGTTAAAAAAAAAAACTCCACTAAGTGCCATATTGAAAGAAAAGGTTTTTTTTTTTTTTTGAACTGCAGCACCTTTAGACAACAAAAGATTGCATCCTGTTCAACCACACTATATAAATTATAACATTTGTGGAAAATATATACACACAAACATAAAGCAAGTGTTCTAACAGTTAATAAATGTTGTCTTGGCAAGCAGTTTCCAGAAACAATACTAACATCTCATCTGGTAATAAGAACTGCCACCATTTTTAGTTTTCCATTGCTATCTTCATGAAACAGGAAGCCTGTAAACAAAAGATGTCAAAAAAATTTAAATAAAGATGTAAAGTGCACTCAGTGCACTCTAAAAAGTACTACCTTCACACTCTTAGTCAAGTAACAGGATTAAAATACTGTACCATTTCTTAAATGCACTGAGTACGACATAAAATTGCAACAAATTCATAATCAGAGCCAGCTGATAAGAAAATAATGCATCCAAGAAGATCCACTTAAAAAAATGACAAACTACAAAGACTTAATTCCCCTTATGTTTAAATCAATGATATGTCCAGTGTTTCATTAGCTCCTTCAAAAATACCATGTTAAAAACATAAAATTCACTTCCTCTTAACCAGAGACATACATAGACTCTTATCTAACAAACTGCTAAGCTTTGGTTATAGAAAGTGCAGCTCAATAATGTACCATCCCAATCATTCAAATCCATCCACCTGTTTTGCAGCTCACCACCATCTCAAAATACTTTTCTTCTAGATTCAGTTAAGGTTTTCCGTTGGTATTCATGCACATAACAACTCCAGAATTCTCCCAGAGCAATCTGCAATGTGCTTCACAATTCCTAGCTAACTGGCAATGAAGCTTAATGAAGTACAGCAATTTATATTTGTGCTACAACACATTCAAGATCTACCTCTTTTTTTTCCCCTTAAATGCCTTCACACTTTTTGTTGTATAAAATTTTCAAGTTTTATTATGATACAGGCAGTACATTCCATCACCCTCATAGCAACCTCAGAAGTGAACCTGTCATTTGGGATCTGAGGAAAGGGAAGCAAATCAGGATATCTTGTTTTTAAACTGTCTACACCATAAGCTTCCAATGTGTGAACATCGTTTGTCAGTCCTTCAAGTTGCTGACTATATTCCTCTATTTTCTGAGCAAGTGCAGTTGGTTTTACATCTTTATCAGACTTTCCCCTCACAGCATAGTCAGCTGCAACCAAAGCTAACTTGGTAGAAAGGTAACATTTAAAGCACACCCACTCATTGGCATTTTTATGAAGGTCATTCCTGGCAGCTGAGAAGTTTGCTCTGGCTTGTCTTAGCCATCTGCGTGCTTCCACTGGATTGCCCACCGACTTGAAAGTGGGAGGAACAAAGAACCTTTGAGAGTAAGTCTGTCCAGCTGAAGGGGGGCATTTTTCTTTGTTCTGTTGCTGTCTTTCAGATTTATGGCTCGTTGCCTCTTGATTCCATGAAGTATAGAATCTCTGAAATGAGTACTTGTCTGACTGAAATCGGGATGCTGAGGTTGAAAACGTTCGTCTGGAAGCCCTGTCTGCATTTTGATCTAGAAAAGCCTGTTTTTCTAATCTGTTGATTTCATTCTGCAAATGTTTAAAAACTTCATTGGCAATGTCATGGTTCTCTGGATTTTTGTCAGGATGCCATTTCAAATACAACCGCCTAATAATCTTTTTTCGTTCCGATTCTGGAAGCTTCCATGCTTGCTCCACCACAGATGTCACTTCTTTTAAGATTTCTGGTAAAGAATTAACCTTAAGCTTTTTGGGGGACTGATGTTTTGAAGAAGTCTTGTGGCTCTCTCTACCAGAGAAAAGAGGAGGAATGCTTCTCAGGCCAGGGGCAAGGAACTCAGTAGGGCTGGTTGGCGTAGAAGGAGCACTGTCTCTGCTTTGAGAGCTTTCGTCAGGTCTTGAAAACTTATACAGATCAAGAGAGCTAACTATTTTATATTCACTATAACCAATATCTATCTGATATATCTTTCCTAGAAAGCTAGAATTGTCAGCATCTTCTCTTTCAACTTCTTGTACAATAATTGCATATGTGTATGTTGGCTGGTATGATCCATAGATATCACCACCTTCAGCATCAACAAGGTACCCAACATATTCTCCCGGGTAAAAAACATTCATTGGGTCCATAAGCAGAGTGTAATGAATTTCGGCAGGAATTGGTGTGCCGGGCATTGGAAGTTCCAGTTTTGATGGCTCTGAAGAGTCATATTTCACTCCCAAACTGTCAAGTTTCTCCCCGATCCTGTAAATATCATTGCATCCTAGCATAGCAATTAAATATGAAGTGTCAGAAATCAAATTGTCAGTTGCTGACTTAAGAGTCATTGCCAATGCTAAGAGGAAGTTAATGTCTTTACTGTCTGAATGTTGAATGTACAGCAGGATGACTGCATTACCAAATCTCTTCAAAAAAGCAAAAGTTTCACTTCTGCTGTGGGGAATAGGATTAAAACCTTTAACTCGTAACGTTGTTTGAAGCTTTTCAAAACAGGACACTTTCAGTCCTTCTCTTAGGGCTTTGCAAAGTCTTATGGCTTTTTCTTCATTGGCCAGAAAAGCATTATCATTTTCATGCTTCATAATTCTAATTAGTCCTGTAATGAACTGTTCAGAAGA
This sequence comes from Macaca thibetana thibetana, assembly GCF_024542745.1. Taxonomy (NCBI): domain Eukaryota; kingdom Metazoa; phylum Chordata; class Mammalia; order Primates; family Cercopithecidae; genus Macaca; species Macaca thibetana. Next base: position 3,329,711 of record NC_065594.1, read on the forward strand.
CAAGAGTAACTGCAATCTTCCTTGAAGAGAACACAACGCTCCAAACTGACAAACTTTGGGAGTCTCTTCATCTAACTGTTCTTCAAGTATACTGCTCAATAATCGAGGTCTAAGTTTCTGAGGAAAGAGCATTATCAACTTAGTATGAAATCCATGGTCTTTCCCTAAGTAGCACTGGCTGAGATCAACCAACATTTGCACACCAATATTCCCCTGGATTCTACTTTTATAATGTGGGGCATCATCAAACACTAAGATGCTTGACTTCACCAATCTACCATCCTGGCTTGGGAGGTAAAGTGCAAGGTCTCGTACATTCTCGAGATCATTCCTCACCTTGACTGAATCATTCTGTAGACTCTTGAACAGACCGGAAACTACTCTCTTAACTGTACGCATTTCATTGGGATCTAATTGTTTGCCCTCAGAATTTTTAAATATGCGGCTTAACACTTCAACGTATTGCTTAGTTGAAATAATATCTTCAGTACCTAAATGTTTGAACAACTGGTGAAATGTGCCAAGTTCTAAAGGTAGCTTGTACAAGTAAGGTTTAAAATCAGATTCATATTCTAGGTTTATGACTACCTCCTCAGGCTTCAGAAGCTTCCAACCATCTTCTACCATCACAAAAGCAACCCCTCGCAACTGAAAACGAAATTCCCTTTTTTCTGCACTGAGGAATTCATATATGCTCCTTAAGACTTTTGCTCTAGTTTTTACCATTTCTTCATCCAAAGTTGTTATGTTGCATATGTTTCTGCAGTTATTGATTACTTTATCAAGAGGAGGATCCAGGTTAACATTAAGCATATTTAAAACTTGTTCAAGCTGTTCTTGTGGACCAAGGTCACTACCTTCTTGTTCTTTAATGCTTAAGGGTGTAGCTTTCTCTGGAAGAATAGGGCAGGATGTCCATAACAGCTGGAGTACATCACATTGCTTGAATTTTGGATTTACCTGTGCTCCATTGAACTTTATAAGAGGAAGTGTTCCATTTACCTCTTGATATTGAGGATGAAATCTAATGAATTCCGCGGGGGCCCGCTCAGGACATAAGAATGGTATTAAAGATAGCTCTTTCAGAAAATTACCAGATAACAAATCCATTCGTTCTTGGAATATATGATGCAGAAGGATATCAACTGTATTTTGCAATGTTTCTTTGGACCAGTTTTCTGTATTAGCCCTCACACTGATTTCCTTAGCAAATTGTAACAACTGCTGCTGAGAAAGTATGTATTTTAGTCCAATATTTCTTAAGAATTCCACCCAGGATGTCATAAATGTAACATGATTTTTGGGTTTTATAAGTTGTTCCAATTTCTTAAAGAAATCATTAGGAATAAACAATTTTTCAGGAAGCATAACTTCAAAAACTCTCACAGTTCTATCATAGAAATGCTTTGCTTGCTTTAGTCTACTGTTAGCATCGTGGATTATCAATAAACTTTCCAGTTTTTCAAAAAGTTGTTCCTTAATCTCTGATAATTCCTCAGCACTTGATAATCTATTCTTAAGGTAAATTAAGTGCTCTAATTTTGCATCATAAGAGAGATTTTCAATTTTTGGTAAGAGGTGTTTTAAATATACCTCAAGATCATCTACAGGTACACAACCAATCACCTCATACAGTTCTTTTAAGTGTATTTTTTCTTCAAGAAATGCAGATGATGATGATTGTGTCCATTTTTCCACTTCAGCTGGAGGGATACTTTTTGTAAGTACATAGCATGTTCCAAATTTTGCAATACTCACATAGCGGCCACTGATGGATTTATAGCACGGAAGTGACTTTAAAATTTTTATATCATCTTGGGACATCAAATGATTCAAATTGCAGTTGAAATACATCAAAAGTGCTTCAAAATCATTTTCTACTAATTTTTCTGTTCTAAATGTTGAAGTTTGGACCATATAATGTAGAGCCTTCAAGATGCTTGTGGGGCTCTCTATATTTGCCGTGTGACATGACAACAGAGGAACAAATGCACTGTCTTTGGAACAGATTTTGTTCAAAGCAAGCTGAATACAGCCAGCTTTCATTAGAGCATGAAAAACTTTATCACTCTGGGCATTTGGAAAAACTGCAATGTGCATAAGGCTGAGAGGAAGCAGAACATCTCCTTCAGGAACCACAAGCTGGTTGGCTGAAACAGTAAACTTTGTTCCTGGAAGCAATGCCCAGTCTTTTAGAGTATCAACAACAACGTCAAATGTTGGTTTTGTTTCTTCCTGATCTTCTTTCAGACTTACAGATTCGCTGATAAAATGCCATGCATTCTTAAGCCAAGACTCACTTGCAAAATTGTCTTTCCACTTCGTGCAACTTTTGGTCTTATATTCTCGAGGCAACACAGAGGATAACAAATCAGCAAAGCTAGAAATGTCAAACACTTTTGCAACTTTACAGTTCAATAAAATATTACTATATTTCAAATATAACGTATTCATAAACAAGTCTTTGCGGGATGGAATCAATTCATGATATGTTGTTAGAAACTTGGGTCGTTTTGCATCAAAAGTTTGCAAAACACTGTCCAGTGTAATGAGAAGGGGCAGTCCCTCAACTTCAATCTCATTTTCTTCTGCATCTTTAAAACAATAATCAACTAAAAGTTTTAAACTATGAAAAAGTTTTAGATTAGTCTGCTGCAGACGACAAGGCAGCTTCCCAATATGGCAATTAGTGTCAGGAGAGGAAAATGTCATTAAAAAAGATCTGATATCAGCAGGGGTCACATAACTAACAGGAATATCTGCATCTATAAGACAGTGGTAAAGATTAGCAGTTTCATCACAGTTATAAACCAAGTTGAAACCAATTTCTAAAAGGAGATGTTTCAGCCTATAGACATTCTCTGCTACTGTTTTGCGTGTGGTGATATTATAATCTGCATTTTTAAGGTGTTGTAATTCATCCTGTAGTAAATTGTCAAAAAATGGTCTAGTTTTATTTGAAGTAGACATATTGATCCAAGTAATTATAACTGCAGAGTGCAAGTCAGAGCCATCAATATTTGGAGCCCGCACAACAGGTAAAAGACGTTTCATGTCTTCGTGAATGCAACTGTAAAGTGCTTTCACTAGACAATATAAATCTGGCTGTAGATCAAGACGGTTAACTGGGAAAAATGATAAAAACTTCTTTAAAGTGTCCTTTACAACATGAATAGGGGTGTTCTGTAACACTGATAATGTTGGATCAGAACCAGGGAAATACCGTTTTTTTAACTGTATTAGCAATTCAACATATGCAGGAGCTATTAATGCTGTCATTAAACTGTTATTCCAGTCACTTCGAACACCAACTCCATTATCATCACGCCACAGGTTCCTTCTGGCTGAATCCAGTGCAAAGTGGCCATTCACATGAAATGGCAGCCCAGTCTCCAAAGAGAGAGGCAAAAAGCAGAAGGCCCTATGGGGTTTTTTATAGTTGTGAGTAATGCAGGCAGCTACTCCACCACGTGGGAAAAGAGTAATATCTTGGTTCTTGTGAGCTGATATGACACTCTTAGATACTTTCTCCATACTTGAAAAGCCTGATCTATTACAAACTAGCCACGTAGTAAGATTTCCTTCAGAGTCCTCAGTATCCATAGTATAGGTTATCTGTTGAACTGGTATGTCTTTGAGCTGCCTCTTTTTAGTAACACTATCAATTACAGATGCATGAAACTGTTTCCTTTTCAATCTGTCTCCATCTGTGATTTTGCCCTTTACTGAATACAGCACATTTAGAGCTCCAGTACTTTTATCTATTTCACAAATAGAAATTTTTTCCATGTGATTAAGAAACATTAGAAGTTCTGCCCCATCTGAGCGCAGTTTGTCCAAAAGATTCTGGACCATTCTGTCTGATGCTGGAACGGACGAAATTTCCGAAACTTTTGCCATTTCTGCATTACGAAGAGGAAATCTGAACATTGTGCAATTATCCAGTTTAAAGTGGGTTCCCAGATAAAGATCCAGAACATCTGAGAACTGTGTCCTAAAATCTGCATCCAAATCTCTAAACATGCGTCCAGGACTAATGGATGTGGCCCCTGGTGCGTATCGGGCATGAGGATCAAAAATACACAGGATGTCATTGCCAGAAATAAAAGATGGGCAGTCTGTGATATGATATACAGAATTGAATCCTATTCCATATTGTCCAGTTTTATAAGGATTTCCTTCTTTCGTGCCTTTTCCAAGATTCTGAATTCCTCTAACATCATCTTCTGTAAATGGCTGGTTGTTGTACACACAAAGTGCTGGCCCTTGCAATGGGGCCCACTTATCATCAAATATTCTATCAACTGGATGCTGTCTAGGGTCAAACACAAAACAGATTTCTGTCGCCTTTGCATCATCAGCATTTTGAAGAAGCTCTTTCAACATTTCCTTTTCAGAAGGATATGCATTAAGGATGCTCTTAATTCTGCTGGTCAATTTTTCTTTCTGTCCAAATTCTGTGCCAAGTGTTGTAAAACAGACATTAGATGCATATCTTTCTAAGGCTTTGTGTCGCTTTGGGACTGCTCCTAGTTTTACTGCTACTTCCCTGGGTATGTCAGCATGACAATATTTTACAGTGGTATCCTTTACTTTTATCCAAGGGCAATCATTGTAGCATAACGATTTAGCAGGGAGAAGCATAAGATTAGTATCCGGCAATAATATCTTGCCGTAATTTTTCTCACAAAATTCTTGTTTCTTTTCTCTAATGAGACTCCATATTCCTTCACTGATTATTCGCCGGCAAAGCTGAAAATTCTCTTCTGTTATTTGCTTTGTTCCTCTTTCTTGATCAATAGATTCCAAAACAAGAGCAAAATCTTCAACAGTGAATGACTGCCTCACACCCACACTTTCAAAAAGTTCACGGAAATTATTTTTATATTTATTAGGCAACTGATAAAGGTATGGTGCTGCCTCAAAATTTAAATGAAAAGAAACCTTTTCTGAGTCAACATATGCATTCTCAACGAGAATGAAGCTAAAGGGCTTTAACTTATCAATAATTGATATCTTAGTGATGTCATTTTGCATCAAGGCTTCATGAAGGTATTTGTAGCAAGCATTGGTGATATTCTCCTGGTACAGTGTAATTCCATCATCAACTGATTTTGCAACTTCTTTCAATTGGTTTATAACCAGATCAACTGTTGGCTTCTTGAGTAATCCCAAAAACTCTTTAACAGCCAATGACACTGAACCACAACCTCTAAAGGAATGAGAATTTTCATTTAGAATTGGTTGCAAAAGACAAATTATATCTTGATGTTCAGCTGTATAAAGGTCAGTTGCTGCAAACATGGTTTCAGGTTTAAAACTGTTACCTTTCCAGTCCAAAGAAAAACCTGCTGGTTTTGTCAAAAATGGAAGGAAGGGGATTGTTTGATATTTCGCAGCAAAATCCTTTGCTCTAGGATCCCTTATTTTTAGTTTCTCATCAATAAGACTCAATAAGATACTACTTCTTAGGCATGCAGCAACATGATCACTTTTATTAATTTCAGCTACTGACTCTGCACGTTCTAGCATGTCATCCCATAAAATATCATCTTTTGCCATACCTAACTGAACTAGTTTAATCAAAATAATAGGATTGAGATAATCCTGAGTAGAACCATAAGGGAATCTTCCATCTTTAATGTCAAATAACTTTGCAACTCGTCCTTCAGGGTGGATCAATCTTGATGGCAAAACCAAAGGATGCCCCTCCAAGGAACAAGGAATGCATGGAGTAACACGAAGAATTCCCGAGAACTCATCAACTTTTTCATTTAGAACAAAAATCATTAAAGGATCTCTAAGTTCTGCTTCAATTTCTTGAATATTTGGAAAAAATACTTCAGAAAAAAACTGTTTCTCTGAAAATGTGTTTTCAAGTAGTATCTGTTTGCAGCCAGCTTCTTCAAATCCTAATTTTACTGAAGAAGGAAGTTCAACAGCACAAAGGTTTTTGGACCCAGTCTTCTTGAGGTATTTCAAAAATATCTTGAAGGCTGCTGAACCAACATCTCTTCTTTTAAGTATACAGTCATCTAGAAATCTTACATTCTTCATGGAAACCCAAGTAGATCCATCAGAGAAGACTTTGGTCAATTCTTTCCCTTTTCCATGAGCTACATCTTCATAAAATCCTTGGCAAATTACAGAAAAATCATCATGAACTAAATCAGGATCGGGCCACACTGCATAGTAAGTATAATCTACTAGCTCCCCACTAGTGGCCAGGTCCCGTAAGACACTCAGTGCCTGTAAGTAAGCTTTCACAATAACATGTCTCATGAACGTGGTATTCCATCGTCCTTTTGTATCTGTTTTCCAGATTTCTTTCCTATTTGATGTAACAGCAAAGCACCCATTGATGTGAACTGGCAAGCCTGTTTTTATTCGTAAAGGTAAATAGCAAAACACCTCTCCAATGTGTGGTTTCACAGTCCACTTCTGGTCCTGGATTTCTGACAGCAGAACTCCTACTGCCCCACATGGAACCAGTCCTAGTCGTCTTCCACTCTCACTCAGGGAAAACTTCAGAGCCTCTCCTGTGTCCATGCAAGTACACAAAAGCCACGTGGTACACTCTACTGTTTTTTGTGACAACTCATCTGATGGCTTTTTTGATTGGCCAGACTTAGCCATTTCAAAGAAAGCAGCTGGGTCATCATCTGGACCTCTAAAAAGTGGCGACTGTAAATCAGCAATCCTTCTGAAGACATGGTGAAATTCTTCCACTGTGATCTGAAGAATGCAAGATGACTTTGGTTCATCACTGGGAAGCTTTTTATTACTGCTGCTGCAAGTCTTCATGAGCTTAGCAGCCTCTTTTAAAACACTTAAGACAGGTGTGTTCAATGCTTTGGAAGAGCAGGATTTTTTTTTAATTATTACTGTATCTTGTGCTAAGCTGGGGTTGGTTTCCTCAATTTTCAAGTACTTCAAATACATTGACTTTACACTCTGAGTGAAAATGATAAGCCTGTGTCCACAGAGACTAAATTCATCCACAAGAGAATAAATATCTGCTGTATTATAGCAAGTACTACTAACTTCACTCACTTTTGCTTCCTGTTGAGTTCTAAAGGACAGTCGGAAAAGAGTTCCATTATAGCTGTAAGGTGCTTCTACAGTCAAAGGTAACTGACAGCCAAATACATCTATAAATGGTTTGAACTGATTAGGAAATTTTCTAAGTCTTTTCTGTTGTTTACTCCAATTAATTTTGATCCCAGGATTGGATTTGTCTTTAATGTGTTTACTGATATGGTTTATGTTTGGATCGAACATTATCATGAATTCCCGACTCATAATGATGGGAATGTCAGTGATATGGTACACAGAATTAAATCCAAGACCAAATTTTCCAACTTTGTCAACTTCTGCCCTTTTTAAAGATTCTCCTAACCTAGTTATGTTCACAAAATCTGAATCTGAGAATTGAGAATTGTTGAATGACCACAAAGCAGGTCCATGACAAGCTGCCATCCCTGGGTCTAGGAGATTCTCTCTTATGTCCATATTTCTTCTCATATCAATCAAGAAACTGCATTCTGTTGCATTTGCATCATCAGCATTTTGAAGTAGTTCTTTAAAAATATCTGACACTGAAGGGTATTCTTCCAGAATATTTTTAATTCTTACAGTAAGTGGTTCTCTTTGTCCTGACTGCTCAAATCCCATGTTTTCAGGATTTATCAGTCTTGTACTAAGGCATGGAACTTTGAGCCATTCTGCAGTTTTCATGGGTATGTCCTCATGCACCAAAATGATTGGTTCCACAGAATCTTCAAGTAAGTCATTAAGGTCATCAACTTTAATGTCACAATAACAGCATTCGTGAATTGGCTTCATGATAAGTTTAGAAGGATTTTTGCTATGATGTATAGGAACTGGTGTGTTGGGGCTTGCTGGAATCTGATTGCTATATAGCCATCTGATAATATTCAACATAAGATGAAGATTTTGTTTGCTTTCTTGTTCACTGAGATCTTGGTCACTTTTGAGATATATCTTCTGAATAACCATGGAAATATGATCTGATGTCAACTCCTCTATTGAACCACAGACCTTAAATAGTTGGTGGAATTTCGCCATGGTTTTAGGTACGTTATGCAAATAAGGCTGAAGGTCAAGATCATGGATTGGTTTAATCACAGCTTGGGCAAGTGGACAAAACTTCTTGCCAGTCCAAACCCAGGGAAATTTTAAGGCTCTAAAAGAATCTTTCCCTTCATTTAGATGATCATGCATGAATCCATAAATTTCAAGCAAAATATGCTGGAATTGATAGTAGTCTTCATCACTAAAGGTTTTTGAAGTATACCAATCAACGACAATTTTAAAGTGTTTTAAGACAGCACTAATGCTAGGTTTTGTGAAGATCCCTAATGCTTTTTCCAGGTTTACATGGATACTTTCAACAAGAGGAAGTGAGGAGCCAATGAGAATTGCATGGCCTACATCACACATATCTGGTGGTGCACAGAGATTACAGAGATCTCCTTTCCAGACTAAAGAGCCTGGGTAATTTGGAGGCCTTTCCTTGCAGGCTGGAACCCATTTTATTTTCTTCAATGTCATCTTTCCTTCAGATGATTGTAACAGTGTGTGATTCTTATTTAAAACCAGTAAGAGGGTTTTGGCTTTCTTCAGAAGAACATCCTGATCTGGACAAGCACTGCCCTGTAAGGCTTCAATTTTTTTTGCCACTTGCACAACATCTTTCTCTTTGAGACTGGCTTCATTTTTTAAACCAATCTGTCTTAAGGAGTGAAGAATATCTGGTGAGGTAAAAACTGAGGGTGGGAAATAGGTTCCTTCTTCATTACAAAAGAGATCCTTTAGTACTTCTATATCAGGGTCAAAGAGTTCGCCAGCTGATACCATCTGTTCCTGTGATATCTGGATGAATTTTAATGGTGTTAACCATTCAAGCACATTTGGATTCTCATTTTTAAGAGAAGACAGATTCTCAAGGACCCATAACATAAGCTGTGTTACCTCTTCATGTGAATAAAATGCATTTTCAATATCTTTTAAAACAAGCTTTAAGCAGCTAGTGGTCTTTAACTGTTCTATTTTCAACATGTTTGCCAGACGAATAGTAGCTTCATCACTACTGTCTATTACTGAAATAGAAAGTCGCAGATCTGCTGGGAGCTTGGCAGTATGGTGTAAGACTTTACAACCTTTCAATTTTGTATAAGCGGAAATTCCCTGACCAGAAGAATGGTTAATGCGCTTGAATATTGCCAATTCTTGAATAATTCTTTTCTCTTTCTCACTGCTATCAGTTAAACTAGCCAAGAACTTCCTCAGGGCATCTTTGTGTGTTGGAAGTAGCGAAGTTATTTGATTACACAATTTTTGCAATGGCATCTTCTCCATTATCTGCAAAACAGCACTTGGTAATGGTGAATGAATATATTTTTTAATAAGTGGATGTTGTATAGATGCATCTAATTTTTTAAGGACAAATCCTCCAAGTTTTTGTACAATGTCTGCTAAAAATTCTGGAAGCTGTGCTTCAGATTCATCATCTAAAATGACTAATGATGGAATCCTGAGTCTAATGAGTTCCACACATGCCTGACCTTCCTCTAGTATAGTTCTGGGGATAAGTGGCATCTCATCAAATAAAGTCAAATCCTCTGAAAAATGTATATAAAGATTTTTCCAAACCATCTTAAGCCATGAAACAGATGGGTGATTTCTGTTTTCATCAAATGGATACCATTGAACGATCAATTCTCTGCCAGGCCAGAATGTATTCATTACTTCCTTGATAAGACGTGCAAATCGTTCTGGATTTAGAAGCTGCAGCTGAGTGCATGGTCTTCCTGTAAATCATACACAGAAATGTCATAAATACATATAATTCTACTACAGTAGATTTCTATTCTCACAAATAAGACAGTACTGGAAAGTTCGTTTCGTTGTTTTTTTTTTTTTTTTTTTTTTTAAGACGGAGTCTCGCTCTATCATCCAGGCTGGAGTGCAGTGGCGCAATCTCCACTTACTGCAAGCTCCACCTCCCGGGTTCACGCCATTCTCCTGCCTCAGCTTCCCAAGTAGCTGTGACTACAGGGGCCCGCCACCACACCTGGCTAATGTTTTTTGTATTTTTAGTAGAGACGGGGTTTCACCATGTTAGCCAGGATGGTCTCAATCTCCTGACCTCATGACCCACCTGCCCTGGCCTCCCAAAGTGCTGGGATTACAGGCATGAGCCACCGTGCCTGGCCAGTACTGGAAAGTTTTCTAAGAGCTGGAAGTACATGTAAAAATTCGGCAAAACTGGGCTAAAATAATTTTTAAATAATAATAGTGATAGAAACTCTATATATAAATCCGTATTTACAATAACCTGTGAGAGAAATCATTCTGCCTGGAAAATGCTTATTTTAAATAAATATACAAAATGTATTTAAATATGTTTTTTAAAGTATCCTATAATGTTCTGCAAATGAAATCAATACGGAAAACAATGTTTAGCACTTATTTGCCCACAAAAACACCAAGAAAAAATGCAGATAAAATTTATACAAGAATCTTTTTTATTTAAAGGTAAAAATTGATACGCGACCCCAATAAAGGCTGACTATGCCTCATCTGAATGCTTGTGACCAGAAGTGTTTCGGATTTCGGATTCGTTTGGACTTTGGAATATTTACATTGTATTTACCAGCTGAGCATTCCAAATCCAAAAATCTGAAATCCAAAATGCTCCAATGAGCATTTCTTTTGAGTGTCATGTAGATACTTGTTGCAGATTTTGAAACATTGGGGGTTTCAGATTTTTGGGTTAGGGACACCCAACCTGTATGAAGGATGTTTTGTGTTAACTTCAAGTTTCCAGGAGCCACGCAGCTGCATGACCTACAGAGAAGGGCATGAAGTCAGTGCACAGAGGCTGGAGTCTCAGTTGCAGCTGACCAGTGCTTTCTGCAGCTGAGGCAGCAATGAGACTTACGTGGTTTCCTTTCAACAACTAAACAGATGTCTAATTTAAGTGCCATTTCATTTTTCTGGGACTTGAATTCTCTCATTTGGAAAAATAATGGGGATGAGATTCTAGATCTAAAGACTGCTCTATATTTATGCCCAAATACAGAACATACTTACAACTTTTCCAAAGTACCCTGTATCTAGCTACTTATTATTAAAGTGTGCTGTTCAGAGCCCTGAGATTTTTGCAGAAATACTTTGGAGGCAACAAAGGGAGCACGTGGGGCCGTGCTGTGAAGGCAGCAGAGCAGCTCCGCTTTTGGATGTCTGATAAACTAGAACACTAGGAAGATACTTGCTTGGGTTAAGGGGGGGCAGTTTTTACTGGTTTTAACCACTGGCCTTAGAAATGAACATTTTCTAAGTGAATTTAGTATTTCAGAGTATAACATTTATAATATCAGTAGGAAAAAAATGAAAAAAATAACACCATTCATCTATAGGTATATTTTTCCCAGAGAAATAAAAAAATCTCAAATTCGATCTGGTATAGATACTAACATTCAATATTCTCCCTACGTACATACGACTTCTAGACTCTTAAAAGAGTGGCAAGGCACAGTGGCTCACATCTGTAATCCCACCACTGTGGGATGCTAAGGCGGGTGGATCACGAGGTCAGCAGTTCAAGACCAGCCTGGCCAAGATGATGAAACCTCATCTCTACTAAAAATACAAAAATTAGCCGGGCATGGTGGCGGGCTCCTGTAGTGCCAGCTACTCAGGAGGCTGGGGCAGAGAACTGCTTGAACTCAGGAGGCGGAGGTTGCAGTAAGCCGAGATTACGCCACTGCACTCCAGCCTGGGCGACACAGTGCGGGTCCGTCTCAAAAAAAACAAAAACAAGTTTGGAAAATATTGTAAGAGGAATCCCGCCTCAGGCTCTGGAAACTTTTACATATTGTTACTTTTTTGTCCAAGAAAGCATACCCTTATTTCAGAGGCTTACGTACAAAAAAGATGACTTTATCTTCTACCAAGAAATTGCCTTTCATGTAACAACAAGATATTTTTAAATTACTGCCATAGAAATTTAAGCAAGGGCACACTTTTGCAACTTTAGGAAGGTGTCAATACCCAAATTCAGAATATTTTTCAGTTTTTACGTTGTGTGATTTACAATAATTCAAGCACTAATATTTGAGAAATGACAAAATCTTGTCAGCAGCTTGACTAGTATAGTCTGTTTGATCTGTAAGTCCTATTAAAATGTGATTTTCCAACATTTTTCTTTAAAAAATGCTCACTGAGTCAGATTTAACTATAATGGAATATCCAAATCATAAGGCAAGGATATAATACTACAGATACAAAAAAAGAGTTAGAAATTAAAATTCAAAACACTCAGAAAATAAAAAATTAAATATGCACCACTTTGTGCTCTATGTTAATAATTGCCACGACATGCATTCCATAGATAATCTTACCCAATATCCTTTCATGAAATTTGGCAATTTATAAAACATATACCTACCTTCAGGAAAATGATCTCATTTAATGTATACATTAAATGCCAACAAAACACACACACACACCACATATAGCATGCAACTAACACATTGGTCATGCTCAACTGAAAAAAACATGAAAGAAAATAAAGGAGAGAGAAAATGTAATAAGACACCAGTATATGTACATTAAGTCAGTTCAATCTGAAGTCCTGAATTCTATCCATTGTATTTAAGACATTCAGCTTTTTAGTTATAAATGTTAACACAGAAACAAGTCTCCATGTCCTGGGTTAGAAAGTCATAGAAATTGTAAAGCACCTCTAACAGGATCTGCAAAATAATTTTTGTAGCAGTTTAATAAATGAAACGGTTTTTGTAACCTTAAAAATTATCAGCACTGTCTACAGAGGTTAGCTACAGTACTGAAATTATTCCAAGAGGCAGAAAGGTTTAAACAATGACCACATTTAACTTAGAAGGAACTCTTCCAAGAGTAGCTTTTGCTTCACTATTGTCAGTTCAATCCTTCACTGGTTCAAAATAATAACATCGACATAATGAATCAGTACTCAAAGACTGCACTGCTTTTTATTGTTTATGTTTATGTTCAGTGCTAACCTTCAGATGAATTTCAGCACAGACAGAAATATTATATATAGTCTACTTAAAAATTTACTTAACCAAGAAATCTCAGTCCTGAATGCTTTAATTAACTGAGAATTTACTACATTCAACCAGATTCGTCCAGTCTCCAGCTGGCTACAATAACAATCCATCCAAAGCTCTAAGCACAGTGACAGTTTTTGATACTTTTCTCCTGTACAGAAAGTGGCAGCGGCAGCCTGGGTAGCCGATGAGTTCTAACAATGCCCCACTGAGCATAGAGATGCAAATCTCTTTGTAAATGTACAGTCAGGGTTCAATTAAATGGTGTACTGTAGATCAGTCAATCTTCAAAGAAATGAAGACAGAATAGAAAAAAAGAAATGAAACAACCAAACTAAAAAAGGAAGGAAAGAAAGGGCAGCCTTCCTGCCAGGTCAGACTCCCTCCATCTCCAGCCTAGCGGTGGCACTGCAGACCCCAGGGCCCAGCAGAAAAGTCCAGCAAGCCAGGGTGGTTCAACATTAGTCCCAGTGACCACATTTCTTCCTCAAAAATCACCACTGACACTCTGTCACCAACTTCTTAGCTTTCGTCTTAGAGAATCGCTGATGTAACCAGACAGTACCAGGGCAAATGTTAATTATGCAGTCTACTTATATCAAGATTTTCTTTTCCTCTTTGATTTGATGCCACCTTAAAACATGTAAGATACATTGACAAAGCTTTAAGAAAAATACAGTAATAAGAACTGTGAATGATAAACCATTTTTAATATAAGCTAGGAACTCAAAAATATACGAATTATCACTATAATAATGACTTGGTTTCTAAACTATTTTTAGTGTATCACCTGCTTCAAATAATAATATTTATCATAAAAATGATTTCTGTAAGCAAATCTTATATCCTATAAATTTCCAAGTGAAACATGAAGTTGGGGAAAATAATACCACTAGTTGAGTCAAAAAATTTTTATTAAAAAAAAAGGCAGTAAAATGACATGAGGCAGTCAGCAAAATGACACATGAGGCACTGTAAGAACAATCGGCCGACTGTCCCCAGTGAGACCTAGGCTGGCCACCTTCCCTTCCTCAGCACACCGAGGACAGGGGGTCCCTGCTGTCACCAACCACAGCACACTGAGCCAGACTCCAAAACAGAAAGGCTGTGGTCTCCTGACTTCACAGTCACAGGTCCCAGAATCTACGTCCCTCTCTGTTTTTTTGTTTTTGTTTTTTGAGACAGAGTCTCGCTCCGTTGCCCAGGGTGGAGTGCAGTGGCGCGATCTCAGTTCACTGCAACCTCTGTCGCCCCGGTTCAAGCAATTTTCTGCCTCAGCCTCCCAAGTAGCTGGGATTAAAGGCGCCCGCCATCACGCCTGGCTAATTTTTTGTATTTTTAGTAGAGACGAGGTTTTACCATCTTGGCCAAGCTGGTCTTGAACTCCTGACCTCATGACCCACCCGCCTCTGCCTCCCAAAATGCTGGGATTACAGGCATGAGCCACCGAGCCTGGCCCCTTCTATGCTTTTTAATCGGAATATTTGTGTGTATCACATAATAGGGATGCATTCACTATCACACTTCCCATTAAATACCACAGCTTAAAATACAGATTCCCACACCATTCTTTGATTAGAGACTAAATGTTCTATGAAGTGAATGTTTCCAAGTCATTTGAATATGGTTTTACTGTGGTATTTGTAATAACAAAAATCTGTATTAGTACGGTTTCCTCTCTCCTTTAATATTATAGTTATTACCACCAGAAAAAAAAATTGTTGACATAACTTCTAGCTACTTACGTAAATGCAAAAACAGAATTCAAAGAACCAAATGAACAAAAACATCAGGCTTCAAATGAACACGACATTCAGTTATCCTACCTGAATATCCCCAGAGAAGTTGTTGTGCTAGAATACAATTAAATCCATTCTTAGAAGTCAAAATTGTCACAATTTTCACATAATGGCTACAAAAATTATTCTGTATCTTAAGATAATGCTGTCTGTAGAATCTCTACACATCCTCATGTAAAAGAAAAACCAGAAACAAAACTCCAAACATAGCAGAATACACATCTAAGATTTAAAGCTATATTTCAGTGCAAACTAAATCAAAGTACGTAAGAGTCGGGAGTGTTGGTTCAGAAAGAAAGCAAAGAAAGAACTATGGAATTCGTATGCACAAATTACATTATACCTGCATAACATCATTTGGTAACCTACCAGTGAGCTTTTTGCACAGGCTATCATGTTCAGAGATTCTAGACTAAAAAACCTGATTTTTAAAATTTTTAATTTTTAAAAAGTTTTGGAATATCTATACAAAGTGTACAATTCTAACTTTATAATAAAGAAAAAGAGATTTTATTATCTATTTCCACTGCTTGCCCATGGTAACCAACAATTATAAACTTCTAAGAATTGTTTCATGAACATCTATCCCTCCTCTGCTTGAATGAAGCAAGAAACTTTTAATCAAGTGGACTGCTACAGCTCTGTGAGATTTCTGTGTATTTGGGTCCCTTAGGCTAACTAAACTAGTAGCTAAGATAGAGAGCAAAGGTGTAACCAAAGAAACTGAACTGTTCTCATCTTAACAGCATTCTGATCACCTTAGCAACAGGCACCTTGTTAGTTCGGCAATACTGATTAAGTGCTAGAGATATAGAAATGGACAACTAGACATAGTCCCAGACCTGGCCCTACAGTCTAATGGGGCAGGCAAGTATCAGATAAATTATTACAAACACTTAAACAGGTACTGGTGTGTGAGTGCCGTGGAGACCAGAGCATGGAAGCACACAAGGGTTGCACAAAAGATGAGCAGAGCTAGTGAGATGGAGGAGTTGGCAAGGAAGTCACATGTATCACAGCTGAGGGAGGGACAGAACATGCTGTCCTCCAAACAGAAAAAAGCATGGAACTAAGGGAAGGAGATGAAAAATAGCAAACATCAATAGAACCTTCCATGTACCAGGCATCTTCATGACACCCAGAAAATGGAGCCAGCTAATGAACTGCCTCATAGGAAAAGTTACGGATTTTGGTCTCATCTAATAAATAAGTATGAAAATTTTAAAAATTATAAATAAGATCCTGGCACCAACTATAAGGCATCTGTACCACTAAACTGTTCTTGTTTCTTTTTCCTTCATCCAAAACCCATTTACCTGCTCTTCTAACTATTCTCCAGTTTCTGATATCCATCCATTTACTTAAGCAACTTCACAGAGAAATAATTCAGACCTGGAAATTAAAAAAACAAAAATCGTAGCTTCAACTCTGCAACTCAAGCAAGTCATTTAAATCCCTCAATTTCTTTGAGCTTCAATGTCTCCATCTCTCAAATGGAGACACAGGCTCTATTATCTCATGGTTGTAAAGAATAAACAAGACTACAGAAGACACTGATTTGAAAAGGAACTATTAACTCACGGACACAAGAACGAGATTTGCCTTTTGGCCTCTGTGCCGCATCTCCTCCATGCGGTCCCCACCCAGCCCAGCAGTTGAAGCATCAACTTGTCCAGTCAAACTTGGCAAGCAGGCTCTCGGCCAGACCTTGGAAATATAAAAATAAAGATTGCCCCTGCTCTCAAGGATGTTGCAGTCTAGCACAGTAAAATCATGATTCTAATAAAGCAAAGAGGATCAAATGGACTGTGAACTGGGTTCCAAGAGCAAAAGAGAGGCATCCACCTCAGACTGCAGGGCAGGGGTGAGGCACAGGGCAAGATGTCAAAGAAAGCTTCCTGGAGGTGACACATGAGCTCAGTACTGAACGATGAATAAACATTAGCTGGGCAAAGTAGAGGATGGAAAGAAAGTATTCTAAGCAAAAGGAACCCCACGTACAAAACTGCAGCGATGAGAAAACTTTCATGCAGGGAAAAAAGTACTGAGAACCTACACTGAAGTAGGCACTGTGCTAGATGGTGGTGACCGATCTGACAGGTCTCTCTGCTTGCATGAAATTTAGGGAGGATTCACGTTCATCAACCTACAAGTGCTTGTATAATTAGAACAGAAGAGGGCGCCTGCATGCACCAAGGCCAGTGTGACAGCACTCCACAATCATGGAAGTTCACAATCATGGACAGTCCCCTAGTTCCTGCTAGCAGGGCTAGATTTCTCCTGATAGATTCAGTGTCCACTGGAAAACCTGCAGCAGGAGGGTGACATAATCAGATGAAGCCCAAGCGCTGTAGGGAGGGACATCAACTGCAAGAATCCAGTAACAACAAGAAATTAGAGGACCTGTAATAGGCAGTGGAGTAAGACCACAGGGCTGGCACAGAAAATTTAGTCAACAGATCCTGGAGATTGTGGGGAACAAAGAAGAAAATTTAAGGATTCCTTCTTGGGCAATCTTGTGAACAGTGGTGTTATTTTCAATGGCATCACTCAAAATGAGAAACAGATTTGGGGAGAGGATGAAGACTAAAGTTTCGCAATGTTGATTTTGAAATACTTATGGGATTCCAAGTGCAAAATGCTAACAATAGCTACCATTTGTCAGTATTAAGTGCCGGATATTGTGTTAAATGATATGTATTATATATTCATCATTCGATCTTCAGCATAATTCCTGCTGTGAGTACGATATTACAATAAAGCTTTTAATAACCTGATCTGCTGCAGTAACACAAACTTGGATACAACTCAACCGGCAAGTTGTGATGCTCCCATCCTCCACTCAATCCTTATTTCATTATCCTTGCAGTGAAGCAATCCTGAATTTTATGTAATCAAATCCTGGGGACCTTCAGGTATACCCTTAGAAGGATATTACTGTATTACCATGTTACTGATGAGGAAACAGGGGCTCAGAGAGGATAGAAAATGTGTTCAAAGTCACACAATAGAGGAGTGAAGTTTAAGCCCAGATTTGTGTAACTACAAAATCCAGGTTTTTAATCTCTGCTACACCACCTCTCTGAAGACTAGGGTGGTGACCAAGGATATGGTGGTCACTAACGCTTTCATGGGAGTGGATGAATGTATTCAAAGAAAGGAACAAAGTAAAAGAGCTGAGGAAGGAGCCCCCACACTAACCCATATTTAGGGAGTAAAGTGAGGAACAGAGGTTCACAAATAATTCTGAGAAGGAAGCAAAATCCGTGGATGCCAAGAAGGAATTGGTATCATCACGGCTGAGGGCTTCAAGGAGGAACACCAAGCTTCCGGGAGATCAGGTAAAAGAAACAGAAAAGCCCACTGAGCTGAGTAACAGAAAAATCATTAGTGACGTCAGTCAGACTATTTTAGTGGAATGACAGTGGAAGCAAAAGTCTGTTTGGAGTGATAATAAATAATGAGGAAGGACAGACAATAAGACAACTCCTTCCGGAAGCTGGACTATGATAGAACACAAGAAAGAAAATCAAGATCGGGGTCTGTTTTGTTTTTCCTGAAATGGAATATAGTGAAACATGTTTAACTGCTAATGAAAGGGGCTGTAGAAGTAAACACTAAAAATACAAGCAGTAGCTCAATATTTAGCTAAGGATTTTAAATGTAATACAAGGAAAAGGTACAATTATTAAATAATGTGACAGATTTTGTTTGAGCTACAGAATTAGAGGAAAAGTTTCCGTTGCAGAACAAACATATGTTTCCATTTTATGCAGGAGTACTTCCCAGACTGGCCAATCAGTGTTTACCGATCACTCAGTAAACAGAGGTCCATAGTGCTCTGTGTCAGCAAAGCAATGGAGTAATCATTACGTACAGCAAAAAATATCAGGTGTTGTTACATGTCTGTGATGTTCCCTACCATTTATGAAGGGGGCTCCATAAACATAAGACTCTGCCTTTCTTCTCCTGTACTCACTAATTCCCCCAACACGCCCCGTACCAGGAAGCAAGATGACTTACATGCTTGGTAAGCTGAGAAAAAGCATCTGCACATGCTCAGTGGGACTCAAGGCACACATGTTTAGTAGGGGCAGGACCTCTGGGAGGAAGTCTGTGGCTTTCCAGGGCTACCTGTGACTAGACTGGTGAGCTAATCCATTTCATTCTGGGAGTCAACAGAAGTCCAATGCCTGTCACAGCTATAATCTCCAATATCACAATAATCAGTGACAGAGGTGGTTTCTGACATCCATCTGCTGAATTCCTCTGCTATGTTTTCACTGACTCAGAACTCAGGAAAGGAAAGCAAGGTGTCACTTACTGGCTCCCCCTAAGTCCCTGTATCATCATGCTCTCAAAACATTAAAACCATTAATGGCAATAAAGTTGTATCAAAAACAAATTTTTGTCTGGAACACAGAGATAAAAATAATTGGGAAGATACCCATGTGACTGGTTTAAAAAAGTTTAAAGGCTGGTGATACGGTTTGGCTGTGTCCCCACCCAAATCTCATCTTGACTTGTAACTCCCATAATTCCCATGTGTTGTGGGAAGGACCCAGTGGGAGATAATTGAATCATGGGGGTGGTGTTCTCACGGTAGTGCATACTGTTCTCGTGGTAGTGACTAAGTCTCAAGAGAGCTGATGGTTTTATAAGGGGAAACTCCTTTCTCTTGGCTTTCATTCTCTTTTTGCCTGTCGCCATGTAAGATGTGCCTTTAGCCTTCTGCCATGATTGAGGCCTCCCCAGCCACGTGGAACTGTGGGTCCACTAAACTTCTTTTTATTTATAAATTACCTAGTCTCAAGTATGTCTTTATCAGCAGCATGAAAACACACTAATACAGCTAGTTATCAGGGTTATTAAATAGTCATGAAAATAGGAGCCTAACTCTTAAATCTAGATAAAGAAAAGTGATCATCAGGACAATCTCTGGGAGTGACCCACACATGATGTGTGATGAACAAAACACCAGATGAACATCTGGTGTAACAATGCCAAGAAAATTAACCAAGACCAGAAACAAAACATAGTGCTTCATTATGACACCAAAATAACAAACTTGAATCCATAATAGAGAAAAAGAAGAAAATAAAAGTGGAAAAATGCAACTTCGAAAGATGTCAAGTTTTCTACATTAATTTATACATTTGTCTCATCCCTAAAAATACAACAGGTTTTCCCCATTCACCCAGGGCTAGAGAAGCAAATGGTAGCCACACTCTGTGCCACAAGATATTTGGAAAATGCTGAGTGAAAGCAGAATGCTCTGCTGACCTTCCACGCTTCTCGCCTGATGTGGCCCTGAATTAACTTTTGGCCATTTCCAAATCCACATCCACCTCAGAAAGGATCTGCCACCAACAAAAATATTTTCTTTAAAATAAAGTAATAGACCACACAGTAAAATACCATAACAATGAGAAAGAATTGTTAACAGTTCCATGCAACAACCTGGATGAATCTCACCAGCATCACGGCAAATAAAAGCCAGACGCAGAATATATGCCACGTGGCTCCTTCTATACAAAGCATGATTAATAGCAAAGTGAATCTATGCTGTTAAAGCCAGTGTCGTGGCTACCCTGGAGTGGTCAGATTGAAAAAGGCAAGAGAGGGGTTTTGGGGGCTGGTAATCTGTGTAATCTTCTGGTAATCGTCTGTGTTCTGATCTAGGTTTACATGGGTATGCTCAGGTGGTAAAATTTCACTAAGCCTACATTTATGAAATGTGCACTGTTCTATGTGTATCTTATATTTCAACACAAAATTTTAACAAAAATATAACACATCATTAATAAAAAAGAAAAAAAAGGGCCAGGCACGGTGGCTCACGTCTGTAATCCCAGCACTTTGGGAGGCAGAGGTGGGTGGATCACAAGGTCAAAAGATTGAGACCATCCTGGCTAACATGGTGAAACCCCATCTCTACTAAAAATACAAAAAATAAGCCGAGCGTGTACTAAAAATACAAAAAACTAGCCGGGTGTGGTGGCGGCGCCTGTAGTCCCAGCTACTCGGGAGGCTGAGGCAGCAGAATGGTGTGAACCCAGGAGGCAGAGCTTGCAGCGAGCCAAGATAGTCCAGCCTGGGTGACAGAGCAAGACTCTGTCTCAAAAAAAGAAAAAAAAAAAAAAAAAAAAAAAAAGGAGCTCCAAAACATTAGAGCAAAGATTGGCAGGGTTATAGGAATCCGGGCTTAGACATCCAGAAAGGCTGTTTTGAAGATGACAATTACAATTAAATGAGTAATTTAGATGTTTGAAAAGTCAGTCTCACAGCTACCAACTCATAGATACAGGTCCCTGATGGGAAACAACATTTACATGCTCATTTTCTTTTAGTCTCACTTTAACTCCGACCTAACTTGCCTCTCCCATTCCAACTCATCTCACTTATATTTTAATGAATAAAGGTGTACAATGATTAGCAACTTTCCCTAAGTCATTATCTTGGACAAGAAAAAAGTACATTCCACAAAAGACACATCAGGGAGTGTGCTTGACAATGTGAACAGCAGGACAAATCCAGAACTTCTCAGGACAACATCTCACTTAGGAAAAGCTCAGGTAACAGTTTCACAAGGAAAAGGATGCTTGCAGAAGTTGAAAGATAGTATTAAAATTAGAACCATGTTGACTGTTTTCCCTAAATTACTGTCGTTCCCTAAAAGACAGGACACCTATCAGACACCCATCACTTTAAGACCCCCACAACACCCCTTTCCTGCCCCTTCACAGAGTTAACTGGATTCGTCCACACTTCCCAGGAGCTGATCAAGCCTAATGCAAACCCAGCATCATAACTACATAAAACCACAGAGGGGCAGTGGTGTCAGAAACAGAGCAAGGACAGGGCAAGTGGAAGACCTGAGCTCCCTGCACGTGGCTGGCGGCCTTGATCTTAACCTTTCTCTCCTCGTCTGTGAAATTTAATAATCACTGTCATTACCAAATGAGCTACAAGTTATGAGGGAGGCTCAAATGAAAAAAGAAATGGGAAAGCATGGAAAAACTGTAAAGCACCATGCAGGTATAAGATGTTGACTACACCATCACACCATGACAGGACAGATTTTTAAATACACTTATCACCTTTGGATTCTTTTAGATGGCATCTCTTAGATGCCATTCTGGTAACTGAAACATCTTAAAACACAAAAAGTATATGAGGTTGAACCATAAGAAATTGTTGATTTATAGGTCTAAAATGAATAACAGAAAACTTTTTTAAAACTTCTATTTTTATAAAGAAGTTTATTTAAAAGAATACTAAACTATAATACCTCGGGTTTGGGCAGCTTCCTTTAAAGCAGCTAGAAGGTGAGGTTTCAAGTTATCCAAAATAAATCTTCCTTCAAGACTTGGGAAAAGGGACCTGAAAAGGGAAAGGAACAGCAATTATCAGAATCTTCCGACGATTCCAAGATTTTAAAAAATCAATCACATATTTTCAAGTCAGTTAAGCTATTTTATTTTACATAAATTATAATGCACACGTAAAATCAAATTACAATATTTTTGATCAAATATTATCTAGACTTTGCTTTAAAATGTGAGGGCATCACGTACCTTACTCAAATTCAGAAATATTCTTAATATCTTACAGTAAAATTAATTTTATTTCCTGAAATGTCAGTACATACCCTCGTTTATAAAGAATTAATATACTATTTTTCATTAATTTAAATGTCATCAAAATAATTCATTAGTGACTAATCTGGCCTTGTCATTATTTGCACCTTATAAACATTGTTTTCAGTGTACTGTTATTGAAATTTCCAAGAAAAACAACTGCTTAGATAACTTTTTAACTGATAAACATTTGAATACTTTTTCACTTTAGAATATAAAAGGTATCCGTTGGTATTTCAACAATGTATTGCTGCAAAAGTCTTCCTAACTATAAAACAACATAGAAAACCATTGAATTTCACAAGTGAGCAGGAGCAGGGGAACCCTAAGAGTGAGCAGGAACATTAGAAGGGGAACCCCTACCTTGGATATTCTGCTGAGGTAATATAAATGACATCTTGGTCTGATACAGATGAGGAGAAGGGGACAAAATTGCCATTTTGTAAAGGGAGCAACTCCAGCCCAAGCAGCTCACTGTAGGCTTGGTCGGAAAGCACAAATTCTAGAAGGTGAAGCTTTTCTTCAGCACTGCCCAGGTGTGCACACTTCCGCAGCACCTGCCGCACCCACGCGGGCGTCACCTTCCTCACAGGTGTTGTGCCAGAGGCAGCCGTGAGCTGAACAGCGGCATCCACATTCCCTGGTACCTTGGCAATCTGCTTCCCTGAGCTCTGGAGGTAGTTGAGCACAGTTTTTGTGTATTCTAAATTTTCATCAAGTTCTGAGAAGTACACCTGCTCCAACCTGACCCAGTCACAGCTAATTGAATAAATCACTGCATTCTGCAGCAGCTCGCTGAATAGAGGCTCTAACACCGGCTGCCAGTGCACCTTGACTTTGCTCGCCTCGGGCCAAAGCTTATAGATAACATCAACTGACAAGGGGAAATCAGAGCTCTTTTCCGTCTCCAGACGTTTTATTGAATCTAAGATCAGAGTAGCATAAGCTTTGGGGACAACATTCATGACCAGAAACTCATTCCATAAGGCTGCCGGGTCTCTCCACTGGTCCAGCTCTCTCCATTTTATGCTCCTGCGGTTATCAGTGAGGCCAAAGAACCCACTGATGTGAACTGGGAGTCCTGTGCTGCTTTCCTCACCAGGCGGTAAAGGAAGAAAACAAAATGCTTTTCCTGAGAAATCAGACGTTGCTCCTTGTGCTTCATCCTCTCTGCTTGATAAAGGCATGGCTATTCCAATGACTGGGACAAATTTCAGTTCATCAGCTAAAGAGTCAAGCTTACTACTGATCCCTCGCCCACCCACACTGTTACACACCAACCAAGATGTTCTCTGTGCATCCTTAGTACTCTCCTCTTCTAAAACAATATTTACATGGTATGTTACACAGGTGATGTTATTGCTTGGAGTCTCCTTACAATAGTTACTTATAGCAGTTCCCAGAGTCTTTACAGAATTCAGCCGCTCCTGTTTCAGTGCCTCACTCTCACTCGAAGTCACTCTAAACACCAGTTTCTCTGTGCCGTCAGCCTCTCGGACATATAAGGAAACATCCTGCACACTTTTCAGAAAGAGCAGCACTGTGTCTGCATCTGCCCTGAAAGACTCAAACAACTCAAGAACCTTCTGCTTATTGTAGAGGTTACTACTAAGTTGTGAGGGTTGTAGGCGAAGAGGGAAACGGAAAAATGTTCCTGGAAAATTGCCGTTTATAAACGTTTCCTTGGTGCTTCCAAAAATGCCAATAAATGGTGCAAATTGGTCTGAAAGTTCACTAATTTCTTTGCTGTCATCTTTGAGATTCCAACATTGGCCTGATTCGTGTGGGCCAAAAAGTGTTTGATGAGGATCTAGCATCCCGATCTGGTCACCACTAAAGATACAAGGAACATCTGTAAAGAAAAAGTTAAGTCATGATCAACTCTGAAATTTTAGGGACAATTACGATTACAATTACAATAAATACTTATATGAAAAAGCATGAGTCATTAAAAGGCTAAAACAGATTTATCTAAACACGAACAATTTACCTTCAGAAATGTAATTCTCTGAATATGAAAAATGATTTCTCTTTTGATTCAATCCAGTAACAAATGCCAGGCATAGAAACTTTGCATGATTATTGTGAAAACCTAGGAGACCTCTTCAGAAACTCACTACACAAAAGATGGGCAGAGTATTTGGATATCTACACTTAGCTCCCACCACCATGTGAGGCCAATTCAGCAGAACAGGGCTGCATCCTACGCTCAACTTTACAGATTCCGCAGACTCTGTGAGAAGGGAGAGAGAGCAGTACAACACGGGTGGCTCTGCCCACTGTGTTGCTCAGTGAGCGCCTGCTCTGAAGCTCACAAGGTACATTCCCGCAAGTGTCTTAACCTCTCTGCCTCTGGAGCGGAAGCACTTCTCATGCTGGGAGCATCTCACCACATGGAGCCTAATTACAGTAAAAAGATACCCATCTTTTGTATAACATGGCTCTAAACTGATACCAACTGTTTCACCTGTTCCTCAACCAAAGACAGAGTAGTATTCAAAAACTGGCAGAAAAACCAGATGTGTGAGACCCACTGTGGTGAGAGAAACTCCTCCCCAGCGTGCTTTGGTGAGGATCTCCCAAGGGTGATGTGATGCATGTTTGCCTCACATGCTTACTTAGCACCTCGGCTTCCTGCAAGATGCAACTCCAGTGAAGTCAATCTTTAACATCTATGGTTGTCAAGCACAGCTTCAGCTGTCACAATCACCAACTCCTAAGCTTGTGGGTATTTTAAGTTAGCAAATGTTATGTCCACCAACCACGTGGCTTAAATCCATCGATAGTGGGGTCTAGGGAAGGCTCACCCCTGCTCCCAAGGCACAGAGTCGCACCCTCATGAATGAAATCAGGCCAGTGGCTCCTGACAAGATAAAAGCATGACCTATGACCTATGACCTATGATCTTCTCAGATCCTCGGACTGGAGAACAGTCCTCCAGTTAATGTTCCACACAAATGTGCTTATTCTCAATGAGCAATCAAAACCACACTGAGATGCAGGTGCTGGGCAATGAGCTGGGCCGTCACGCCACAGTTCATTCCTGCTTAAGCCTCCAGGCTTCTGCTACTCCCATCTGTGTCCCACAACATTTACAAACCACTGCATGGCACTGACTCGACGGATAACTTGCAAAGAGGTGGACACATGAGTATTAATATTCATAGATAATAGTCATATTTTAATATATAAATTTTTATTATATGATTTGTAATTTAGTCAATAGTATTTAATCGAATATATACGTATGAATGTAAATGCAACAGGCTTACTAAAATTTGGCTGCAGTTGGGATGACCCTACTTCCCACGTGCCCAGGGCAGTCCCAATTCAGGCCAGTTGTCTGAGAAGAGTACCACCCTCCTTCACTCTCACAGCTGTCCCAGTATGAATAGTAAAGAATACGGTCATCTTGGCTACAGTGATGGCCCTGCCTGTGCAATCTTTCCTTCTCCTGCCAGACACAGTTTGAAACTAAAAGGACCAATTCCATTACACAATTTCTTATCACAATAAGTACTAAGAGCTTTGATTCTACAAGAGCCATATACTCCTAGAGATGTCTACACTAAGAGTTAAGTATTTCCTATTGTAACTAGGAACCAGAAACCTCATATTCTTTCTAGATTAAAAATATGATTTCAAAGTAATCTTTAGAATGCTTGTAAGTCTAAAAAGAGTAGAATGAGAGAGGAAAATAAGAGATACCAAAACCACCTCAAAGATTTTCACTTTCTCAGTTATTCAGTACCATTAGATATACCTTCCTGTTTAACCTTCTGATATTTAGAACATGTACAAGAAGATCTGTGATACTCAGTTTGACTCTTGAAGAGTTGCAGTTTTGAAATTTTTCATAGTAAAAATTTTGTGTTCAAAAGCTGTATTTCAAATTTCACATCAAATGGCTTAATACACTGATTCCACTGGATCATGATGATGTTACCTTTTGGCATCACATGATGAAGTAAAACTTTGGTATTGTTACTGTGGTAATTTCAGAAAATTCAATATGCACTGATTATTTCATTGACATACCTCCGGCTACTGACAGAAGAATTTGGGTAAGATGGCTTTTAAACAGTATCACCTCTGAAGTTAAACAAATACATTACAGAATGTAAGATAAAATATTTTCTAATACCAAGACTGAAAAGCCTAATACTCTACCTGTTATATGATAGACAGAATTAAACCCAATTCCAAATCTTCCAACCTTCAGAGGATCATCCTTTTTCCTACTTCTTGCTATTTCTTGAATGCCGTGCCAGTCCTCTGGGGTGAAAACCGCGTTGTTGTACACATAGAGAGCAGGCCCTAGGTGTGAAAATGCGCAGGCAGGTATTCAGAAAAAGATGCCAGGGTGTTCTGTTCTATCTCAAGAAATCCTCTACACAAAATCTCTTATTTGAAGGGAAAATAGAGAGAAGTGAATAGAGTGAATTCCATACCATAATTTAACTGTTTTTACAATGAAAATAAAGACACACACTGAAGTAAAAACTAGCAGCAGAAGAAACATAGCATTGTTGGCCAAAAATCCATAAAGGAAAAATTAAAGGTTACTCGGATACCCAAAAACATAAGGCAAACAAGAAAATCAATCTGTTACTACTCTATGTGAAATTTGTTCTAAATAGTATATTTAAATCTTTTTTTGATCAATGGAAAATATTTACCAAATAAATACAAAATATTTCATATATTTCATAAAACATACGAAAATATGGGCACAGTGGCTCATGCTTGTAATCCCAGCATCCTAGCACTTTGGGAGGCCAAGGCGTGTAGATCACCTGAGGCCAGGAGTTCGAGACCAGCCTGGCCAACATGGCAAAACCCCATCTCTACTAAAAAATACAAAAAATTAGCTGGGCATGGTGGTGCGTGCCTGTAATCCCAGCTACTTGGGAGGCTGAGACAGGAGAATTGCTTGAACCCAAGAGGCGGAGGCTTTAGTGAGCCAAGACTGCACCACTGCACTCTAGCCTGGGCAACAGAGCAAGACTCTGTCTCAATTAAAAAAAAAAAAAAAAAAAAAGAAAGAAAGAAATTTATTATGGAGATTTGCTATCTAAAGAAACTATGTGAGATGATATGTTAATTTGTTTCAATATATACACAACCATTTTACTATATACACACACATATATCTTATGCTGCTGTATGCCTTAAATATGCACAATTGAAATCTTATTTCATAAGGTGAAAAATAATCCTTTAGTAAGATTAATAATCACCTTGTAAGTGTTTGAAGTTCTTTTTTTCATCAGCCTCTAGATTGTTCTATACGAGGCATTACCTGTTTGATTTTAAAACCCATTAATGTGACAACTGTTTAAATAATGCTGCAATTATACCACCTATGTAAAATAATACCACCTATCTCCAAAGTAGTTCCTTCAAAAAGTAATATTTATAACATATTTCTGCACAAAATATTTTTGGAAATCCATTTTGTGAGACGTACCTTGAGAATCTCTAACATTCTTTGAATATATTCAACTATGTTCACTCATCATACTTTAAAGATGATTAATATTTTTCATTCAAAAAGGTACTGAAGTATAAGATATACACAATAAAGTATGATGGTCTTAAGGCTGCAGCTTGATGAATTCCTACAAAGCAGATGAACCTGTGTCATCTCCATCCACTTGAGGTATGTAGGGCACTCCCAGGACCCCCAGAAGCCTCTCCTCATGCTCCCATCAATTCAAGGACAGACATGGGATGTGACCCAGTTTGTTTTACAAAAATGGCATTTTACTACTATTTTTAAAACAGTTGAAGTTGGAATATGCAGACAGTCGAGGCTGCAAAGGCTTTCTGGAAAGGACAATCACACAGTGGAGTGGGGACTCTGCAGTCAGGATGTCAGGCCCAGCTCTCCAGTTACAGCCACAGCACTTCCAGAAACTAAAGCCATCAAGGCTCCATTTCCTCATCTGCACAATACGGATAAGAAGGGCTGTCCGCCGCCAACGTGCTGGGGACCCAATGAGACGGCACAAATACGGGGCTCAGCACAGAACCAGCAGAGCAGACCCCTAAAAACATCAGCTATCACTACTGTTACTACAATCAGTATGAGTATATGATACTGTCAGTCTTCATGTAGTATATACTTTTACATATTAAGTATTACAGGAATAGTAATAAAATATCTTGTTCCTACCCAACAGCTAACTTAAAATGGCTTCTAGCAAGCAGTGTCTGGTTCCAAATGTCCATTAAAAGTATCTACAAAGACAAAAAAGAAAAAAAAGGACCACAAAAAGTCACAACACCGAACACCAGGCTCAAGCATGAAACTCTTGCCAGAATCTAGAAAGAACTAGACTACACAAGGTCCGTGGAAGGAAATTAAAAATTTCAGCAGGGGACACACCCACATGACATTACCAGGAACACAGTCCGCCTTGCCTGAAGGAACACCCACCTTCCTTCCCACTGTCAACTGGAAAAGTGGACAGCTGACTGCTGACTCCTTACTGCCTGCTTATAGGAAGCCATTTGTTAAATTCCAAAACCATAGCCCTTGTCTTAAAAAATGCAAATGACTGTTTTACATGAAAAAAAATTCCCCTCAGATCCCCACTCTCCAAGATATTTTTTTTTTTGAGACAGTGTTTCACTTTTGTTGCCCAGGCTGGAGTGCGGTGATGCTATCTCAGCTTACTGTAAACAACCTCCACCTCCCGGGTTCAAGCAATTCTCCTGTCTCAGCCTCCCAAGTAGCTGGGACCACAGTCACACGCCACCACACCTGGCTAATTTTTGTATTTTTAGTACAGATGGGGTTTCACCATATTGGTCAGGCTGGTCTTGAACCCCTGACCTCAGGTGATCCACCTGCCTCAGCCTCCCAAAGTGCTGGGATTACAGGCATGAGTCCCCACTCTCCAAGATTTTCTGACTGTCAGAACTGCTGTGTCTCATCCTACACCATCAGTGCAACTCCTGGGAAGAGGAAACATGGTGAAAATTACCCCTATGAGTGCAACTGTCCTGGGCTCTGGGACCTGGAGCTTTCCTTACACCCTGGCTGCTCAGTGGCAGAACCAGGAAGTGCACACAGACAGCTCTCCTCAGTCAAGAGAACGAGAAGTCGGGGACAGGAAGAATCTAGTTATCATTTAATGTTTTTAATCAAGGTATAATTCTGATTATATTCATCCTGGAATGAGGAGAGAAGCAGTATTTTGCCTTTGCTATGATCAACTCAGTCTCATCGGTTCACTCTCTGCTTCTATTGCCAAGATCAATTTCAAAATAGCCTGTATCTACTCTGATCAAAACAATGTGTTCTTGGTTCTAAAAGTAAGACAAGAAAGGAACAAACACCCTGGCTGGGCACGGTGGCTCACGCCCGTAATCCCAGCACTTTGGGAGGCCGAGGTGGGCAGATCACCTGAGGTCAGGAATTCGAGACCAGCCTGGCCAACATGGTGAAACCCCGCCTCTGCTAAAAATAAAAAAATTAGCCGGGCGTGGTGGCAGGAGTCTATAATCCAAGCTACTCAGGAGGCTAAGGCAGGAGAATCCCTTGAACCCAGGAGGCAGAGGCTACAGAGAGCCAAGATCACGCCACTTCACTCCAGAAGCACATACACAGTGTTTACTAAGAAGAGTCCTGAGCTACTGGACAATTTACAGAGGTTGCTTATTGGAAATAAGCTTGGAAATTTATCTATTTAAGTGGCATAATCCCCTTGAAAATGTCACAAGTTATATTGATTGTCAGAGAAAATCATGTACATGTTTTATGACTAAAATAGCTCCCTTTGGGTAAGTGCTGGTCTGTGTGCATCACTCAGAAACCAGCTCTGTGAGATCCAGGCCAAGGTGTGTCCTAGTGCAGCACAAAGGGACTCTCCATGCTTTCTCCACCTGTGTCTTCTAATCAGCTGTATCCCTGAAATCCACAGTAAAGTGTGCTACACTGGCTGTGTCTTCTAATCAGCTGTATCCCTGAAATCCACAGTAAAGTGTGCTACACTGGCTGAGAGCTCTCATTCTTACGAATGTGATTCACAATCCGAGCCTTTTATTATCTCATTATATAAAAATGAACAACAATAAGTCAACCTTAAGAGCTTTTGGCTGTGAAACAAAGGGCCAATAAAGGGGAAAAGCCATGATACAAGATGACTGCTCACATCTGACTGCAAGAGAAAGATATTCTCAAATACCCAAGAGCCTGGAGGGCTCTCAATAAATGTTTGTTAAATAAAGAGATCAGAGATCACTGCCACCTGCTTTTATATAATACATCCTTTTCTGTTGTTTGTTTGTTTTTGAGATGGAGTCTCGCTCTGTCGCCCAGGCTGGAGTACAGTGGCGAGATCTCGGCTCACTGCAATCTCCGCCTCCCGGGTTCAAGTGATTCTCCTGCCTCAGCCTCCCAAGGAGCTGGGATTACAGATATGCATCACCACGGCTAATTTTTGTATTTTTAGAAGAAACAGGGTTTCACCATGATGGCCAGGCTGGTTTCGAACTCCTAACCTCAGGTGATCCACCTGCCTCGGCCTCTCCAAGTGCTGGGATTACAGGCATGAGCCACTGCACCCAGCCCACATTTATTTTATTTTTTACTTATTTATGTATTTATTTTTGAGACAGAGTTTCGCCCTTGTTGCCCAGGCTAGACTGCAATGTCGCAGTCCTGGCTCACTGCAACCTCTGCCTCCCGGGTTCAAGGGTTCTCCTGCCTCAGCCTCCCACGTAGCTGGGATTACAGGTGCTCACCACCATGCCTCGCTAATTTTTGTATTTTTATTAGACATGGGGTTTCACCATGTTGGCCAGGCTGGTCTCGAATTCCTGACCTCAGGTGATCTGCCCACCTCAGCCTCCCAAAGTGCTGGGATTACAGGCATGAGCCACTGCACCTGGCCTACAATTATTTTATTTTTTACTTACTTACTTATTTATTTTTGAGACAGAGTTTCGCTCTTGTTGCCCAGGCTGGACTGCAATAGCAGGGTCTCGGCTCACTGCAACCTCTGCCTCCTGGGTTCAAGCGATTCTCCCATCTCAGCCTCCCAAGTAGCTGTGATTACAGGTGCCCGCCACCATGCCTGGCTAATTTTTGTATTTTTAGTAGAGATGGGGTTTCACCATATTGGCCAGGTTGGTCTCGAATTCCTGACCTCAGATGATCTGCCCACCTTGGCCTCCCAAAGTGCTGGGATTACAGGTGTGAGCCACCGTGCCCAGCCCACATTTATTCTAAATTGGCCACTTTTAGGGAGCCTGTCTCTAAATATACTTATGCATAAACTCAGCCAAATAATCTAGTTTCAAATGTTTTTTAAAACAACGTGAAGTCAAGGTTAGAAGCAAAAAAATCATAGGATCTCCTTACACTCTTACCTTTGCAGTTCCACAGTACATACCATCATCAATCATCAGTATGACACCAGGCATAAAACATTATCACATATATGATCTCACATAATCCTCCAAATATGTGGGAGAAAGATTTTCTCATACCACTTGCAGGCAAGCAGTACGTCAGTATAAGGGTCACAGCTGCCACCAAGTGCACCAGTGCCTGGAGGGGTAGCACTGTATAGGATTAGGACTTAACCTGAAGTCCCTTGAATCCAATGTTACATTAAGTCACAGGCTCCTAGAGACAAGATACCTTGCAGGCTAATCCTCTTACTATAAAAATGATCTGACCGCTACGATGACTGGCCCAAGTCACTAAGGTAGCAGCAGCCAGGCCTAGAACGCACACCTGATGCTGTATCCCACGCACCTCTTTTTATAGAGTATAGAAAGTACAACTTCCAAATGACAAATGTAAGCTAAGAATGACTACATGAGACATAACAAATGCTAGATTTTTAACTAATAATGTTAACTGGCCTCCTAAATCATAAAACATCTTTTTAAAAATACATGACTTAAATCTCTTTAAAAATCTGTCTCAGAAAGTCTGAAGTGACCCACTTTTTCTCAGTAACTTTCTGTCACATACAGTCATTCACAATGACTTCAGAGGTATACTTAATTGAAGTGACGTGATCTCGTCTCACTACAACCTCCACCTCCCGAGTTCGAGTGATTCTCCAGCCCAGCCTCAGCCTCCTGAGTGGCTGGGATTACAGGCGTCCGCCACCATGCCCAGCTAATTTTTGTATTTTTAGTGGAGACAGGGTTTCACCATGTTGCCCAGGCTGGTCTCGAACTCCTGACCTCAGGTGATCCACCCACCTTGGCCTCCGAAAGTGTTAGGATTACGGGCGGGAGCCACCACGCCCAACCAGAGGTGCACTACAATTTATGAACATTCTTTTTGACACAAAGCTCCCCAGAGTAGAAGTGAGATATTAGGAGTCTACTGCTTAGGGTTCTCTTATTGGATCAATAATCTATTAGTTTATGGCTTTCTTATCATGTTTCCTTTCATTTTCCTTCTCACCTCTCCTTCAATCTTTCTTCCCACCCAACTTCCAAACAATGTCAAAGGTACTCCTAAAGCAGAAAATACACAAAAGCATGGCCTTTCACAACATCTTTCCAAATGCAGGAAAGTGTTACTATACATAAATGGTGTCCCTTTATCCTACTGATAATATAAAATACAAGTTGTTTGACTAGAATAAGAAGCTTTGGTCATTACAATGCTTGTCATTTTGTTTTGAGTTTTCAGATTTTATTCTTTGTTCTCTAAAAATACCAACTGGTGGAGACACCTTCCCACCCAAAGCAGAGAAAACCATCTGAAGAAGTGGACATAAACATGCCAAAAAGTACAAATGATAATTAGACTGTTCATTAAACAAAGCACTATTAATCATTAAAAACTGCCTGTTAGTGCATACAATAAAACTTATTCCTAATTATTGATTCTTACCCTGATATGGTGCCATATCTTTTGACCAAAGAGACTCTGTTCCGTACTGAGTTTCATCATATAGAAATTTAACTTCTGTTGCCCCAGCATCTTCTGCATTCTGAATTAATTCCTAACCAAAAAATATACCAAAAAATAGTAATTAATAACAGAGTAATTCTACTGTCCATCTTTGTATTTATCTACAATATTTAAAAAGTTAATATACCTAAATAAAGGAAATCCACTATTTGCAACATTACCTTTAAGATCTAGTGAGGCTACTACTGAAAGTAATTGTTACATACATATGACAGTATGGTTGAAAAGTCCTTCTCCAATTATTTGAACTTAAATTTTGCCTTTTAATTTGCTATCACTTAGCAAATTAATCCTGGGCCCTATTTATAACTGTCTCATATTTACAATCTACCCAAAGCTTTTGTTCAAAGGAAATTATTCTATTTCCAAAAGCTGTATATATTGTCCTGTGTGGCAGGCAACTTAAGCTTGAGTGGCTGCCAAAAATAGATCTTTTATTTTATCATTTGCTTACCAAACTTACCTTTTCATAGAAAAACAATAAAGCCAAATAGTAGCAATCTATATGTACCCTTCAACTGGCTGCTTTCTTGAGAGCCTGAGATATGAACATGTCTTTGTCCTGCACTAAGCTGAAAGCTTCCGGATGGTCACGACTGACTCATTCCTCTCATGAAGAAGAAAGCACTATAATTTGTTTGGTGAATGGTGGGTGACTGGAAGGGTGACCAGTTCCCTGGAATGTAAAAAGGAAAGGGCAAACTGCAAGACTTGCCTCAACAAAATTTCCAATCCTAACACCACCAATCACTTCTGCACACCTACCAAAATCACGCTGGGCTCTGGTCAGTTTGAAGGGAGCTCCAGAATCTGAAACGAGAATCAGCTCCTAGATCCAACCCCATGATCATCAAAGGAGCTTTTTCACTTCCCCAGAGCCTTGGGATCACTAAATTGGAAGTACAGATGGGCAAAAACTGAAGAGAGCTTTAACTGATACTACAGCAACGTCAACAGTGATGCCTACATCAGAGTAGAGAGGTGATACGATGTCCACATGAAACAAAATAACTACAAGGAGAGTGAGGGAGCAGAAGTGAAAAGTCTGTTTTGAGATTGTGTTCAGTTCACCTAATGCATTCCAAAGGGCTGGAGTGTGGTACCCACCAGCTGTTCCACCCCAAACATGAACAGCTAAGCCATGCCTCTGACAGCCTCATTAACAGTTACTGATTCCTCCTTGTTACATAACTCACTATTTCTCATGGGATTTTAATTTTTTAGGCCTCATTCAATCCCAGAGAATCCCTAAAAATTAGCAATCTTATTTACATTAGGATATTATCATAACATGAAGGATGGAAATAAGAATTAAATAGGTAGTGAAACACAATGTTAACTTACAAAATGATAGCACTTTAGATGTTCGACCTTGTTTTCATTCAGGTATCTATTTGTTATTTATGTGTACTTTAGGGAGCAGAGAGGTAGAAAACTAAAGATAAAATCCAAGTCCCAGGTTCCACTCATTCTCAAATTGAACAAAAAATAGGATGGGAAGCTTTTCCCCTAAATGGTAATCCTGACATTATTTGTAAACTAACTCTGAGATACACCAATAACACATTTTGTACTTGCTATTGGGCAAGTCACTAAGATCTCTGGACCTGTTTCACCAAACACAAACACCACAGAAGGTGGTGGCGTAGGTCTTGGTGATTTCTAAGACTCCTATTAAATCTAAAACAGTCTAATTCTACTACAACATCCAAGGAACAAAGATTACATTGAACTGGCTCCAATACAAATATATCTATAAGAAGCAAAGTGGAAGGTATAGCCCTCAGCTGTTTGCCATAGACCTTTCTCACTTCTCAGCAAGGATCACACTCGCTCACTTCTGAACAGATGACAACCTACTCCTGTTACCACTACACCTTTATTTTAACTTTATTCTATTCACTTCTTTCTACCCCAAAACCACCTCACAGCAATACTCATTCCACCCTCACTTTCCTAATAAGTCAATAAAAAACTGTTTTTGAATTCGCTTTCTGTGACCCACTGGTGCCTATGCTGAAAGATGGACTAATCCAACGGCCCAGTCTTACCACGATCACTGAAGACACAACAGTCCTCAGTGAGTGCCTACCTGAGCATGACTCTCCTAAGTTAAAGAGACCCAGTCCTGATTCCCTAACAGTTTACCACCTAAACTAGAAAATATAACCAGGGCCAAGATACTGAAGGTAATAAACACTAAGCAAGCTAATGAGAAGGAAAATGTGTAACAACTGATCTACTTTGACAACTGAGGAAGTTTCTTATTAAACACAAAATCTAATTTTTGCAGTTATCTCCCATTATTGCTTTCTTTGATGATTACTGGTTTTTCTTTTTCTGTTGTTTTATTCTTTGTTTTTTGAGATGGAGTCTGGCTCTTGTCACCCAGGCTGGAGTGCAGTGGTGCAGTCTTGGCTCGCTGCAACCTCCGCCTCCGTGCTCAAGCGATTCTCCTGCCTCAGCCTCCTGAGTAGCTAGGATTACAGGCAGCCGCCACCATGCCTGGCTAATTTTTGTACTTTTAATAGAGACAGGGTTTCGCCAAGTTGGCCAGGCTGGTCTCGAACTCCTGACCTCAGGTGATCCACCTGCCTCCCAAAGTGCTGGGATTACAGGCATGAGCCACTGCACCCAGCCTGTTTTTTAAAGAATATAATCAAACTAAAAACCATTACAAAAAGAAATAATAAAATAATTATCCTATTAAATAAACCCTCCCAAAAAAGCAAACCTCTAAAATCAGGAGTCCGATAGGCATGCATTCAAGCCTCTAATTGCAGAATGTATTTGGCTGGCTAGTTGGTTGGTTGGCTGGCTGGCTGGTTGGTTGGTTGGTTGACGTGTAATGCCCTGCACAATGATCTACACAGAACATTCCTGGAGCGACACTGCTGATTACAGCACCCAGTAGCTTAATGCATTTCTTTGCCCCAGAAAACCTCACATATTTATATCAACTCCATTCTCAAATGGAGCTATACACTGCTATACACACTGCTATACACTGCAGCCACAGAAATATAATACAGCCATCTGAATCGAGACAACATTTTAAAAATTTAAACGCTAACAGGACTTCCAAGTAAATTTACTTCATCTCATTTTTATCAAAGTAAATAACACATGAACACGACATGTGCCCCACCTTAAGAATCTGTCCTCCTTCTGGGTATCTTCTCAAAATGTCCTTGAGAAAATCAACAAGTGGTGGAGTTGTCTGACCAAATCGACCTAAAATACAGAACACATTTTAAGTGAGTTAGAAAAAAATCCCATGACCTGTCACCAACATGTAACTTGAATCCGAGACATAGTATAACTATACAAGTTACGGTTGCATATCTCACCGCAGCACCCTGGTACAGCAATCTACCTGACGAAGCAATTCAGCAGAAAGTAAAGCAGATTCAATTTTATCAAATCTCAAGTTTTTTTTGTTTTGTTTTGTTTTGTTTTGAGACGGAGTCTCGCTCTGTCGCCCAGGCTGGAGTACAGTGGTGTGATCTCGGCTCACTGCAAGCTCCGCCTCCCGGGTTCATGCCATTCTCCTGCCTCAGCTTCCCGAGTAGCTGGGATTACAGGCGCCCACCACCACACCCAGCAAATTTCTTTGTATTTTTAGCAGAGATGGGGTTTCACCATGTTAGCCAGGATGATCTTGATCTCCTGACCTTGTGATCCGCCCGCCTCAGCCTCTCAAAGTGCTGGGATTACAAGCATGAGTCACCGTGCCTGGCCTCAAGATTTTTTAACTGAACTACAAATAAGGTCTCAAAAAATGTTCAAAACTATAATAACTATTAATTCAAAATCAAGGAGCACGGTGCAGTAGGGAGGAGTGTTGCTATTTTCCAAAGCAAATAAAATAAATGATGTTATTTTGTGGCT
This sequence comes from Macaca thibetana thibetana, assembly GCF_024542745.1. Classification (NCBI taxonomy): domain Eukaryota; kingdom Metazoa; phylum Chordata; class Mammalia; order Primates; family Cercopithecidae; genus Macaca; species Macaca thibetana. The sequence goes on from NC_065594.1 coordinate 3,367,113, forward strand.
GCTTTACCATTAAATAAGCAGCCAGAGATAGGGGTGCCTATTATCACATTCTTAATAGTCTCAAATGCAACCACTGTTCTGATTGTTCTGAAATTCAGCAGTCACAGTCTCAATGGCTGTGCACTACAAGCACCTTCAGGCCTTGCCTAAACTAGATATTCTTAGATCAACTGACCAGGTCCCCTTCAGACAGGTGACTAGAGGCTGTAGGAAGAATACGAAAACGGGAAGTAATGCCTCAGATACACAGCATTTCAAAAATCCATTTATCAGTAGAAAGAAGTGTCTGCTTAAAAAAGCAAAATTGTCACTATAAATTTATTTGCATCATTTTGGTACAACCACATATTGAGACCAAGTTCAAATAAGACTCTGTTTCCACCGACTTCTGTCCCACCCATTCTTTTTTCTTTTTTTTGAGATGGAGTCCGGCTCTGCCGCCCAGGCTGGAGTGCAGCTGCGCAACCTCAGCTCACTGCAAGCTCCTCCTCCCAGGTTGACGCCATTCTCCTGCCTCAGCCTCCCGAGTAGCCGGGACTATACAGGCGCCCGCCACCATCCCCGGCTAATTTTTTGTATTTTTTAGTAGAGACAGGGTTTTACGTGTTAGCCAGGATACTGTTGATCCCCCGACCTTGTGATCCACCCTCCTTGGCCTCCTAAAGTGCTGGGATTACAGGTGTGAGCCACCGTACGGCCTATCCCACTCTTTTTTTTTTTTTTTTTTTTTTTTTTGAGATGGAGTTTCACACTGTCTCCTGGGCTGGAGTGCAATGGCCCGATCTCAGCTCAGTGCAACCTCTGCCTTCTGGGTTCAAGCGATTCTTCTGCCTCAGCTTCCCAAGTAGCTGGGATTACAAGTGCGTGCCACTACACCCGGCTAATTTTTTGTATTTTTAGTAAAGACGGGGTTTCACCATGTTAGCCAGGATGGTCTGGATCTCCTGACCTTGTGATCTGCCCACGTTGGCCTCCCAAAGTGCTGGGATTACAAACGTGAGCCACCACGCCCGGCCCCCACGCATTCTTATAACTCAACTAGCTCCATCCACGATTGTCTTCCTCTGGCCCTGATGTCCCTTCACTGTATCCCAATGGGATAGGATTTCTTTCATTTTTAAACCATAATCTTTAAAACAGCTTTATTGAGTACGACTGACATACAAAGCGCTGTAAATATTTATTTTGCAACTTGATGCATTTGGAGATAAGTATATAGCATGAAACCATCAAACTATCATTGTCAGTGCCATAAACTTATCCATCATCTCCAAGTTTCCTCCCATCTCCTCTGTTGTGCTTTTTTAAACTTTTATGGTAAGAGTAATTAATATCAGATCTACCCTACCCACTTAGTAAGTGTTTAAGAATACAACACAGTATTGTTACTCATGCGCCCTGTATAGTATAGTAGATCTCCAGATCTTCTTTATTCGTATAGCAAACTTTGTACCTTTGGCCAACGCCTCCCCATTTCTCCCTGGCAACCACCCTCTGGCAACCACCATTCTACTCCCTGCTTCTTTGTTAAAATTCAACCTTGGCCAGGCGCGGTGGCTCACGCCTGTAATCCCAATGCTTTGGGAGACCAAAGAGGGGGGATCACTTGAGGTCAGGAATTCAAGACCAGCTGCTTTGGCCAACATGGTAAAACCCCACCTGTAGTAAAATACAAAAATTAGCCGGGCATGGTGGCAGGCACCTGTTATCCCAGCTACTTGGGAGGCTCACGAGAATCACTTGAACGGAGGCTGAGGCACAAGAATCTCTTGAACCCGGGAGGCAGAGGCTATGGTGAGCAAAGATTGCGCCATTGCACTCCAGCCTGGGCAATAGGGCGAGACTCAGTTTCAAAAACCAACCAACCAAACAAACAAACTCAATCTTTATGCAACCCAACATGGCACATACTTCTGGTAAAGTCAATATTATACCTCCCCCTTTTAAGCCTTTTGATTGAAGGTTTACAAAAAGATGACAATTTTTGGAAGCCAGATCTCCAATCTTGATCCAGTCAGATAACTGAAAGAAAAAAAAACAAAAGAAAATGTAAGAAAAGCAATATAGTCTCTAATACTGTAAATTCAAAACATTATCTTTCACTTAAGTAATGCTTGTTAAATCTTCTTATCATGAAGGAAGTTGTCTGGAGAAGTGAATATTCCACAGAACAGAGATTTAGTCAAAAACTTTATTTAAAAATTTAAGGGACTGGCCGGGCGCGGTGGCTCAAGCCTGTAATCCCAGCACTTTGGGAGGCCGAGACGGGCGGACCACGAGGTCAGGAGATCGAGACCATCCTGGCTAACACAGTGAAACCCCGTCTCTACTAAAAAATACAAAAAACTAGCCGGGCGAGGTGGCGGGCGCCTGTAGTCCCAGCTACTCGGGAGGCTGAGGCAGGAGAATGGCGTGAACCCGGGAGGCGGAGCTTGCAGTGAGCTGAGATCCAGCCACTGCACTCCAGCCTGGGCGACAGAGCGAGACTCCGTCTCCAAAAAAAATAAATAAATAAATAAATAAATAAATAATTTAAGGGATTAAAAGATTTTTCTTTAATTACAAATAGATAAAAATACATATATTTCTCCATTAATATAATTTAAATTTTAAATGATGAATTGGGATCATTAACATAAACAAAATCATTCTTCTGACCAACATTTCCGAAGTGCACTGCTCATAACAAAGCTCCGTGAGACCTCAACACTTATTAGAGGACCAAAAAAAAATTCTGTTTTTAAATTAGTTGGAATAAGTTGGTTTTCAGGAAACTTAACAGATTCATATGCATGGTAACTTTCTTAGAAACAACTATACTAAATAGTATTTCCCAAATTTTAGCAGCATTTTCTTTATTATGAAAGAACACCCTATGGGAAAGTACTAGACATACTTTGGAAAACACTGCTAAAGATGCTGCTACCAAAAACAAAAAAGTTGTGATGCGGAAAGAGGGGACTAATGAGGCTTCCTACCCTTGAGCTGCTTTGGTCTATAACTTCCTTGAAACTGACTTTCCTAAAAAATGCCTTGATGTTTGCTTTCTTTTTGGCAATTTTTCTGTTTCTCATAAAAGCAGGGTGCAACATGTGTTACTGTAACCCACGGGAGCAGGGTAACAGAGTGCCTTTTTGGAAAAATAACATAAATAATCTGAGGCCAGATCAACCTTCTCCCCATCAGGGTCCCTCGTGACCTCTCACAGGTCAACAATCTGCAGAACATGATTCAAAAGCTCACTGGAAAGATGACCTTCCTCGCTGACCCTTCCCTGGCAGGGTGTGCAGGCCGTCCCTCACTATTCCAAAACTCAGTACTTCCGTCTCTCCACCACCTTCTCACACCGACGCCCTCCATGGCTCTAAAGCTCAACCTGTCGAAAGGTGAACTCACACTCGCTTTCCTTCCAACGTGTATCTCCCGTCTCTATTCTATATCTCAGTTAATAGTGTCACCATCTACCTAGTCATTTCAGCTGGAAAGGACAGGGAAAATGTGTCTCTTCCTCCAAACCACAAGTCCAATGAATAATCTCTGGATCCCAGCATGTCCATCCTCCAGTCTCTCTCAAATCTAACTTGCTCTTCACAACGTCCCAATGTACAGACTCTTAACATCTCTTGGATTTTTATAACGATCCCCCATCTGGTCTCCTTACTTTCTGTACATCATCTTCATTCTAGTCTCCATCTCTAAAACACAAAGCTGAGTATGCTGTTACAGGTTCCAGATTATAAAGCACTTTCATGCACGTATTCCCATTAAACCTTAAAGCAAGCCTACAAAAACTAGTTCACTCTTTGCGCAGGTACTTCAGCAGGAAGACCATTCTTTGCAACAAAAATTTAGAAACAACCCAAATTCTGTGACATATTAATGACTATTATACACCAATTAAAAATGAATTAACTAAACTGCACACAAACTTAGATGAATAATAATATGATTGCATAAAATAAGCTGGCTGTAAGTTGCTAACTACAGAATGTTTCTTATAAAGTTTAAAAACAACTGAATGTAAACAGCATATTATTTAGGTTACATATTCAGGCTACACACACAAACATATATGCACATATATGCACATGTCCAAACATACATAAGTATACACACACACACACACATATAGTACCAAAAAGGCAAGAGAATAATCAGCACAAACGGGTAAGGGCAGACAGACAGGAATACAGGCTGGGGAGAAGATGCCCAGAAGTAAGTACTGACATTGTTCTTGTTCTCTGGTTGAATGACATCATCACAGATGATCATTCTATTGTTAAACAATTATTATAAGAAAGCCCCAGCCTGGGCAACACAGTGAGATGCTGTCTCTATTTTTTAATTAGCTGGGTGCAGTACTCCCAGCTACTCAGGAGGCTGAGGCAGGAGGACTGCTTGAGCCCAGGAGCTCCAGGCTGCAGTGAGCTAACATCATGCCCTGCACTCTACCCTGGGCAACAGCGGATGCACCTATATACAGCCTTCCTGGAACAATCCAGGGTGAGCGCAGGTTCACAGGGGAACACTCCCCAATTTCAGGCCTGCAGGAGAGGCAGAGTCACAACTCATCCCTACTTGCAACATCAGCATTCCTACCGATGAAAACAGGTGCCTATCTGATCTGAATAACTGGAACACTGGGACAGGAATGAGGCTGTGAGGTGGACAGCTTTCCTGCTGGACTGGCAGGGAAACAGGTGGCTTCTACTCTTCACCCTGATAAAACCTCAGCACATCTAAATGAGGGCTCCCCCAGCCACCTTCTTCGAGCCTGGCACCTCTGCCGACCATTGGGTGTTACATCTACCCACCTGCCTTGGCCACAACCAGTGACTACCCAGGGATACCTCCCCTATCGGCCTGAAGCCTGAATCATCAACTAAGAAAATAAAATGCTGGGGGAAATTAAATAAATAAAGTGTATGCCATGAGAAAACGAGACAAGCTTCAAGGGATCCCTGCCATTCCAACCCCAAAGGAGATGGTGAATTTGCCCATATCCCAAGTACATAACTACTACAACCAGCATCTGGGAAAGCCAGAGCACAAAGACTCTCTGTAACTAAGAAACTCGTGTAGAGTCTCCACCCCTAAAAGCACCAAGAATCAAATTAGGCTAAAATCAAATATAAACATTAAAGTCCAATCCTTAAGAGGGAAAAAAAAAGAAATTTAAAAAAAAACATTAACGTTGTGGCTGTGCAGTAGTGGCACGGCACACCTATCCAGGATAAATCCCTCATGCACAGAACAGTATCTGTAACACAGCGGCTCAATACACGATAGGCATATTCTCCACACATGTTACCCAAACACAGAAGGAGCACTGCGCCCAGCATCAGTTACTACCTCCAGCCTGACCTCTCTCGAGTTTCAGTTCCAGATTTGCAGCTGCCTACTGAATATCACTATCTAGCAGGGACTTTATAATTGGTTAGAATTAGCTTTATCCCATTCATACCAGAAATAGGAAATCAGGCCCCAACACATGAATTAATTTGGCACCTGTTACATATACACAGGCAGGACAGGAAGTAGGACCTAAAGCACCCACCTCTCCATTTCCTAGTTTCCTACATGCTTCTTTATGTCTCACCAACAGCTGAACTACATATAAAAGCAAACTGGTCACCATACTTCCCCCCTCTGTATGTGCTTATCTCTGATGATTAAACCCTTATTTTCTTGGTCTGACTCAAAGCTTGCCAACGTCCTTGGCAAGACCTACCAACTTGGCCGGGCGCGGTGGCTCAAGCCTGTAATCCCAGCACTTTGGGAGGCCAAGACGGGCGGATCACGAGGTCAGGAGATCGAGACCATCCTGGCTAACACGGTGAAACCCCGTCTCTACTAAAAATACAAGAAAATTAGCTGGGCGAGGTGGCGGGCGCCTGTAGTCCCAGCTACTCGGGAGGCTGAGGCAGGAGAATGGCGTAAACCCGGGAGGCGGAGCTTGCAGTGAGCTGAGATCCGGCCACTGCACTCCAGCCTGGGGCACAGAGCAAGACTCCGTCTCAAAAAAAAAAAAAAAAGACCTACCAACTTATTCTACACCCATCCCCCACTTCCACATCCATTTGGTACCAAACTGTGGCAATTTTGCATTTTACGAAGTCTCTCGTATATCCTTTCTTTCGGTTTCACCTTTACAGCCACAGTCCAGAACCTCATTACCTCGTACCAGGACAAAAGGGTCCTACTTAGACCCCTGTCTACCCACACCCCCAATCCCAGTCAACACACCCTGTCACTTTCACCATCCCATATCCATGCTTTGCAGAGACACCTGCAAAAACACTTCTAAATGGCAAGGCTAGCCACAACGGAGCCTTTCAGTGTGACTACATCTAGGGGCCAAGATGACCAAGTAGAACCAGAGGAGGAACCAAAGAAGTGGGTATAGACCCAGGAGAGGAAGGTTAAGAGATGTGGGCAGGCATAGAGAAAGGAGTAAGAATGACAAACTGCTCTTTCACAAGTCTGCCTAAAGTCCTCAATCAGCCTCTCCAACTGCCACCAAGAGGCCCATTCCTTCCAAAGAAGCAAAGGCTATGCTGGGGTGAGGCCATCACTTCATCCAGCAACTAGCACCCGGTCCAGCAGCATAAGCCCAGCACTCAAATGCCGCTGTCTCAGCGCTTGGAGACTTCACTGGGCCCTCATCCTACACTACAATGAGATGTCCATCATAGAGGTTAAGATAAATGCCCTCATTAAAGCAGTCGGGGGACCGGGCACCGTGGCTCACGCCTGTAATCCCAGCACTTCGGGAGACCGAGGCAGGTGGATCACTAGGTCAAGAGATGGAGACCATCCTGGCCAACACGTTGAACATCCCCTTGCCCCCCATCTCTACTAAAAATACAAAACTAGCTGGGCGTGGTGGCACGTGCCTGTAGTCCCAACTACTCGGGAGGCCGGGGCAGGAGAATCGCTTGAACCCAGGAAGTGGAGGTTGGAGATCGCACCACTGCACTCCAGCCTGGCAGCAGAGCGAGACTCCGTCTCAAAAAAAAAGGAAGGGAGGGAGGAAGGGAGGGAGGGAGGGAGGGAGGGAGGGAGGGAGGGAGGGAGGGAGGGAGGGAGGGAGGGAGGGAGGAAGGGAGGAAGGGAGGAAGGAAGGAGGAAGGGAGGAAGGGAGGAAGGGAGGAAGGAAGGAAGGAAGGAAGGAAGGAAGGAAGGAAGGAAGGAAGGAAGGAAGGAAGGAAGGAAGGAAGGGCAGGCGGAAGGGCGGGCACTTGGGGGATATGCTGAACATTTTTGGCCTGGCTTGTCTGCAGAGGCCCTGGCCAATGTCAACATCAGGAGCCTCCTCTGCCATGTAGGGGCTGGAGGACCTGGTCCAGCGACCAGTGCTTCATCCACAGGCCGTCATGCCCCTCGCTGTTGCTCCAGCTAAGCAGAAGGAAGGGGATGCAAAGAATCTCAGGACTCTCGTGACAAGATGGCTTTGGACTTTTTGACCCAACCTCTTTTACAGCATGTTCAGTAGAAAGCTGAACTCTTTAAAAAAGTAAAAATAAATAATAAAGCCTTCAATCAAGTCAACGTCTGCATGCCAACGAACAGGTTGCGGAACTGATCAGAAGGACTGATCAATCCCCCAAGGAGCATGAAAACAGATAATAAATGTGTGTCAAGGAGGGCAAAGGACTAGAAAACTGACTCAAGTACACAGAAGGTCAGGATTACACTGAAGCAGGAAAAATCACAGATGCCAACTACTTCACCAATATTTGTATCGAGTAGTAAGGAAAGCCAACACTTGAAATGTCATCCTATATGCTCAAGTATTCCTTGTATTATCTGTTCAACTCTTTGTGACTCTTTTAAATGCTGGAAATGATGTTATCACATGAAGATGTTTATTAGAATAAAAGAATTGTTTTAAAAGAGTAAGTTAACTGTCAGTAAAATGTCTTCAACTGAACTCCCCCTTTAAGAAAGCTATAGAATTTTAACCAATCTTAAAGAATACATGACAATATGAAATATTCTTGTTTTCCAAAATTTGCTGACCTATCAAGTCAACCCATCACTTGCACTTTAGAAGTTGTAGTATGCTTACTCCCCAAGATAATAGGTTCTATATTAAATAAATTATGTCTGAAGATTCTTTCAGTGCTAAATTTCCGTATCAAAAATGGAGAAAAAACTTGCAAGATATCAAAGGTGAAGATATTTACCAATATTCTACTTAAACTTACCACATAAATAGAAATAAATGAGTAATGATTAAGTCACTTCACTGATGATGTCTAAAAAAAACTTCTGACTCCAACGCCCACCAAGAAAATTATCTGAATTTCAGAAAGTGAAGATTCAGACGAAATGGTGGGGTTCGGGGGCTGGGGATGCAGATGGAAACAGCAAGTGATGAACAGCCACAACTCAGGACAGGCGCAGGCGGCCACGCTGCCGGAGCCACTCGCGCCGCCCGCGGAAACCTGCGCCGCCCACCCCGGGCCCCCGACGCCCGCCGTTCCTCCGCGCGGCGGAGCCCAGCCCAGCCCAGCGCCCCCGGCCGCCGCCTACCTCGCGGCCGCCGCGCCACAGCTGCTGCTCCGACACCGGGAAGCCAGTCTCGGCGAAGATACGTTCCTTCACGTCGCGCACGCTCCAGGACGCCGGCGCCGCCACGGTCCTGCAGCCCACGCAGCCGGGGAGCACGGTCACCCGGACCCACCTGTGGAAAGCAGAGGGACGCTCAGCCGGGCCGCGGCCGCCACCCGCCCGCCCAGCGCCCGCGCGGCCTCGGCCCGCGTTACCTCTCCCCCATCGCGGCGCCTCGGGCGCTACTCGCGCCCGCCCCTGACGCCGGCGCCCGATCACGGCCGGCCGCGCCGCGCCCACAGGCCCCGCGCGGGCCGGGAGGGCGGGATCCGCATGGCGCAGCCGGGTACGCAGCAGCCCGCGCCAAGAGGGAAACGCTAGAGGAAGCCGCGGCGGCCGAGGAGCGGGCGGGGGCGGGGGCGGCGCGCTCCCGGCCCACCAGGGGCCCTGCAGGCGCCGCCCGCGGGCACGCGCCCACTCGCCGGGACCGTTAGCTGGGGAGTCGCCCCGCCCCTACCGCCAGGCCCCGCCCAGTCAAGTTCCGTCTTGCCCAATCCAGACAGTCAGCAAAGGAGCCGCCCCGCCCCACTCGCCCACCAGGCTCCGCCCGCCAGGCCCCGCCCCGCCTGCAGAGGCGGCTCTGCCAGAAGGCAAACCCACCAAGGGTATCTCTAGAGCGGACATCTAGAGGACAGGTGCGTTGTGCCTTTTAGAGCTCAACGGTGCATTGAAATGCAGAACGAGACATTTCTAGGGCCTATGTGTCCTTGAACTCTAATGACTTTCATTCCATAGAAGCATCTCCAGTAAGATCTATAGTGGCCTCCGAGAAGGGAACGTGCTGGTTACAGAACACAAGTGTCTTCCGCGGTTTCGTTCTGTGCTCGGTTTTTGAGGCACAGAAGTAGGATCAGTGGCTCAGTTTGCTGGAAGAAGGACAGCCAGCAGCAAAGTAAGATCAGAATGCACACAAACAGATCCTATGACATGTTAAAAATATTTGTAACTTATTTTGGCAATATTATCTTGTATAGTTGAAGCCTGAATGTCTTCCCATCACAACCGCAAGCTCCTTGAAAGCAGGAACACGAGTCTTAGAGTTGAAGAAATCGCCGCACGGTAAGTCAAGTTGTCTTGTGATTTGAAAGTGTGTGGGGCTTAGAGGCTTGGGGGAACCTCAGGCTGTTGCTTTGGCTTACTTCTCATAGGTATAGATGATAAACATTGCAAAAAAAAAAAGTGACATCTATTAAGGCAATTCAAAGGCTACATCGTAAACAAGTAAACTTGTGTGCTTCTTATTTTAAATACCTTGAATAGAACAGAATTAAATTTTAGAGTTGCCCCAAAAAATAGATAATAATTAAATTGCCACTTCTCCCTTCCCCCCCCAAAAAATTATTACTCAGAACTCATCATCAGTAGTAAATAGAGAGAATGTTCTACAGCTGTTCCATCTCTCTTACCATAGTTAAAAAGGGAATGATAGAAGTCATGCCTCTTCCTACTTGGAAGAGAGAAGTAAGTATGCTCCATCAACTGGAGGAGAATATGGTGATTCAGTATAAAGACAAGGTCAGAAAACCCTAAGGGCCAAATATGTACTTCTTGACTGGGTGCAGTGGCTCACGTCTGTAATCCCAGCGCTTTGGGAGGCCAAGGCAGGTGGATTACTTGAGATCAGGAGTTCGAGACAAGCCTGGCCAACACGGTGAAACCCTGTCTCTACTAAAAATACAAAAATTAGCTGGGTGTGGTGGCACACACCTGTAATCCCAGCTACTCTTGGAGGCTGAGGCAGGAAAATCGCTTGAACCCAGGAGGTGAAAGGTGCAGTGAACCAAGATCCCACCACTTCACTCCAGCCTGGGCAACAGAGCGAGACTGGCTCAAAAAAAAAACAAAAAAAAAGTACTTCTGTAATCGAACAAGACTGGACAACCAAACACATAAGAATATCAACAAATGGAAAGGGTGTGAGCTCTCTTCTGTCAAGTAACCTCTCTCTCTGGGCCATGCAGCAGTCCCCAAGTCCTGGAAACCAGCTCCTGCCATAGCTTCAAAGCACACCCAGGACAAATCCTTCACCCCTAAATCCTTCAATTAAAAGACTTCACAGTAAACCCCTGGTTCTACAGTTTCCTTGGGAGCCAGGCAAACAGGATGTAGTGACAATGGAACCTAGGGTTGGGGCTGAAGATTTGAGAGACAGTGAGTGACTTCAGCAAGAGGCATTCACTAGAAGTGGAGCAGATGCTGCTGGGGAAGGAGGCTGGTGGGAAGAAGCTTTGAACATCTGGAATTCAAAGTGTCCTCAGGATGCATTTGAAAGGTTTAGTTGGCATGGGAAAAACAGAATGGCAAGAATACAACAATGAATGAAACAAAGTCCCTAAGTAGTTGTTTAATAAGGACAGAGTTTCAGTTTTACAAGATGGAAGACTTCTAGAGATGGATGATGGTATTGATGGTTGCACAATATTATGAATTTATTTTAAATCACTGAACTGTATACTTTGAAATGGTCAATATGGTCAATTTTATGTGTATTTTACAAGAAAAAATAATATTTTTTTAATGGTAGCTCAGAAACACTAAAAAAAATTGATGAGAAGCAAAGATGAACTTGGGCAACCAGTAGTTGAACAAAACCAAAGTGACAAAATCTTGCTAACAAGGCATTCATCATCAATATTAGGGAGAGAGCTCCCACATTCTTGGGTTTTGTTTTCTAGTTTCTAAGCACACAATGATGGTTTCTAGTGTATGTTATCCAAATACATGACAGGATCATTTTCACAAAAACCACCACTAAATATATGAGTTCCCCCCAAAAAAGAAGTAGGAATCCAACTTTAGTGAGGACCTTAACGGTCAGAGGGGTGAAATGATCTACCCAAAGACACAGCTGGGAAGTGGCAGAGCAGGACTGTCAGCAGGCCTGACTCCAGCTGCAGGCTTTCTGTTATCCCGTCAGGGCCTGGACTCACAGTAGTTACTACATCAATACTATCTTTTTTTTTTTTTTTTTTTTTTTTTTTTGGAAGCAAGGTCTTGCTCTTGACCAGGCTGAAGTGCAAAGGCATATCACAGCTCACTGTGCCCTCTACCTCCTGGGCTCAAGTGATCCTCCCGCCTTAGCCTCCAGAGTCGCTGTGACTACAGGTGCACCCCACTACACCCAACTAATTATTTTATTTTTTCTAGGGACGGGGTCTCCCTATGTTGCCCAAGCTACAATCAATAATACCTTTTATTAAAGGCAAAAATAACCAAAGCCCCTAATCTGCTGCTTGCATTCTGGGAAAAGGAGACAAATGATAAACATACAGACAAATAATATATAAATCCCGCCTCTGATGTCAGGTCAGGATCAGTACTATTTAAGGGGACAGGGCAAGATAACAGAGCAAAGAAGACAGGTGGTTAGAGAGTTCCTTTGAGCAGAGGTCTCCATAAAATGCAGGAAGCTAATGTTACCCAGAAAAGCCTGTGTGAGAAGCAAGGGGCCCCAAACAACTAGTGTGGTTCACACTTGCATTATCTTTGCCCCGCATCAGCGTAACTGCCTCCTACCTGGGCTGCTTCCTCTCCAGTTCATTTCCCGGGAGAGGAGGAGTTTCCTCTTTTCCAATTCACTTCCCAGACTGCCACCAAGCCGGGTTTGGAACTGGTGCCTATTTCGTTTACTAATGCTTTCCCACAACCTAAAAGAGGTCTCAACACAGATAGGCGCTCTGAGTCATACTGAGCTGTTATCACTGGTGGACACTGGCCGCGGGACTTCCACTGTCTGTGCCCAGAGGGGCTCTGCGCAGGATGAATGAGGAGAAGCCTCCATATTTCCACGGGGCTCCTGTCATATCTGAAATGCCCCATGCAGGTATGGCAGGACACACAGAACAATCGGGAGAGGGATGGCAGGCGGCATTCCAGACCCATGACGGCAGAGCAGAATAGAATGTCACATGGCGTCATTCATAACTTTTGCCTCAGGTGGCAGAAAGTCACGTCTCCCTACACTTATCTGAAAGAGACTCTTAGTCCTGTGCTACTAACCTCGCTGCATTTGATAAACGCTCTGCATTATGGCTTCCCTCCCATCAGATTCCCTCCACCTTGAAAGAACAGACTAGTGATTTTCCCAAGTCAGTTTTACTGGTTCTCCGCTGGTTTTCTCTTTATGCTTCCCTGGGGCACTCCCACACCTCCCCCGCCCCTAGCCTGCTCCCCACACAGCCTCCCCCTACCCCTGGGCAGCTCCTTTCTCCTGTTCTTAGGTTTCTATGGGAACGTATATTCAACTGCAAATACTGCTTAGACAATTTTGAGTTCAGTACATGATGGTATCTGAAATGAATTGGTGATCCAGTGTTCCCATAAGAGCAAGAAAGAAGACTGCGGGTCGCAGCCGGGGTCTTGAGGAAGGTGTGGCTAGACAGAACTAGAGCAAAATCACTGTGGGTGGCGAGCCGAAGATGAAAATTCCTACACCTGGAGTTTCCGTGTCACTCAGAGTGAGAGGCAGAGACCTCAGCTTACGAGGCCTTAGTGGCCAGTCCCCTCTCTTCCAGGCCTCATCCCCCACACCCCCGGTTCACTCCACCACAGACACACTTGGCACCCTTCGGTTCTTGAACACCGAAGCCCGCACTCTGGCCCAGGTCTGTGCACTTGCTATTCCCCCTACTTTGCCCAGTCTTCTTCCAGAGGGCATTTCTCACTCCCTCAGCTCCTTCATGTCTGCACCCAGGTGTCATTTTTCCTGGAGGGCTTCCTGACCACCGTATGAAAACCACGACATTCCCAAAGCCATTCCAGTACTTCTCATCCCCTTTTCTCACCTGATGTCTCTCCACAGTATGCACCACCTGATATATTCAGTTATCTCTCTATGCAAAATGTCTATCTCAACCCACTATGTTGTATGCTCCATAAGAGCAAAGTCAGCCGGGCGCAGTGGCTCATGCCTATAATCCCAGCACTTTGGAAGGCCGAGGCGGGCAGATTACAAGGTCAGGAGTTCAAGACCAGCCTGGCCAACATAGTGAAACCCCCATCTCTACTAAAAATATAAAAATTAGCCGAGCGTGGTGGCGCATGCCTGTAGTCCCAGCTACTCAGGAGGCTGAGGCAGGAGAATTGCTTGAACCCGGGAGGCAGAGGTTGCAGTGAGCCGAGACTGCACCACTGCACTTCACCCTGGGCAACAGAGTGAGAGTCTGTCTCACAAAAAAAAAAAAAAAAAGAGCAAAGCCACTGTGTAATTCACCACTCCACTCTTTCTCTAGCACCTAGAATAGGGCCCGGCATGCGTAATGTCTTAGTCTGCTCAGGATGCCATAACAAAATACCATCAACTGAGTGTCTTACACAACAGAAATTTATTTCTTACAGTTCCGGAGGCTGTGAGTCCAATATCAAGGTCCACACAAGGTATATTTTATTCTGATGCCTCTTCTGCTGACTTTGCTCACATGACCTCTTCTTTGTATGAGTGTGGGGAGAGAGAGGAAGCAAGCGCTCTGGTATCTCTTCTTATAGGGGCACTACTCCCATTATGGAGGCCCCACCCTCATGACCTCATCTAACCCTAATCATCTCCCAAATGCCCACCTCCCAATACCATCCCATCAAAGGTTAGGGCTTCCACATATCAGTGGTGGAGGGACACAAACATTCAGTCCGTAGCACCAAAGCTACTCAATAAATGTTGCTGAATTTGTGAATGAATGAATGTTCGCTCCTGCCTGCACCCTGAACTTCCAGGCCTGACACTCTGGGTATCTGTGCCTCTGTGCCATTGCATTGTCTTAGTTTTCTTGTTGGAAAACTATAAACTCATCGTAGAATTTGATGGAGTAGCGAATCATGCTATAATATGGGTGACCCCTACAGACATTCTGCTAAGTGAAAGAAGCCAGTCACTGAAGACCACATATTGTATGATTCCATTTATATGACACGTCCAGAATTGGCAGACCTATAGACAGAAAGTAGATCAGTGGGGCTGTGGGGGCAGGGAACGAGGAGGCAGTGCTAATGGGTGTGGGGTTTCTTTGGGGGATGGTGGAAATGTTCTGGAATTAGTGGTGCAATGTGCACAATTTTTTGAACATCCTTAAAACCAGCTGAATTGTACCCTTTAAAATGGCGAATGTTATGGTGTGTGAATTATACCTGAAAAAAATTCACAATGAAGCTGGTGTGAATGCAAAGGCTTTTCCTGGACCACCTCTGAGAACAAAACCATTTAAATGAAAACACGGAACGAAAAACCTTGGTTTTTCCGTGGAGCCTGGTGGTTGGTTTGTTCATTTTACTCTCTTCCTACAATGTTTTCAGTCCACTACCAGAGTGGTCAGAACAGACGTATTTGCTCCCAAATAGATACATCAGCAGGATAAAATAAAATCTTCTTATCCTGTCCACGCTCTCTATCCAGTGCCCTCCACTTGACTTTCCTACCCACCACATTCCCAGCCAGGCTCCAGCACACCACATTCTCTCTCGGAGCTCTCCTGTGTGGCCTGTGCATATGTGTTCCTTCCTTCCCCGGTGCCCACTCCTCCTTCAGATTCAACCTCAGCCCCAGCGTCTGTGGTGGGGGTGCCAGATGCTTCAGGAGGCACCAGCGCTGCGAGCCTCTCGTCCAACGCCTGGCCCACTCCTCCTGGCCTTGTCTCCTGAGCCAGGAGTGAACCAAGCACTGGGCGCCTGGATTCTGGCTCCAACATCCCTGCCTGGCACAGAGTAGTCCCAAGAATAGATCCTCCGTGGGATATCCCAGTGGTTCAGATGGAATTTATTGGACAGGCCACATTCAATCACCATATGCCAGAAAAATGACAAAACTTTTTTTCTCTTTGTGCTCAGGTAGACACAATTGCTTTGCTTTTATTTTTAGTGACATTAAACATGCTTTGGGAAATGAAGTCATGTTTCTGACTTAGCATTCCTGCCTTTTCTCCTTCCGAAGAGGGCATTATGAATTCCCTAGAGTACTGTACAAATCAGGAGAAAACAGGATTGTACAGATTTTACATGATGCTTTTGAGTCTACTGGTCATTTTAATGAGAGTTTGTTGTTTGGTTGCCAGAAATCCTGGGTTATTCAAAGACAGCTTTGCCAAAGAAAATTAACCAGTGAGGGCTGGAAATACAGTCATGCTTACATAAGTCAGTGAGTAATGCGAGAGGACTTAGCATTAGGAAGGAAAAACGTGACTCAGGCCCCCGGATAGTGTAGGGACACATCTTGAGCTGCACCCGCCATTTCAAGGAATATTAAAACCACATGAGGTTTTCCAGTTCCTCTTACATCGATGACCACCTTTGATCAAACATCCTCTCTTGCAACAATTTTTTTTTTTTTTGAGGCAGAGTCTCGCTGTGTCGCCCAGGATAGAGTGCAGTGGCACAGTCTTGGCTCACTGCAACGTCTGCATCCTGGGTTCAAGCAATTCTCATGCCTCAGCCTCCTGAGTAGCTGGGATTACAGGTGCGCACTACCATGCCCAGCTAATTTTTTGTATTTTTAGTAGAGACAGGGTTTCGCCATGTTGGCCAGGCTGGTCTCGAGCTCCTGACCTCAGATGATCTGCCCACCTCGGCCTCCCAATGTGCTGGAATTACAGAGGTGAGCCACCACGCCCGGCACTTCCAACATTTTATAGAAAATATGGAAAGAGTGAGCTGGCTGTAGCAGCATGTAGATTAAACTGAACACATGCTAATAATTAGCATATTTTAATAGAAGCTCAGCTCTAGATACAATAATAGGAAACTTGTGACATAAACTTGTGAAACACTCCATCATAAAAGTGATTACACTGAAAGAAGGAAATAATATAAAAAGGGAATAGAGCAAAAAATGCCAAAATACACTCTGATGCACTTGTTCCTTTTTTCTGTCTTCCAACTCTTGCTACTCTTGCAATCAGTTAATATCCCTTCTGCTTTTCCTTTACTTGTCTGAGTTGTTCTTGGTGTTCTGCCCCTCACCCTCATCTACCAGGCTTCGTGGTAGCGAACTGAGGGTGTGACCCCAGCTCTCGCGCCTGCTGCTGGGAGAGCGTGGACAGGTCATGGCTCTAAACTCTCTCACCTGTACAGCTGGACATGGTGCCACCTTCCTCCCAGGCTTATTGTGAGGTGGCAGCAGGCACTGAGCTGGGAGGTGCTCAGTTCCTCTCCTGTTCATTCATGTCAGAAAATGTGAAAATGTGAAGCACCCACTCAGTGCTGGGCACTGGTGTCCCGACAGAGAAGCCTGCTTCCTGTGCTCGGGGACTGCTAACCTCATGGCACAGCAGCCAGGCAGGAATTACACGACGGGGGGCTCCTCACGCTCCCCTCACTCTGGGCCTCTTCCTCTCCCTCTCCTTCTGCATCTGAACACTCAAGGCCAGTGCTGGAAAACACGGGGAGCAGGCAAAGGGAGTCTTGAGCGCCTCAAATCTCTTCACCTCAACCTCACCTCCCTCTCCCATGTGCCCTACTCTTTTCTCCACCCTGTCCCCAGCTCCGTGGTGTTCAGGAAACATTAACCGTGCACCTTGCTTGTGAGGCAGCCCCTCTGCGGGGTGCTGAGAAATTGAAGATAATGGGAATAACAGCAACACCTCTGCTTGTAAGAAGATTAAAGAATAGGATGATACGCAAACATAATAAATACAATTTCAATATAAAAGCAAGAGTCCTAAAGTCAAGGAAACCTATCTAAGTCATTAGTTGCTGCCAACTGCCCAGATATTGTCTTCTATGAACGGGGCTTCGCTGGGTTACCACCATGGCTTTACGCCCCAGGCGGGACAGGCACTGCCCTCCTGCTTGGTCTTATGCCTGGAATGAAATCTCTTTTTTTTCTTTTCTTCCGTCATTGTTTTTATCCCCAAGCACATTCCAGAGCTCAGCTCCCAGCCAGATCGACCTGTCACATGGCATTGTTGGTTCTTCCCATTTGGGCCATACTGTTTCCTCAACATCCTTCTTCCCACTCTTGAGGAAGGTACTGGGATTCCCTCGTGTGTGTGTGTGCGTGCGTGTGTGCGTGCGTGTGTGTGCACGCGCATGCGTGTGCGTGTGTGTGCGTGCGTGTGTACGTGCGTGCGTGTGTGTGCGCGTGTGTGCGCATGTGGGTGTGTGCGTGCGTGTGTGCATGCGTGTGTCTCCACGCGCGCGTGCGTGTGCGTGCGTGTGTTTGCGTGCGTGTGGGTGCGTGTGTGCGCGCGTGTGCGTGTGTGTGTGCGCGTGTGTGTGCGCGTGCGTGTGCATGCGTGTGTATGCGCGTGTGCGTGCGTGTGTGTGCGCGCGTGTGCGTGTGTGCGTGCGTGTGGGTGTGTGCATGCGTGTGTGCGTGCGTATGCGTGTGTGCGTGCGTATGCGTGTGTGCGTGCACGTGTGTGTGAGACAGAAAGAGACAGAGACAGAGAGAGTGTTTACAAAGAGAACTGACTTTCCCCCACCTCTTTAGAAAGGATGATGCCGACTGGGCAGCTGTCAGCAGCACTTACCATTCTCACCGGCCTTGGTAGTGCCCTCTGAGCACTGCTGGCCTCTTCACACAGGAAGAAAACCAAAGGGCTTTCTTCACAACCAATACCTAACTCCTCTCCCAAGTTTACCTGTATTTTAACAAAGGATTTTAATTTCTGTATGGGGCGCTGGGTTCATATTTTGGAAAAATCAGTCCTGCGACTGTCTCTGAAGTCATAGCCACAAAGTCATTTTAAGCTCCAATTGGGATGGTGAGAAACTCAAAACCAAGCCTAATAATAATAACAGCAATAATAATAATCATAAAGCTGTCACTAGTTGAGCACTTAGTAGGCATCAAACACTTCTTAATTTTAAAAGCTTTACAAACACTATCTTATTTAATCTTCACTAAAACCCTATGAGGCATTATTGTTTCTACTTTACACGTGATGAAAGAGAGAGTCAGGAACGTTATAATTGCCCAAGACCACACACAGGGCCAAGACCTAACTGTGTTCTGGACATGCTCAAAGCCTTTAATCACCGCACAGATCCCCATATGGGGCAGTTATTGATGTAATAGAGATATTTACCCTGAAGAAAAGATGACCTCAGGGGACATGCTATACTCTTCAAATAGAAGAGTGGCTTTCATCTGTACAAGTTTCTGTGGCTCCAGAGATGGACAAATTTAGGGTTCATTATTTTAAAAATTCAATAATTGGAACAGTACTCATTTTAATTCATTTATCACCAAATAAGTGTAGAGCCCGTCACATCCACACTATTACAGCCAATTCCCAGATAAACCTGAAAATGAGACATTATCATCCACCGTCGTAAAGCAGGACACAGGACCCAAAGAGGGTATGTACTTTGTCTAAAGTTCTTTGCAAATGCAAGTGTCAGGCATGGAACCCAGGGCTCCACTTGATTTTCCCTAAGCTGTGCTGCCCGCAACTTTGGAGTAAAGGGACTGAAATCAACCCTTTGCTTGAGATTCTAAAGACCATGCTCGGTGCTCATCAGGGCCCCGTGTCCTGAGGTCTCTCTTCGGGCTTCTCACTGTTTTATGCTCTCCAGTGCATGGCATTCTCACAGCCTGGCTGGACGTGGGCAGCACGAAGCCCTCACACACACACTTGGGCAAACACTCCTACTAGCCTGCACAGGATCAATACACACAGCATGAATTACAGAATAGAGATATATACATTCAGCAAAAAGGGTGTCATCTTACACTTATCTACTTCTTTTCAGTTAATGACAGTCACCTGAGTTCTGCCCTTTATTTTGTTTTGAGGTGCTGTCTCAGATAGAATCCCTCGACGTTAATTTGATTAAACTAACATCCTCTGGTCAGAAGTAATTGAGAAACATGAGTTTATTTATAAAAACTAAATGGGAACTATTTATTTTTATCATATTGTATTTTTACTATTTCTTGCTTATATTCATTAAAGGTTTTTAAAAATAAAAACAAGTTTTTAAATCCCATTTCTAAATATTTGGACTTAGGGTGATATTGTCAACGAACAGTTCAATGGGTTATCATTACTTTATTGCTGTGCAGAGCCTTTGCCACAGTAACTTGGAAAAATGAATCATAGAAACCCCAACCACAAAATTACAGATTTTTGCATTTGTGAAGAATAACACCCAATTTATTTTCTTTGCCTATTATTAAAAGAGGAGCATGCTACAGTCTTCTTCATACCGAAAAGATTATAAACGGCTGCACACATTTGCTGTTCTGTAGAACAAT
This sequence comes from Macaca thibetana thibetana, assembly GCF_024542745.1. Classification (NCBI taxonomy): domain Eukaryota; kingdom Metazoa; phylum Chordata; class Mammalia; order Primates; family Cercopithecidae; genus Macaca; species Macaca thibetana. The sequence continues at coordinate 3,386,914 of NC_065594.1, forward strand.
TATAGTAGTTGGCAGGCATCCACCACTGGAGGGGTCACAAAGAAAACGCCAGTTAGAATTAGGTCAGCGGAGGTTTTTTTTTGTTTTCTTGTTTTTTTGAGATGGAGTCTCGCTTTGTTGCCCAGGCTGGAGTGCAGTGGTACGATCTCCGCTCACTGCGACCTCTGCCTCCCAGGCTCAAGCAGTTCTCCTGCCCCAGCCTCCGAGGTGGTTGGGATTACAGGTGCCCGCCACCACGCCCGGCTAATTTTTTGTAGGTCACAGGAGATTTTGAAGGAAAATTAGGAATGGATCCATAAAAAGCAAAATGGATTTCATGTGATTACAATTGAATTGAAGCTTCATCTGTTAAAATCTTACATTTTGCTCATTTCCCAAACCATTTCAAATGTTCCCTTGATAGAGATGCACTGGATATATTAGATTGTTATAAAACGAAAAAAAAATATTTATTTACTCCTCAATTCTAAAAATGGATTTTTTGATTCACCAAAAATGAATTTTTTAATCGGGGATGCAAATAATAATATTCAAATGTATATTTCATTCAGGACTCAATGAATCCTAAATCTAAACAAATCGTGATTGTTCACATTTCTACAATCTTTAGAAATATAATTGCTAAGTTATTTACATAAGGAACTCAAAAATTTGAAAACCACTTAAGGCAGAGAATATGGCTCAGTAGACATATTCTTTTTTTTTTTTTTGAGGTAAGAGTCTAGCTCTGCTGCCAGGCTGGAGTGCAGTGGTGTGATCATGGCTCACTGCAGCCTCGAACTCCTGGACTGAAGCAATCTTCCCACCTCAGTCTCCTGGGTAACTGGGACTACAGGACTACAGGCATGTTCCACCATGCCCGGCTAATTTTTTTTTTTAAGAGATGAAGTCTCGTCATGTTGCCCAGGCTGGATAGGAAACATATTTTTAAATTCATTGGTAATTAAAACTGTGATATGTATGTCTGGCTTTTAAGCCTTTGTCACTTTTCCAGTTTTCTGAATATTTCCCAATCTTGGTTTAAATAATCTGAAAATATTATAGCTACAAAATTCATATGGAAAGTAATAAAAGGTGGTCATTCTCAGAAAACCCTCTACTGACACATCCAATCCGTCACCAGGTCGAAGTGTTTGACCACGTTTGGCTCCATTGCCATCTCCTGTTGGTACTGGCACAGCTCTCTCCTGTCCCTTACTCAGGCCACCACTTGGGGCCCCAGCTGTTCTCACTGCCCCACAGCCTTTCTCCTCCAATCAACCCTTCATACTACCATCAAGTTATTGTACAATCGAGTGTAACTAAATCCCTCCCCAGCATCAAGATATTTTTAGTAGTTCAAGTTACCTGCACCATAATGTCCCAATGTTTCCCAGCCTTGTCTCCATCCCTCCTTCCTGAACAGCCCCAGAGCTCTGCAGGCCTGTTCATGCCTTTGTACTTCTTTTTGTGCAGCTTTCTCAGTCCATTCTGTTTCCTCCTGCAGCATCTGGTTCCTCCTTCCATGTTCAATTTTGATGGCCCACCCTTGATAGCCCCACTCAAATGTCACTTCAAAATTGTCTCTCTCCCCCCGACACTGTTTAAGGAAAAACGGCAGTAAGTCCAGGACAAATGACGTTTATGTCTCCTTTCTTACTCTCTCTGAATAATTTGTATATCCAACCATCCCAGCTCTTTCTATATTACACAAACCACATATTTGCTTGCTATGCCCCTCTCTGGAGACATTCAAGCGCAGAAAACATGCCTCTGTATCCCTTGTTCACACCATCACCCTCTCCCCAACCCCAGTGCCTGGCACAGAACCCAGCAAATGTGTATGCAGATGAGGATGGTGATCAGTAAGAAGGGTCATTGCAAGATCTTTCTGTGGAGGGTTGGTAAAAAGCTAGAACTTCGGCCTTAAATCATGCAATGGAAGAATTCCAATCTCATACATAAGTGGTTAAGTGCATGAATGGGGTGTTGGAAACACTCCTTCACATTTCAGGAGGTAGCAATAAAAGACATCAGAGATGGGAAGACTCAAATAACATTCCTGACTTTCCACCCGTCAATCAGTGCTCAGCCGGAAGAACGGAGGCTTTCTCCAGCCAAGCCAATGCAAGGTGACTTCCGCCCGTCAATCAGTGCTCAGCCGGAAGAGCGGAGGATTTCTCCAGCCAAGCCAATGCAAGGTGACTTCCGCCTTCGTAGACCTCTTCAGCATTTAACTTCCACTCATCAGCGGCTACATAGGAATGAAATGCATTTACTCAAACTATGGGAAGTCCCTCTTGATCACAGCCTCTTGTATGTCACTCTGTGTTCCACATCATTCAATGCCAAATAAGCGAATGCAGTGATGTTCACATGTGTGGCTTCTCATGACCACTCCCTATAACCACTTACCATCTCTGTACAAATTTAAATTAGGGGAAGAAAAGGGAGTCCTTCTTAACTTTTCTGTTTTGGGTTCATTTCTTTAATAATACTCTTATTGGACAGATATTAATAAACTGGTTATTAGAGAAAGTTGTGAGTTGATTTATCCTTTCACAGCAAACTCCAAAACAATTTTTCAAAGCCTAGGGAAGAGATGCACCCGTTCACTTTATATTAGTTTGGGAGGGGTAATGGTGAAAAAAACAGGGCCTAAGAGGAGTTGGGATTCAGACTGTGGAAGACCAGAGAATGAAGAAATCATTGGCATTCATTGTATTGTAAAATACAATAATTTTTTTTGGTATTTTTAGTAGAGACAGGGTTTCACCGTGTTAGCCAGGATGGTCTCCATCTCCTGACCTCTTGATGCGCCTGTCTCGGCCTCCCAAAGTGCTGGGATTACAGGCTTGAGCCACCGCGCCCGGCCGACATTTGTTTTTAACACATCGAAGGTTTGTGGCAATCCTGCATCCAGCAAGTCTGTTGGCATCATTTTCCCAACAGCAAGTGCTCCGTTAGCATGTCTCCGCGTCACCTTTTAGAAGTTCTCATAATATTTTAAACATTTTCATTGTTACTTTATCTGCTTTGGTGATCTGTGATTACTCATCTATGGTGTCACTATTGTAATTGTTTTGGGGTGCCATGAACCGTGCCTAAATAAGACAGTAAACTTAATCGATAAATGGTATGTTCTCTGACTGCTCTACTCTACCAACAGGCTGTTCTTGCCTCTCTCCCTCTCCTCCAGCCTCCCTTTTCCCTAAGACACAACAGTATTGAAATTAGGCCAGTTAGTAACCCTATAGTGGCCTCTGACTGTTCAAGCGAAGGGAAGAGTTGCACATCTCTCACCTGAAATCGAAAGCTAGAAACGACTAAGCTTAGTGAGGAAGGCATGTTGAAAGCCAAGACAGGATGAAAGCAGGTCTCTTATGACAAACAGCCAAGCTGTGAATGCAAATGAAGTGTTTTTGAAGGAAATTAAATAGTGCTATTCTAGTGAACATAGAAACTATAAGAAAGCAAAACAGCCTTATTACTGATTAGGAATCAATTTGAGTGGTCTGGATAGAAGATCAAACCAGCCACAACATCCCCTTAAGCCAAAGCCTAACCCAAACAAAGACCTAACTCTCTTCAAATCTATGAAGGCGCAGTGGCGGGCGCCTGTGGTCCCAGCTACTTGGAAGCCTGAGGCAGGAGAATGGCGTGAATCCGGGAGGCGGAGCTTGCAGTGAGCTGAGATCGTGCCACTGCATTCCAGCCTGGGGGACAGAGCCAGACTCCGTCTCAAAAAAGAAAAAGTCTGTGAATGAAATGAGGTATTCCTGGACTTGCCATTCTAAGGGCTTCACTACGAAGCTAGAAGACCCGTTAGAGATTAGATGGTCCTCTGGTCACCCTGACCATTTCTTTTTGGTCCTCATAGATGGCTGGTTTTTAAACCATTTATCTGGGAAGATGCCATTTGCCTGTGTAGGGTGGTGGTTTGAGTTCAGGTGATGCAGCTTATATGATCTCGGGAGTTTACCCAATGGACAGCATGGTGCAGATAATTCAGCTCCTTAGCGGGAACTTGCAATTTAATCTGTCCCTTAAGCTTCAAATACACCTAAGTGACTTTGTAATTGTGATAAATAACATCTATAAAAACTAATATGAGACAACCGACATGAAAGATTATAAGTTGGAAAATATTGGTTACTCCATTTTAAAGACCTTTGAATTAAAATAAACCACCATCAACTAAGCATGGTTTAAATAGCCAACTGATTGGACACAGAGGATTAAGGTAACTTAATCCATGAAGAACCCATTTTTCGAATTAAAACAATGGGCTAAAGAGCCCTAACCTAACCCCTGTCCAGTGTTCACTAAATGAATAAGTCAGGTATCATTAGCGGGATTTACCTTAAAAATGCATAGTAACAATTTCCTGTTCCAAAATAGGAAGTAAAGGTTATTAATAATCTCTTATTACAACATGATCTATGGATCCAGAGAATATGACGGTGAGGTACTGTTAAGTAATAATGTGTGTAATCATCAGAGAAATGCATACTAAAACCACAATGAGACACCACTGTACCCCAGCCAGAAAGGCCATTATTAAAATGTCAAAAAACAATAGATGTTGGCATGGATGTGGTGAAAAGGAACAGTTACACACTGCTGATGAGAGTGTAAATTAGTACAACCTCTATGGAAAACAGTATGGAGATTTCTTAAAGAACTAAAAGTAGATCTGCCATTCAATCCAGCAATCCTGCTACTGGGTATCCACCCAAAAGAAGAGAAGTCATTATATCAAAAAGACACCTGCACACATATGTTTACCACAGCACAATTCACAGTTGCAAAGATATGGGCTGGGCGCGGTGGCTCATGCCTGTAATCCCAGCACTTTGGGAGACTGAGGCAGGAGAATGGCGTGAACCTGGGAGGCAGAGTTTGCAGTGAGCCGAGATCGCGCCACTGTACTCCAGCCTGGGTGACAGGGTGAGACTTCGTTTCAAGGAAAAAAAAAAAAGATATGGAACCAATCGAAGTCCCCATCAACCAATGAGTGGATAAAAAAAGATGGTGTGTGTATACATATATATATATATACACACACACACATAAAATATATATAAAATATAAAAATATGGTGTGTGTGTATATATACACATACATACATACCACAGGCTACTACTCAGCCATTTAAAAAAACAAAACAAAATAATATCTTTTGCAGCATTTGGATGGAATTGGAGGTCATTATTCAAAGCGAAGTAACTCAGGAGTGGAAAACCAAATATACCATGTTCTCACTTGTAAGTAGGAGCTAAGCTATGGGTACACAAAAGCATACAAAGTGGTACAATGGACACTGGAGACTCAGAAGCAGGGAGGATGGGGGGGGGCTGAGGGATAAAAAACTACATATTGGGTGTAACGTGCACTACTCAGGTGATAAGTGCACTAAAATTTCATACTTCACCACTACACGGTTTATCCAAGTAACCAAAAACCACTTGTATCCCTAAAACTATTAAAACTAAATAAATTTAATATAGTATTTCAGGATGATAAAATACCAAAGAATCAGAAACCAAAAGAAAGTATCATTTGCAAATATCAAATTTTAATCCATGTATTCAAAAAATACATAACATGAGTTTTCTGTGGACAAGGCATGGAGCTGAATGCCTTATATTCTTTACATACTTATTAATAAGATTTTAAACAGAAACTTGTATCAATTACCAAAGACCCATCCATCTGTTAATTACTCCTTAGTACCCTTTACCATTTATCTAAAATACATATGTGTATATGTATATATATGTACGTGTGTATACATATATATATCTTGTGTCTTATATACATATAAATTGCCCAATATATGTCTTATATATATATATGTTGCCCAGTACTTATTAATGCAATTTTAGAGTTGGTTTTGTAAGTAGGAACTAAATGTCTACTAATCAGTATGACTGCAAAATAAAACTCAGAATTGTAAAAAAAAAATATATATATATATATATATATATTTAGTAACATGTGGATTTAGTAACGTGGATATAAAAACAATTTATTTCTGCCCACTGACCAGGGTCACTGGAAAAGGCAAACACTTAGAAAGTCGTCTTTATACCCACACGTTACTAATTTTACTTAATATGATATCTACAAAGAACATGTGCTCTACTTGCCAAACTTCATCCTCTGAATTTAGAAAGATCTGATTCTGTATCTCAGCGGAAAGTTTGAGCTAAGCCTTCTCTAATTAAAGAAAAAGGACGGAATGTGTGTACGAAAGATACGTAGTACATGATTCTCTTTGAAGGACACATTTGCTTCCATCCTCTATGCAGATAAAAGAACAAATTACAATGTCTAAAATCTGTTCTTTTTGTACTCTGCATTTAGCCATCCTCTTCTTCTACTATGAGAAGGATCAATTCTACTCTTTCTGTTTTTTGCTTCTTTTTGCAGGGAGTTGGGGGATGGACAAGGGAGCATTTTAATTTTACATCAAAATATCAAGTTATTTGGCTGCATCTACATATACCAGAAGTCACAATAATATGTGACCACTTTTATACAGCTTTTCTGATATTTATATTTTCTGCAAGTATAGAGTTTTATATTTTCTACAACTTTTCAAGGGATTTGTTTTTTTTCTATTCACTCTACAAGCGTTTAAAAGTTATTCTTTCTACAGGGTATAGAATTTATTCTTTCTATAGAACCTATTTTACTTGGTCTAGGAGCTTCTGTAGGCTTCAAACTGTGTTTGGCTCTGAAAAGAATGACTGCTTTATTTCTGCATCATTTTTCTTCTTACTACTGTTCCAAATCACAACATACTAGAAATAAGAGTAACTTATAGTAAAGGTTCACACATAGATCATTTTTCCTAATTTAAAAAAAAAAATCTTCAGTCTGTTTGCCTCCAAGTTTCCATTTCTACATGGGATTCCACCCCCAGGAGATTTAGCAAATGAGATAATTTAAAATCCTGGCTGGACACAATGGCTCACACTTGTAATCCCAGCACTTTGGGAAGCTGAGGTGGGCACATTGCTTGAGCTCAGGAGTCCTAGATCAGCCTGGGCAAGATGGCAAAACCTCGTCTCTACAAAAAATATAATAATTAGCTGGGGGACTAATTTTATATTTAGTGTGGGGGGGCACACACCTACAGTCTCAGCTACTCAAAAAGCTGAGCTGGGAGGTCAAGGCTGCAATGAGCCGTGATCATCCCACCACACTCCAGCCTGGATGACACAGTGAGACCTTGTCTCAAACAAATAAATAATAAGCAAATAAAATCCTAATGTGTTATGCTGGGTCATACATTTGTGTTGTGTTATTCTCATGAAGAAGCTATCCATTTGTTTTTCAGTGAAGGCAACCATCCCACATCGGGTCTGAAGAGTACTGAGTGCAGCGCCCGCAGATGTTAGGCAGCAAGCGTGTTCGTGTGGTTGTCATGCCCCTCATTCAGGTGTTATGCTGCACACAGGAGTCCCTCCTTCTCCCGCCCAAACCTTCCCTGGGCCACCCTGGGCTCCTCCAGGTGACCACCATGCTGTCTGAGAAGCGCCACCACACGCCTGCACCCCTCAGTGCAGACGCCACCACGGGCCGTGCCTGGGGACCTGGGAATTGCTTTAAAATACCAACACAAGGCAAAGGGTCAATATAAACACAGGTGGCAGAATTTCAATCACTGTGGAATCTGCATACTGAGTTTGTGAATGCTCCCGGTGAGATTTTTCTATACCTCTGTACACGCCTGAAATTTTTCATGATGAAATTCTTAAAAAGAGGTCAAGAGGCACCAAGGTCAGGCAAGGATTACTGTCAGTTCTGGGTGAAGGAGGTGAACATCTAAGCATCTTTCCACAGACTCCAAATGTCTTCCCTTTGCCCCTGAGGCCCTGCCCACCCAGCTCTCCGGCTCAGGTTGGCCTCTTTGGGCAACAGGGCTGTGGTCACTTTGGCTGCAGGTGGAGTTGGCCCATAAGGAGCCCCCACAGGAGCTGGGAGGAAGGAACAGAGTACGGTCAGGGGATTCATTCCCCCTGCAGCGTCACCAGGGCCTGGTTGTGTCCTTCAGCCCAAGGTCACTGTCCTTTTTTTTTTTTTTTTTTTTTTTTTTGAGACGGAGTCTCGGCTCTGTCACCCAGGCTGGAGTGCAGTGGCCGGATCTCAGCTCACTGCAAGCTCCGCCTCCCGGGTTTACGCCATTCTCCTGCCTCAGCCTCCCAAATAGCTAGGACTACAGGCGCCCGCCACCTCGCCTGGCTAGTTTTTTGTATTTTTTGGTAGAGACGGGGTTTCACCGTGTTAGCCAGGATGGTCTCAATCTCCTGACCTTGTGATCCGCCCCTCTCGGCCTCCCAAAGTGCTGGGATTATAGGCGTGAGCCACTGCGCCCGGCCGGTCACTGTCCTTCTCAGGGAGCCTGCTCTACATCGGGACTCTGCCCTTCAAGATTCAAGTAATTGCTCCTCCCTCAGTCCCTCGGGTCTCGAGGGTCATGATGCCATGGCTACTACTTTCCCTAAGTCTCAGGTTGGCTTCTCACGGTTCCGTTTCACCCTTTGCATATAAACCCATGATTGATCCTAACTGGACTGTGGGGTGCCTGTCTGGTAGAATCCTCCACACAGTTTGATCGCCTATTCCATCCAGGAGGGAGAAGGGGAGTCAAACCGACTGTGACAGGTACAGCGTACCAGACTGGCAGAAAAGTACTGCAAAGCGCCCATCAGTGTGGGCTCCCTCCTTTCCTTCCCGAGTTCCTTCACGTGCACATGGAACATAGATCGCTTACCCTTCAGAAGCTGAAAGAGTCAACAATGAGTCACCTTTTGCAGACCAGATGCAGACTGCAAATACTCCAAGGAAGGGCTCAGAATCTCACATGCAGACTGACTTTCCTGTCTCCCAGGATGCAGTAAAATGGAGCCCAGAGCTGGGAGCTGCAGGAAAGCCAAGTCCACCAAGTCCCCCCAACTTGACGAGGACCTCGGATGGTCAGGAGGCATCCTGTTGCCTTTCGACGATTCTTTTCCTAAAGATATTGTGTGGTGCTCATCGGGACTCTAACTGGGCCCTCTCTTTCCATCTTACATTTCCTATGTAATGGCCAAAGACACTAGATAAGCCTCTCCCCAAAACAGACTATGGCATACTTGGACACACGGAGGGATGACAGTGGCAAAAGAAAATCCCTGAAATCAACAAAGTGGGATTAGACAGCCAGGTTTGCAACTAACTGCTTATTAGGCTAAGACAGTGGTGAGCAGCACCTTTCCTAGAACACCTGTGAAATGAGAGGCACTTTGGGGCGCGAGAGTGATTCACACACTTAGAAAATACAGTGCCTCCCATGACTAGGCTTTGTGCTGTTTCTGGAGAAGGGAGACATGATAACAATGGTTGCCTTTTCTCGAGCACTCACTCTGTGTCAGATACGATGTTAAGTGTTTTACATGCATAATCCCTAACAATATTTCCTCATCATATGAAAAAAGTAACTGATTCAAGGCCACACGACTGGCAAATGGCAAAGCTGAGAGTCAAACCAAGGATGTCTGGCTCAAAAGTTTATGCTCTTTCCATTACACAACTTGTTTTCTCCTAAAGGAGGTGGAAGGATATTTGTTGAGAGTTTTGTTTCATTCGGATGCAGAGGTATCTAAGAAAAAGAGGAAAGAGGGAGAAGCCATACAAGACAGGCCCTTCTCTCCCCTCTCCTGGCCACATGTGAAGGACTGGTTTTGAGGCTCTGACAACATAAGATGAAGCCACAGTGTTCATGAAATACTGGGCAGGACTGAGTCCACACAGGGCCACCTCCCTCCCAGAAAGCACAATAAGCACAAGCATCAGGAGAAGCCATTCACCAACCCTCACCAGCCCATCCACAGGTTGCAGTCACCCTGGGCTCACGGGGACATTGGGTGCAGGGGAGAAACGTCTTTCAGAGGGCACCAGCTGCAAAGGCCACGGCAGGGCTCCTGGACCAACAGGCTCAAATGGAAAGAACATGAACAAACTTGTTCCCAAGCCCACGTGAGATGTCACCTCTCCAAGGACACCCAGAAATAGCTGGGGAAGAATTTAAGCAGATGAGAGAAGCATGGAGGTTAAGGTCTTGTCAAGCAAGTTTGGAGTTTGGAGCCATGGAGATATGTGTGTAAATATTCATTGACTATTTATCCTCATGAACTCCTGAAACCTAGGACAGGTGGAATATGGCTAATCCACTTGTTCCTTCTTTGGGTCATGACTCTATTTCTGGGTTACTGGCACTAGGTCATGGCCCCAAGCCCAGTCCACCCGTCCCTCATCACCTGTGTTCGCTGCTCATTTCCTTAGCCCTCTACTGCCCATCTGCTCATCCCTGGCTGCGCTGGTCTGCAGCTACGTGGACCCCATTGATCTGCCTGCTCTCCTGAACACTGGACGCTTCTCTACCATCTCCATTTTTAGTGCTCCCATTGTGATTCCATCAAAAACGTGTATTTCTTCTTTGTCTCTGACTTCTGGCACAGAGCACCTAAAACTCTATGAATTTTCTGAGTGATAGGAGTGTCTTTTGTTATTAATAAAGAACCCTTTTTGGCCTTACCTCAGTGTTCTTGGTATTCTTTTTTTTATTTTTTATTTTTTTATTTTTTTTGAGACAGAGTCTCACACTGTCATCCAGGCTGGAGTGCAGTGGCGTGATCTCGGCTCACTGCAAGTTCTGCTTCTCGGGTTCACGCCATTCTGCCTCAGCCTCCCAAGTAGCTGGGACTACAGGTGCCTGCCACCAAGCCCGGCTAATTGTTTGTATTTTTGGTAGAGACGTGGTTTCACCGTGTTAACCAGGGTGGTCTCGATCTCCTGACCTCGTGATCCACCCGCCTTGGCCTCCCAAAGTGCTGGGATTACTGGTGTGAGCCACGGACCCGGCCTTCTTGGTATTCTTTAGGTAGTTTCCAGATGGGGGCTGGTGGCCAGGGGAACCAACCACGTGATTAACACGCTGGAACTTTCGGTCTCACTCCCGATCTCCAGGGAGGGGAGATGTGCTGGAGATTGAGTTCCATCACCAATGGCCCTCTTTTCCACTACACCTCGTCCTGGGGCCGTGTCTTTGGCCCAGCTATTCAGTTGTAGCAAGAATGCTGCTAAGTTAGTTTAGCGAGACTCCCCTACCTTTAATATCTGATCAGCTTGGCCTGCCATCAGCAAGAATCCCCTACCCTTGACGTCTCTCCTTGGGAATTTCCATGCATTGACCCCTCTGCTCCTTGACTAGAAATCCCCAGCTCTCTTTGCCATATTGGGAGTTGAGCCCAATCTCACCCCTATTGTGTAGTCATGACATCTATTGCAATAGCCCTAAACAAAGTCGTCCTCACCATTTAAACAAATGTCAGAATAATTTGTTCTTTAACACTTACAGTGTCATGACTTGCATAGGATCAGATTCATCATCAGGGCTGGGCACAATGGCTCACACGTGTAATCCCAGCACTTTGGGAGGCTGAGGCGGGTGGATCACCTGAGGTCAGAAGTTTGAGACCAGCTTGGCCAAGATGGTGAAATCCCATCTCTGCTAAAAATACCAAAAAAATTAGCCAGGTGTGGTGACGCACACCTGTAGTCCCAGCTACTCGGGAGGCTGAGGCAGAAGGGTCACCTGAACCCGGGAGACAGAGGCTGTCGTGAGCCGGGATCGTGTCACTGCACTCCGGACTGGGTGACAGAGCAAGAATCCCTCTCAAAAACAAACAAAAATTTCATCATTGGACTCCTGGACCTCTCATCTTATCACTGGATCCTGGGACCTCTCCTACCCAGACACACACCTTTGAAGCCTTTTTCTTCAGTTCTGACTGATAGATTAGGGATCCGTTCATCAGTCCAACTCCTAAGCCAGTGCTCCAGGTAAAGACAGACTTTGATTTTTAAGATTCTGAGTATACTGTAGAAGCTGGGTTAGAGGAGTCCCAGGCTTCTCTGTTCATTCGACAGAAAGGCTGGGTCAGAGTCCCGGGCTTCTCTGTTTATTAGATATAGAGGCTGGGTCAGAGTCCTAGGCTTCATTGCTTGCAAAGTATCATTAGTTAAGAGTATGGGAGCTTCTCGGTCACTGAAACCCCCTTCCCAAGCCCTTGATGGCTGTATGCTCCACCACTAGGACCACTAGGGCAGGCACTCTGTCCACTTCATTCCTTATGGCATAATTTTGCTAAGGATAATTTGGAACTTTGATGGCTTCCCCAGACAGGCTCCTTTGAGACCTCCCCCTTCCTATCGCCTCTGTCCCTCTTTCCTCCTTCTACCACCTTTGATCTTCCCTTCAGTTCCTTTGAATCCTTTAATACGTTGCCTTTGAAACCCCTACTTCTCCACCATCCATCTATCCACTTCCACCAGAACTTTCCCTTCCCACTCCAGCCCCCCACCTCCCTACAATCACTGGAATCTTAGACCTCCTACCCACATCAGGAGCTCTCAAAGGACCCCCAAAAGCAATCAGATATATAAGCAAATGAAAATCTTACAAGTCTCCTCCACAAATATTGGTGGAAAGCATTAGCCCTCGTACTGAGCAGGTAACCTTACCTTATTCCATCTGTCAGAAACACAATGCAGATAAAAATAGGAAGCAGGGCAAAGATGAAAGCCAAGTATTTTATATAAACCTGTGAATTTTGTTTTACTCTTTTTACCTGACATGTGGCTAAAATATTAGAATGAAAGCTACAAGGTCTCTATTGCACCTGTATGTAAGTTTATATACGTATGAATGTATGTATGCATGCATGTTATGTATGTATGGTATTTTTCTACTTCTGCATGGGATTGCCAAGTTAATTTATAAAATCCCTTAAAGGATTTCTATTCACATTGGCTTAGAGATAAATCAGAACTCATATAAATTCAGGCCGGGAACAGTGGTTCATGCCTGTAATCCCAGCACTTTGGGAGACCGAGGCGGACAGATTATTTGAAGTCAGGAGCTCGCGACCAGTCTGGCCAACATGATGAAACCCTGTCTCTACTAAAAACACAAAATTAGCCAGGTATGGTGGCGGGTGCCAGTAATCCCAGCTACTTGGGAGGCTGAGGCAGGAGAATTGCTTGAACCCAGGAGGCAGAGGTTGCAGTGAGCCAAGAGTGTGCCACTGCACTCCAGCCTGGGCGACAGAGCCAGATTCTGTCTCAAACCAAAAAAAAAAAACTTATATAAATTCAATATCCTAAAACTCCCAGAAATCCAGATGCTAACCCAAATGTTTTTCAAGTTCACATGATTTGAGTAAATGTTTAATAACTAAGACTAGTTTGGAAGTACTGGTTTAATAAAAATGAATGATCAGCATTAAATATAAGCATTATTCTTGGATTTACAGCCAATTAAGGTAAAATTATAACCACTAGATGTTTAAGATTATTCTTTAAATTATAAATTTAACCTAAGAACAAGTGTGTAAGTGAAGATGCAGTAAAAATGAATTGCTTGATATACATTATTTCATGTATATCAAGCAGTAAAACAAATAGAAACCCACATATTTAAATCTTTTCACTTTTTTTTTAAATTTTGTGATACATGCCTAACATATGTATGTTAACTGAAAATAGTTAACAGGGAAAAAACTTAAGATGATGGCTAGCTTTGTATAATGTTATAATATGTTTGCTAAAAACAGTTTCTAAAATCTTTTTGGCAACCAGCAGCCTTAGAGTTATACTAAGTAATAGACATTCATTAGCAATTTCTAAGCAATCTCAAGTACTGAAACATTAATTACAAAGCCTAAGTTTAAGATTACATAATTTTGGCTTCTTATTCTTATATGGTCTAGGAGGCCTATGTATTTAGGCTTGTTAATAAATATGAAAAATTATGCTATAAGACAGCATAATCCTATAATAATTGTGAGATTGTAGATTCATAAAACTTGCTAGCCTTCTACAGAACGCTGGTACACAACAGACAATTGACAGTTGTCTACTTCCTTGTTCTTTCTGTTAAAGGTGCTAATGGTTAAAAATTATAATCCATATTTGTAAAGGAAACTACTGCAGTTAATAAGGGTGAGGTGAAACAACTTTGTTTGCAAAGTATATTTTCATTAAGGGAAAAGAGAGTAATTTTATTCTAAAGTAAAATGACTGGTTGTTCCAGAATGAGAAAGAAACAAATATAGGACAAAACTTGAATAACTATAAAAAGTTGTAGAACGTTTGTGAGAAATATTGCAAAAGGAATCTTATCTCACGTGGCCAAAACTAAGATTGGATGAATTTATTTATAAGATTTCTTTTTTTTTAATGCATTTCAGTCTCTGTAAAATGACAAAGTTTTCTTGGATTATTGATATGCTCTTAATAACATATTGTAAAAAGGTTTTCTTTATCTTTTGAGTAATCCACCTGGGAAACCAAGATTCTATGTCTTCTGAGAATAATTTCCTGTCCTAACCTTTACCATGTCCTTGGCAATTTAAAAGGACCAAGTCTTCTCACATTTAAGAGCTAAGGTTTTTTACAATTATGTTACCACCTCTATTTACTTTTGAATACTGTTATTGTCATACCAAAGAAAAGAGTCAAACTCTGTTCCCAGTCAAACTTCTGTTCCCAGAAGGAAATAAGCAAAGAAATCTCCAAAGGACCAAAAACCCCCAGGTTATCAGTTATGTCCCCTTCAAGCTTTAGGGGGAGGGGAATTTGGCCCAACCCGGTACATGTCCCCTTCTCCCTGTCTGATTTAAAGCAGATCAAGCTTCCTGGGGAAGTTTTCAGATGATCCTGATAGGTACATAGATGTCCTACAGGGTCTAGGGCAAACCTTCGACCTCACGTGGAGAGATGTCATGCTACTGTTAGATCAAACCCTGGCCTTTAATGAAAAGACTGCAGCTTTAGCTGCAGCCCGAGAGTTTGGAGATACTTGGTATCTTAGTCCAGTAAATGATAGAATGACAGCAGAAGAAAGGGACAAACTCCCTAGCGGTCAGCAAGCCATCCCCAGTATGGATCCCCACTGGGACCTTGACTCAGATCATGGGGACTGGAGTCGTAAACATCCACTGACCTGTGTTCTAGAAGGACTAAGGAGAATTAGGAAAAAGCCCATGAGTTATTCAATGATGTCCACCATAACTCAGGGAAAGGAAGAAAATCCTGCCTTTCTCTAGCGACTACGGGAGGCCTTAAGAAAATATACTCCCCTGTCACCCGAATCACTCAAGGGTCAAGTGATTCTAAAAGATGAGTTTATTACCCTATCAGTCACAGATATCAGGAGAAAGCTCCAAAAGCAAGCCCTGGGCCCTGAAAAAAATTTGGAGGCATTATTAAACCGGGCAACATCGGTGTTCTATAATAGGGACCAAGAGGAACAGGCCCAAAAGGAAAAGCAAGATCAGAGAAAGGCCACAGCCTTAGTCATGGCCCTCAGTCAAACAAACCTTGGTGGTTCAGAGAGGACAGAAAACAGAGCAGGCCAATCACCTAGTAGGGCTTTGTTATCAGTGTGGTTTACTAAGACACTTTAAAAAAGATTGTCCAATGAGAAACAAGCTGCCCCCTCACCCATGTCCACTATGCCGAGGCAATCACGGGAAGGCGCACTGCCCCAGAGGATGAAGGTTCTCTGAGTCAGAAGCCCCCAACCAGATGATCCAACAACAGGACTTAGGGTGCCCAGGGCAAGTGCCAGCTCATGTCATCACCCTCAGTGAGCCCTGGGTATGTTTAACCATTGAGGGCCAGGAAATTGACTTCCTCCTGGACACTGGCACGACCTTCTCAGTGTTAATCTCCTGTCCTGGATGACTGTCCTCAAGGTCTGTTACTATCGAGGAATCCTGGGACAGCCTGTAACCAGGTATTTCTCTCACCTCCTCAGTTGTAATTCGGAGACTTTGGTCTTTTCATATGCCTTTCTTGTGATGCCTGAAAGTCCTACACCCTTATTAGGGAGGGATATATTAGCCAAGACTGGAGCTATTATCTACATGAATATGGGGAACAAGTTACCCATTTGTTGTCCCCTACTTGAGGAGGGAGTCAACCCTGAAGTCTGGGCATTGGAAGGACAATTTGGAAGGGCAAAAAATGCCCACCCAGTCCAAATCAGGCTAAAAGATCCTACCACTTTTCCTTATCAGAGGCAATATCGCTTAAGGCCTGAAGCTCATAAAGGATTACAGAATATTGTTAAACATTTAAAAGCTCAAGGCTCAGTAAGGAAATGCAGCAGTCCCTGCAACACCCCAATTCTAGGAGTACAAAAACCAAATGGTCAGTGGAGACTAGTGCAAGATCTTAGACTCACCAATGAGGCAGTAATTCCTCTATATCCAGTTGTACCCAACCCCGATACCCTGCTCTTTCAAATACCAGAGGAAGCAGAATGGTTCACTGTTCTGGACCTCAAGGGTGCCTTCTGTATTCCCCTGCACTCTGACTCCCAGTTTCTCTTTGTCTTTGAGGATCCCACAGACCACACGTCCCAACTTATGTGGGCGGTCTTGCCCCAAGGGTTTAGGGATAGCCCTCATCTGTTTGGTCAGGCACTGGCCCAAGATCTAGGCCACTTCTCAAGTCCAGGCACTCTGGTCCTTCAGTATGTGGATGATTTGCTTTTGACTACCAGTTCAGAAGCCTCATGCCAGCAGGCTACTCTAGATCTCTTGAACTTTCTAGCTAATCAAGGGTACAAGGGGTCTAGGTTGAAGGCCCAGCTTTGCCTACAGCAGGTCAAATATCTAGGCCTAATCTTAGCCAGAGGGACCAGGGCCCTCAGCAGGGAACGAATACAGCCTGTACTGGCTTATCCTCACCCTAAGACATTAAAATAGTTGCGGGGGTTCCCTGGAATTACTAGCTTTTGCCGACTATGGATCCCTGGATACAGCGAGATAGCCAGGCCCCTCTATACTCTAACCAAGGAAACCCAGAGGGCAAAATACTCATCTAGTAGAATGGGAACCAGAGGCAGAAACAACCTTCAAAACTTTAAGGCAGGCCCTAGTACAAGCTCCAGCTTTAAGCCTGCCCACAGGACAAAACTTCTCTTTATATGTCACAGAGAGAGCAGGTATAGCTCTTGGAGTCCTTACTTAGACTCGTGAGAGAACCCCACAACCAGTGGCATACTTAAGTAAGGAAACTGATGTAGTAGCAAAAGGCTGGCCTCATTGTTTATGGGGAGTTGCGGCAGTGGCTGTCTTAGTGTCAGAGGATATCAAGATAATATAAGGAAAGGATCTCGCTGTCTGGACTACTCGTGATGTAAATGGCATATTAGGTGCCAAAGGAAGTTTATGGCTATCAGACAACCGCCTACTTAGATACCAGGCGCTACTCCTTGAGGGACCAGTGCTTCCAATACGTATGTGTGTGGTCCTCAACCCTGCCACTTTTCTCCCAGAGAATAGGGAACCAATCGAGCATGACTGCCACCAAATTATAGTCCAGACTTATGCCACCCGAGATGATCTCTTAGAAGTCCCCTTAGCTAATCCTGACCTTAACCTATATACTAATAGAAGTTCATTTGTGGAGAATGGGATACGAAGGGCAGATTATGCCATAGTTAGTGATGTAACTGTACTTGAAAGTAAGCCTCTTCCTCCAGGGACCAGCGCCCAGTTAGCAGAACTAGTGGCACTTACCCGAGCCTTAGAACTGGGAAAGCGAAAAAGAATAAATGTGTATACAGATAGCAAGTACGCTTATCTAATCCTACATGCCCATGCTGCAATATGAAAGAAAAGGGAGTTCCTAACCTCTGGGAACCCCCATTAAATACAACAAGTAAATCATGGAGTTACTGCACGCAGTGCAAAAACCCAAGGAGGTGGCAGTCTTATGCTGCCGAAGCCATCAAAAAGGGGAAGGAGAAGGGAGAACAGCAGTATAAGCAGCAGACAGAGGCAGGGAAAGACCAGCAGAAAGGAAAGAGAAAGAGACAGAAAGTCAGAGAGAGAGAGAGAGGAAGAAACAGAGAGACAAAAAGGAGGAGTCAAAGAAAGAGGAAGAGAGAGACAAAGAGGGAATCAGAAAGAGAGATGAAGTCAGAGAGAAAGTGAAAGATAGAAGTAGTAAAGAAAAAACAGTGTACCCTATTCCTTTAAAAGCCCCCAGGGTAAATTTCTAAATGTCTACCTAGCCAAGGCATATTCTTCCTATGTGGAGCATCGACCTGTATCTGCCTCCCCACTAACTGGACAGGCGCCTGCGCCTTGGTCTTTCTGAGTCCCAACATTAATATTGCCCCAGGAAATCAGACCTTATCAGTACCCCTCAAAGCTCAAGTCTGTCAGCACAGAGCCATGCAACTGATACCCCTACTTATAGTGTTACTAGGCTACTGCTACAGGAACCAGAATAGCCGGTTTATCTACTTCATTATCCTACTACCACACACTCTCAAAGGATTTCTCAGACAGTTTGCAAGAAATAACGAACTCTATCCTTACTTTACAATCCCAAATAGACTCTTTAGCAGTAGTGACTCTCCAAAACTGCTGAGGCCTAGACCTCCTCACGGCTGAGAAAGGAGGACTCTGCACCTTCTTAGGGGAAGAGTGTTGTTTTTACACTAACCAGTCAGGGATAGTACAAGATGCCACCTGGCATTTACAGGAAAAGGCTTCTGAAATCAGACGATGCCTTTCAAACTCTTATATCAACCTCTGGAGTTGGGCAACATGGCTTCTCCCCTTTCTAGGTCCTGTGGCAGCCATCTTGCTGTTACTCGCCTTTGGGCCCTGTATTTTTAAACTTCTTGTCAAATTTGTTTCCTCTAGAATCAAGGCCATCAAGCCTCAGACGGTCTTACAAATGGAACCCCAAATAAGTCCAACTAACAACTTCTACCAAGGACCCCTGGACCGACCCACTGGCACTTTCACTGGCCTAGAGAGCTCCCCTCTGGAGGACACTACAACTGCAGGGTCCCTTCATCGCCCCTATCCATCAGGAAGTAGCTAGAGCAGTCATCGGCCAAATTCCCAACAGCAGTTGGGGTGTCCTGTTTAGAGGGGGGATTGAGAGGTGAAAACATGCTAGCAGCCCTCACTCTCGGCACCTCCTCAGGCTCAGCTTCCATTCTGGTGGTGCTTGAGGAGCCCTTCAGCCCACCATGGCACTGTGGGAGCCCCTCTCTGGGCTGGCCGAGGCCACAGTCAGCTCCCTCTGCTTGCAGGGAGGTGTGGAGGGAGAGGCACAGGCGGGAGCTGGGGCTGTGCATGGCGCTCGAGGGCCAGTGCGAGTTCCGGGTAGGGGTGGCCTTGGCAGGCCCTGCACTCAGAGCGGCCAGCCAGCACCGCTGGCCCCCAGCAGTGAGGGGCTTAGCACCCACGCCAGCAGCTGCAGAGGATATGCCGGGTCCTCCAGCAGTGCCAGCCTACCAGTGCTACACTCGAATTCTCACCAGGCCTCAGCTGCCTCCCTGCGGGGCAGGGCTCGGGATCTGCAGCTCACCATGCCCGAGTCTCCCCCTCCCCACCCCATGGGCTCCTATGCAGCCCGAGCCTCCCCAACGAGCGCCGCCTCCTGCGCCCATCGACTGCCCAAGGGCTGAGGAGTGCAGGCGCATGGCGCGGGACTGGCAGATAGCTCCGCCTGTAGCCCTGGTGCAGGATCCACTAGGTGAAGCCAGCTGGGCTCCTGAGTCTAGTAGGTACTTAGAGAACCTTTATGTCTAGCTAAGGGATTGTAAATACACCAGTCAGCACCCTGGGTCTAGCTCAAGGTTTGTAAATACACCAATCAGTACTCTGTATCTAGCTAACCTAGTGGGGACTTGGAGAACTTTTCTATCTAGCACTCTGTGTCTAGCTAAAAGACTGTAAATGCACCCATCAGCACTCTGTGTCTAGCCCAAGGTTTGTAAACACACCAATCAGCACTCTGTGTCTAGATCAAGGTTTGTAAATGCACCAATCAGTGCTCTGTGTCTAGCTAATATCTAGTGGGGACTTGGAGAACCTTTATCTCTAGCTAAGGGATTGTAAATACACCAATCAGCACCCTGGACCTAGCTCAAGGTTTGTAAATACACCAATCAGTACTCTGTATCTAGCTAACCTAGTGGGGACTTGGAGAACTTTTCTGTCTAGTACTCTGTGTCTAGATAAAGGATTATAAATGCACCAATCAGCACTCTGTGTCTAGCTCAGGGATTACAAACACATCAATCAGCACTCTGTCAAAATGGACCAATCAGCTCTCTGTAAAATGGACCAATCAGCTCTCTGTAAAAGAGACCAATCAGCAGGATGTGGGTGGGGTCAGATAAGGGAATAAAAGCAGGCTGCCTAAGGCAGCAGTGGCAACCTGCTCAGGTCCCCTTCTACACTGTGGAAGCTTTGTTCTTTTGCTCTTTGCAAAAAATCTTGCTGCTGCTCACTCTTTGGGTCCACGCTGCCTTTATGAGCTGTAACACTCACCGCGAAGGTCTGCAGCTTCACTCCTGAGGCCACTGAGACCATGAACCCACCAGGAGGAATAACCAACTCCGGACAGGAGGATCAAACAACTCCAGACACGCCGCCTTAAGAGCTGTAACACTCACTGCGAAGGTCTGAAGCTTCACTCCTGAAGCCAGTGAGACCACAAACCCACCAGAAGGAAGAAACTCCAAACACGTCCAAACATCAGAAGGAACAAACTCCAGACACACCATCTTTAAGAACTGTAACACTCACCACAAGGGTCCGTGGCTTCATTCTTGAAGTCAGTGAGACCAAGAACCCACTAATTCTGGACACACTGACATGCCCAAACATGTCTTGTACTGTAATGGACAGCCTCTCCCCACCTAATTAGCCATATTCAATTTTAAACAGTAGCCAATCAGGTCAGTTTAGATAGTACACTCCTACTCCAGTCAATGGGGACAGGACACAGAAGCACGGACTAACCATGTTAGGGAAAAAACCCCCTTCCCTCCTTTGTTTGGTGGGTTCTCACAGTGGCCAAAAGTGTGAGCGGCACCCTTCTGCAGAAGTAAATTTGCCTTGCTGAGAAATCCTTTGAGTGCTCGTTTTCCTTGTGACTGTGAGCTCTTGTTTCTAACATCCCCCATCAGAGACATGCTAGCCCCTAGATAAGCCCCCTCCAGCCAGGAAGATGCCAGCCTCAAGGTAACCTCCCCTCCTATGAGAGAGCTTCCAACCCTGCCATAAACTTCTCCACACACAAACATTCCAAGCTTGTTATAAGCCCCCTCACCCTAAAACCAATATATACTCTTAGCCTGTAAGAGAAAGTGCTCCTGACTGCAATCAGTCAGGGGTGCCTCTCAGGTTTTAACTACAGAAAACCTGTCTTTGACTGCCAAGCCACGTTTCATGCTTCTTTCCTCTTTCTTTAACTCTCACAATTATCTCCTGGATCTGGGAAGGAAGGAAGGAAAACAAACGGGGGAAGGGGATTCTCTGTGGAATGTGGATTTTTCCTGCAAGAGATTTAGCACAGCAATTTCAAGGTATGGCAAGGAAATATATTTTGGGGTTAAATCTTTTTCCCTTGTCTCATAATGTTATGCCAGAGTGAGACTGAATTGTAAGTCACAATATAGGGTCAAATATAACCCATCTGATGAGAATTTATGGTTTATAGGGCATGAATCCCTAGACCCCTTAGATAGGAATTTGGGTAAGATAAAAATCAGAGCTTAGTCCTCAGTCACTTTGGTAAAATAGGTAGCTAAGCATTGTTTCACACCAACCTAACATCCTATTTAGTCAAATGTTCAAACCTCTTGACATTTTTGACAATTTTGCCTTCCCCAAATCAAATCCTAAACAAAACCTTGATCTACAATTGACCTTGAGTTTTCCCATACGGCCCTTGGAAAATCCTCCCAAATTTGTTCTTTCACCTTGTAAATAGAGTGATGTTAAAAATTATTAAGTTTATTTGATATGTTGAACTGAACGATAAACATTATCAAATAAAAAAAGATACCTAACTTTTACTAGGTTACATTCAAATGGGTAAATATTATTAATAGAAATATTTTGGAAATTATAAGAAGTTCCTAGAAAATGTGTCAATACCTGCATTGTCCATGACATGTCCTGGTATAATATTTTTAATCGTAATTCTAGTTACTGTTTTAAAATGTTACACATATAAAAGAAAAAGATTTTGGGCCCCCAAAATCGCTAAGGAAAAGTCAAGCTTGGAACTGCTTAGGGCCAGCCTGCCTCCCATTCTGTTCAAAGTCACTCCTCTGCTCACTGAGATAGATGCATGTCTGATTTGCCTCCTCCGGCTTAATCAGAAACTCAAAAGAATGTAACCACTTGTGTATCACCTATGACCTGGAAGCTCCCTCCCCACTTCCAGTCTTCCTGCCTTTGCTTAAAGTTGTCCCACCTTTCCAGACCAAACCAATGTATTTCTTACATATATTGATGGATGTCTCATGTCTCCCTTAATGTATAAAACCAACCTGTGCCCTGACCTCCTTGGGCACACGTCATCAGGACTTCCTGAGAGGCTGTGTCATGGACACAGCCTTGGCAAAATTAACTTTGGCAAATCAACCTTGGCAAAATTAACTTTCTAAATTAACTAAGACCTATCTCAAATTTGGGGGGTTCACGTGTGCCACAGAAATAACAAAATTTCCTTGCCAAATAAACTTTCATTAGTTTTTTAACCATCTTAAGGCTTTTGCATCATTTTTGTTTTACTTTCTACTGTGATGCTTTTCCAGAAGCATCTGTAATCAACTACAGGCCGAAGTGCTTGTCCTCAACAAACAGGGACTGCCTCAGAGACCCATGGAAAGAACTAAGCCAGGTACTCTGGGAACAGACTCCTAATGGCATTCCTTATTAACTTTGAAGCCACACTACTAGACTAAGAGTTTCCAGAGGCCAGGCATGGTGGCTCCCACCTCTAATCCAGCACTTTGGGGGGCCAAGGCAGGCGGATCACGAGGTCAGGAGATGGAGACCATCCTGGCTAACATGGTGAAACCCCATCTCTACAAAAAATACAAAAAATTAACCGGGTGTTGTGGTGGGCGCCTGTAGTCCCAGCTACTTGGGAGGCTGAGGCAGGAGAATGGCGTGAACGCAGGAGGCGGAGCTTGCAGTGAGCTGAGATCAAGCCACTGCATTCCAGCCTGGCGACAGAGCGAGACTCCGTCTCAAAAAAAAAAAAAAAGGAAGTTTCCAGAGATCTAGTAGAGAAGCTATAGATTCCTAAAATTGCTAACCTCAGATCAAGCAGAACAAGAATTAATTACATGGGACTGAATGAACTAACAAATGATTGTAATGGCTTTTGTTTGGAATATTGCGGTTGGATTTAAGAAATTTCTTTCCTTTTCTGTTAAGCTATCTGTAACTGTTAAGCTACCTATAATTCACAATCTATACCATGCAATTTAGTGATTATGCCTTTGTAAACAAAAATAAAGCATTTGTCTTTGCCTTCCCACCTAATCCCTCCAGAATTCAGAAACTCATCTTCATGGTTATATAGTTATTTGCATAAGTTCAATAGGAATCTGTTCCCCTTGTAGCAAGACATAATTGGAAACTTTGGCCATATGACAAAGGCTTTGACTGGAATGTCATATTTGAGAATGATATGCACAGAATCAGATATAAGCAGACAGTTCTAAGGAATGAAGGTTGACTTTATGGAGAGAATGCTTACAAAGCCCTCTCGGGAAACCTGCCTGGTACCTTGCTTATGGAGTTCCCAGCCTTTCAGAAGAGTAAAGAAGGTCATTATCTGGCAGGCCCAGGAACCTTAGCACCTAGAAAAGAGAGGAATTCACACAAATATATAGGTATTGTAGATAAAGTCTGAGAGCAAGTTCTTAGCATGGCTTCCTAACCTGCAGTTGCTTTCCAAAAGTTTAATCTGGGCTGGACTTGATGGCTCATGCCTATAACCCCAGCACTTTAGGAGGCTGAGGTGGGCAGATCATGAGGTCAGGAGTTCGAGACCAGCCTGGCCAACATGGTGAAACTCGTCTTTACTAAAAATACAAAAAAAATTAGCTGGGCATGGTGGCAGATGCCTGTAATCCCAGCTACTTGGGAGGCTGAGGCAGGAAAATCGCTTGAACCCAGAAGGCGGAGGTTTCAGTGAGCTGAGACCGCACCACTGCACTCTAGCCTGGGCAACAGAGCGACAGAGTGAGATTCCATCTGAAAAAAAAAAAAAAAGTTTAATCTGAAATTCCTTGTCACAAGTTTCAGCAAAGCAAACTTTAAAAAACTCACATCTTTGTTGTTTGGAATAGTTTCAAAAGCAATGGTACCAGCTCCTCTTTGTACCTCTGGTAAAATTCAGCTGGTCCTGGGCTTTTTTTTGGTTGGTAGGCTATTAGTTTCTGCCTCAATGTCAGAACTGGTTTTTGGTCTATTCAGGGATTCGAATTATTCCTGGTTTAGTCTTGGGAGGGTGTATATGTCCAGATATTTATCCATCTTCTCTAGATTTTCTAGTTTATTTGGGTAGAGGTGTTTATACTATTCTCTGATGGTAGTATGTATTTCTGTGGGATCAGTGGTGATATTCCCTTTATCATTTTTTTATTATGTCTATTTGATTCCCCTCTCTTTTCTTCTTTATTAGTCTGGCTAGTGGTCTATTTTGTTAATCTTTTCAAAAAAACAGCTCCTGGATTCATTGACATTTTGGAGGGTTTTTCATGTCTCTATCTCCTTCAGTTCTACTCTGATCTTTATTATTTCTTGTCTTCTGCTAGCTTTTGAATTTGTTTGGTCTTGCTTCTCTAGTTCTTTTAATCTTAATGTTAGGGTGTGAATTTCAGATCTTTCCCGCTTTCTCCTGTGGGCATTTAGTGCTATACATTTCCCTCTAAACGCTGCTTTAGCAGCATCCCAGAGATTCCGGTACATTGTGTCTTTGTTCTCATTGGTTTCAACGAACTTATTCATTTCTGCCTTAAGTTTGTTATTTACCCAGTAGTCATTCAGGAGCAGATTGTTTAGTTTCCATTTAGTTGTGCAGTTTTGGGTGAGTTTCTTAATCCTGAGTTCTAATCCGATTGCACTGTGGTCTGAAAGGCTGTTATGATTTAGGTTCTTTTGCATTTGCTGAGGAGTGTTTCACTTCCAATTATGTGGTCAATTTTTAGTGCGATATGGTGCTGAGAAGAATGTATATTCTGTTGCTTTGGGGTGGAGAGTTCTGTAGATGTTGGATGCAAGGTTGGTTCAACATATACAAATCAATAAACGTAATCTATCACATAAAGAGAACCAATGACAAAAAAACACATGATTATCTCAATAGATGCAGAAAAGGCCTTTGATAAAATTCAACACCCCTTCATACTAAAAATTCTCAATAAACTAGGCATTGATGGAACGTATCTCAAAATAATAACAGCTATTTATAACAGACCCACAGCCGATATCATACTGAATGGGCAAAAGCTGGAAGCATTCCTTTTGAAACCCAGCATAAGACAAGGATGCCCTCTCTCACCACTCTTATTCAAAATAGTATTGGAAGTTCTGGCCAGGGCAATCAGGCAAGAGAAAGAAACAAAGGGTATTCAAATAGGAAGAGAGGAAGTCAAATTGTCCCTGTTTGCAGATGACTTGATTGCATATTTGGAAAACCCCATCGTCTCAGCCCAAAATCTACTTAAGCTGATAAGCAACTTCAGCAAAGTCTCAGGACACAAAATCAATATGAAAAAATCACAAGCATTTCTATAGACCAATAATAGAGAGCCAAATCATGAGTGAACTCTCATTCACAATTGCTACAAAAAGAATAAAATACCTAGGAATACAACTTACAAGGGATGTGAAGGAGCTCTTCAAGGAGAACTACAAACCACTGCTCAAGGAAATATGAGAGGACACGAACAAATGGAAAAACATTCCATGCTCATGGATAGGAAGAATCAATATTGTGAAAATAGCCATACTGCCCAAAGTAATTTATAGATTCAATGCTATCCTCATCAAGCTACCATTGATTTTCTTCAAAGAATTAGAAAAAACTACTTGAAATTTCATATGAAACCAAAAAAGAGCCCATATAGCCAAGACGATCCTAAGCAAAAATAACAAAGCTGGAGGCATCACACTACCAGACTTCAAACTATACTACAAGTCTACAGTAGCCAAAACAGCATGGTACTGGTACCAAAACAGATATATAAACCAATGGAACAGAACAGAGGCCTCAGAAATAATGCCACACGTCTACAACCATCTGATCTTTGACAAACCTGACAAAAACAAGCAGTGGGGAAAGGATTCCCTATTTAATAAATTGTATTGGGAAAACTGACAAGCCATTTGCAGAAAACTGAAACTGGACCCCTTCCCTATACCTTATACAAACATTAACTCAAGATGGATTAAAGACTTAAATGTAAGACCTAAAACCATAAAAATCCTAGAATACCTAGGCAATACCATTTAGTACATAGGCATGGGCAAAGACTTCATGACTACAACACCAAAAGCAATGGCAACAAAAGCCAAAATAGACAAATGGAGTCTAATTAAACTAAAGAGCTTTTGCACAACAAAAGAAACTATCATCAGAGTGAACAGGCAACCTTATAGAATGGGAGAAAACTTTTGCAGTCTATCCATCTGACAAAGGGCTGCTCTCCTGAATCTACAAGGAACTTAAACAAATTTACAAGAAAAAAAACAACCTCATCCAAAAGTGGACAAAGGATATAAACAGACACTTCTCAAAAGAAGATATATAAGTGGCCAACAAGCATATGAAAAAAAGCTCATCACTGGCCATTACAGAAATGCAAATCAAAACCACAATGAGATACCATCTCACGCCAGTTAGAATGGTAATCATCAAAAAGTCAGGAAACAACAGATGCTGGAGAGGATATGGAGAAATAGGAACACTTTTACACTGTTGGTGGGAGTGTAAATTAGTTCAACCATTGTGGAAGACAGTGTGGTGATTCCTCAAGGATCTAAAGCCAGAAATATAATTTGACCCAGCAATCCCATTACTGGGTATATACCCAAAGGATTATAAATCATTCTACTATAAAGACACATGCACATGTATGTTTATTGCAGCTCTGTTCACAATAGCAAAGATTGGAACCAACCCAAATGCCCATCAATGATAGACTGGATAAAGGAAATATGGCACATATACCCAACGGAATACTATGCAGCCATAAAAAAGGATGAGTTCCTGTCCTTTGCAGGGACATGGATGAAGCTGGAAACCATCATTCTCAGCAAGCTAACACAGGAACAGAAAATCAAACACCACATGCTCTCACTCATAAGTGGGAGCTGAACAATGAAAACACATGGACACAGGGAGGTGAACATCCCACACCAGGTCCTGTCAGGGGCTGGGGGTTAGGGGAGGGATAGCATTAGGAGAAATACCTAATGTAGATGACGCGTTGATGGGTGCAGCAAACCACCATGGCACATGTATACCTATGTAACAAACCCGCACGTTCTGCACATGTATCCCAAAATTTAAAGTATAATAAAAAAAAACCATGTTCTAATATTAAGTATTATTTCTCCTAATATCAACTAAATAACTGCCAATTCCACAGAAAACACTTCTCTTACCACAAATTCGTATCATGAATTTTAGTATTTTCAAATCACAATAAATTTACAAAAAGGGTGAATTTTATTTTATGTAAATTGTATCCTGTTAAACCTGACTTTAAAAAATTAATGGGCCAAAAAAAAAAAAGCCTCACGTCATCAATTATCATTTTTTGCATTTATGTAAATAATCAAGCCAAATCTAATAAAACTAGACATTTTACAAATGAGAACAATCTTACTTTGGTTATCTTGAATGAAAAAGGGGGCAGCACTGTAGAGAGGTATTTTATGCTTCAATAGATAACTACAGCACACCCTTATGGGTTATCAGTCTCTAGATGTGTTCATTGTCTTTGAGCTATTTTTCACCTCCTTGCAAATTAAAGTCAGCCATTTGGCACATTGTATCTTCCACACTCTGCTCCAGGACACTGGAGTCTATGACATCACCAAGGACATTCAAACTGAAAGCCAGGAAAGCCACTGGAGGGTCACTGCCATCCTCATTCTGCCACCCGAAGATACTGCAAGCCGGACATCTAGACTCAGAAACCGAGTTTACAGTCTGTTCTACCCATGCATCTTTGTTTTTCTTTTCATTTTTCAAAAATGTCTGACTTATTGAACCATCCAGCAAATATTCTCTATTCAGCTGGTCCTTAATGAACAAAAGACAACCAACAAGAAATGGACTTAGATTGTTCAGACAGAAGAATCGCTCTTCTTTCATGAACAACAAGGGGAACTGAAATAGTCTTTCTCTTTAACCAAACATTAGACAGGCTCCCCTACGCCCTCTTTTTGACAAGGCATTGTCTTCCGGTCCTGCCTTTGACCTGCCTAGCTCAGTTGGTGCATGCATCCCGCCAAGTCAGTTCAGACAGAATTCCCTGACTCTGGCTATCTGATCACCTCCATATCCCATCGGATTCCTCAACCCCACCTTGAGAGCCGATCATCGTTTCAAGTCAGTTCAGCAAAAGTCCCTGACTTTTGACATTCCCCCTTCGTAATTTTCCACGCAGTGACCCCTCACACTGCTCATTGGCTGTGAATCCTCAGCTGTCTTTGCTGTATTAGAAGTTGAGCCCCCATCCCTCTGCCCTGTTGCAGTGGTCTTGATGCCTATCAAAGCAGTCCTGAGTAAAGTCTTCTTTACTATTTTAATAGGGTCAGAATATGATTTTGAGCAAGTCATGTGACTTCAGTTGTCACATTCATCAAATGAAGCCCCCGCCCCCCAACATAAGAGAGGATTCCTAGACATTTCCACTAGCCTGAATTAAGCCCAAGTGAGTCCTGCTCCTAAGCACACTGTAACTAGAGCTGTTTCCTCAGAACCCTTGGGGCAGTTTCCCCAAATCTGGCCTGCCCCTGGAATCTGCCTTTTGCACTAACATATACTGATGCTCCCACATCTTCCTGAAAGCAATGGAGAAGGAGCCAGTCCCACAGCAGCTTTCAACAAATGACATTCGTTATGTTGCAACTTTTAGCTTAAAATTTCAGATGAATATATTTAATCATATATCTGCTTTCATTTCATTGTGTACATCACGTTTTACATGCCTTATTAGATAGATAATTTAACTTCTTTTCCCACAATATTTCCATAAAGCCAGGGCCTGGGAAGGCCCTGTGTGTTAATGCTGGGACTCTGAGCATGCCCCCACCACCCTCACACACAACTGTGGACCCCAGAGCTCCAGAAGCCTAGAGTGGATCCTCTTTAAGAATTTTCTTTTCCCAGGAATAACAAGATTAGGCATATTTATGGTTTTAATAAAACAGGTTTTACATATCTTTTTTTGTTTGTTTGTTTTGAGATGTAATCTCGCTGTGCTGCCCAGGCTGGGAGTGCAGTGGCATGATCTCGGCTCACTGCAAGCTCCACCTCCCGGGTTCACGCCATTTTCCTGCCTCAGCCTCCGGAGTAGCTAGGACTACTGCCATCACGCCCGGCTAATTTTTTTTTTTTTTTGTATTTTTAGTAGAGATGGGGCTTCCCCATGTTAACCAAGATGGTCTCCATCTCCTGACCTTGTGATCCGCCTGCCTCAGCCTCCCAAAGTGCTGGGATTACAGGCGTGAGCCACCGCACTCGGACTTTTTTGTTTTTTTTTTTAACGTGGAGTTTCACTGTTGTTGTCCAGGCTGGAGTGCAATGATGTGATCTCGGCTCACTGCAACCTCTGCCTCCTGGGTTCAAGTGATTCTACTGCCTCAGCCTTCCGAATAGCTGGGATTGCGCCACCATGCCCAGCTAATTTTGTGTTTTTAGTAAACACGGGGTTTCACCATGTTGGTCAGGCTAGTCTTGAACTCCTGACCTTAGCCTCCCAAAGTGCTGGGATTACAGCTGTGAGCCACCGCCCCCAGCTGGTTTTATATAAACCAGCCTGGTTTGATAAAAGTGTATTTATTTTTTTAAAAAGACTGATGTTTTGACTCTCAAAACATCTACGCTATGTGTTCATAAATGTGGCTATATCTAGTCGCTAACATTTTAGCTTTAAGTAATTTGGTACGTAAAGCCTATATAATGTAAATCTCTGCAAAAGTACATGCAAAGTTAATTCATATTTTTTCTAGCTATAAATGGAATGTATTGCATAGGGAATACAAAGACAGCATAACTTTTAGATGCATCGAATCAATCCTAATTATCAAACATTTATAGTTCGTGTCAGCGTCAATGATTCTGCGTAGGCACTGCTCTTTAAAATGGATGTATAAACGAAATTACCAATACAAAGAAGTCAGCTGGTAAGTCAAAGGAAAATGAGTTCACCTTTGATTTGAAAAAAAAAATCTGGTTCCAAAACTAGGAGGGAATGCACTAATATGGAAACATTTTAGAAGGTTTAAAAAAATTCACAGAAATACTGCAAGATAATATGTATGATGATGGATAAGTAGACTTCGCTCATGTTTAAATAATTTAGCATCAGCAATGGTGTGGAAATTAATCTCACATGACTTCTCATAATACTAGAAATATGGAAATCAATCAAATATTTCAATCATTTAATAAAAGTCAAACCCATAAAGTCATCTCAATACTCTTGTCCATTCACACACTGAAATAACAATCAGTTATGAAATGAATCCTGAAGCTAAGAGGCAAGCACTACTGAAAAAGTATCACTTTGTTCCACTGTCTAATGGGTAACAATTTTCAAAAGGTAAAGAGCAATACAGTGAGTTTTCTTCGATGTTTCGCTTTGGAAAGCCAAATATGAAGACATTTTATTTGTTGATAACTTTAGGTTACAAGATGTGAAGCCTTCCCTGATCTCTATGGCACTAAAATTTCAATTATTGAATGTAATATCGAAATACAGCATTCAAAATTAATGGAAGAGTATTTTGTTATGCTTAAGAAAAAAAGCACATACAGAAATTTAAGGAATAATTATATAAATATACATACATTTTATTTTTTGCACAAGTCCTCAAGCTTGTAAAACAAACATATGTTCTTATAGCAACTAAATTTGAGAAAAAGAGCAAGCATTATATTTTATTGTCATAATTCATAAAGGGAAAAGTAGAGTTCTCTTTCTCTCTCACTCTCTCCCCTCTCCCCTCTCCCTCTCTCCTCAGGTTATTTGATACAATATTTTCCAAACAATCGTATGGCAGTCAGGGGCACTCATAGATACATTTTATGAAGGAGAAAATGGGCTACATCTAGTCAACTCTCCATTACAATAGCCTCACCAGTATAAAGAAAATGCAAAACTATCTGGGCAAAGGCAAAGAAATTATTTTCAACCCTTGGCTTGAAAACTGACATATACAATTTCAGTTAAAACTGAGGTATGGAAAGTTGGTTCACTTTTACCTCTCGAGTGCTTTCATTGGTTTTTGCTGATCTATGTTTCATTTGGGAAAATCCAGCAAGCCTTGAACTCCCAATGCAAATTATCGTCATTTAAAACATTAACTCATTTACCTGTTCTCCTTGGTCTCCATGATCACTTCTGGGATATCTGTTTGTGAAAACCATGAAAGTGTGCTGCTTTCCTCTGTTTACGTCTTCCCTCTGTGCTTCCTTTCAATGTGTACTCCAAGTTCAGCTCTTCCTGCCAGGTGGAAAAAAAAGCCTGTTTTTCCTTCAGCGTCCATTCATCATCTGATGTCAGGAAACATTGTCGTGTTTTGCATCTGTGTTCCTTAAAATATGACTCTCCAGGCTGATAACGGTAGCCTTCTGTTCCAGCGACCCACGGAAGTTCTCAGGGTAAAACTGTGAATTCGCTACAAGTTTCTGGCTTTCCCCCAAAGCAAAATCAATTTATTTTCATCTGAGAATTTTCTGTACTTCTTTTTGAAGGTTCTTGGGGAAAATGGTGCAGAAATTCTTGGATGTTGAAGTTTCTCACCCTCATCTCAGCAGATGTAAAATATTCTTTGGTAGGAGCCTTTCTTCTGGCTCCGGTGACATGGGCATCTTGGCCTCACTTCTGTGATCCTGGAAGAAAAATCAAGGAAGGGTAAAGAAAGGGTTAAGGAAAAGCACTTGAAGTCAATGCACTGAAAATGCAATTCCTCATTGAAGAGGGCCGTGGTGCTCAGCTCCAGCGACTTTCTAATTATACTCTGCTGGTGGCACGACAGCTCTGCCAAAGAGCATGGCATCCGTTTCAGGCCCCACAAGACAGGCAACCAACAAACGCACATGTGCAGCCATAGAAATTAAAAGTACACCGGCCGGGCGCGGTGGCTCACGCCTGGAATCCCAGCACTTTGGGAGGCCGAGGCGGATCACGGTCAGGAGATCGAGACCATCCTGGCGAACACGGTGAAACCCCGTCTCTACTAAAAACACAAAAAATTAGCCGGGTGTGGTGGCGGCGCCTGCGGTCCCAGCTACTCGGGAGGCTGAGGCAGGAGAAATGGCGGGAACCCGGGGGGCGGAGCTTGCAGTGAACCAAGATGGCGCCGCTCACTCCAGCCTGGGCCACAGAGCGAGACTCCGCCTCAAAAAAAAAAAAAAAATTAAAAGTACATCTACTTAACCACTTAGTTTCAGGTTCCCTCTATTTCCCTGGCTTCTTCCAAGTGGCAGTATGTGCTTCACTCGCACGTGATGTGCCTTTTTTCAGGAACAACATCCTTTAAATCCAAACCCGTTTGTTTTTTTGTTTTGCTTTGTTTTCTTTTTGAGACAGAGCCTCCCTCTATTGTCCAGGCTGGAGTGCAGTGGCATGACCTTGGCTCACTGCAACATCTACCTCCCGGGTTCAAGTGATTCTTCTGCTTCAGCCTCCTGAGTAGCTGGGATTACAGGCGCCTGCCCCCACACTCAGCTGATTTTTGTATTATTCGGGGAGATGGGGTTTTGCCCTGTTGGCCAGGCTGGTCTCGAATTCTGGACCTGAAGTGATCTCCCTGCCTCTGGGCCTCCCAAACTGCTGGGATTACAGGTGTGAGCCACTGCACTCGACCCAAACCTACAACTTTATGTGTACAATAATAACTCGTTTGAAAGCAAAATATTTACCTTAGAAAAGGAAATGTGTCCTCAGAAAGACTTAATTTTACTAGTAATATTCCTTATAACTATTGGTGCCTGTAATAGTCTAACATTTTAAGAAACAAATAGAAGAAAAAATGACAAACTTTCTAATTTTTATTTTTTAGGGTGTTGGGCACAATCTGGGCTAACCCAAGGAAGCCTCAGTGAAAAATGACAAACTTTTTTTTTTTTTTTTTTGAGAAGGAGTTTCGCTCTTTTCGCCTAGGCTGGAGCGCAATGGCACGATCTCAGCTAACTGCAACCTCTGTTTCCCGGGTTCAAGTGATCCTCCTGCCTCAGCCTCCTGAGTAGCTGGGATTACAGGCATGCTCCACCACGCCCAGCTAATTTTGTATTTTTAGTAGAGACGGGGTTTCTCCACTTTGGTCAGGCTGGTCTCAAACTCCCGACCTCAGGTGACACGCCCACCTTAGCCTCCCAAAGTGCAGGGATTACAGGCATCAGCTACTGCACCTGGCCGGCAAACTTTATAAACAATGGTAAGTGGAGGGACACATGAGACTGCATTTTCTGCCCATTCATTGTTCTAAAATACTTCATAATTGTCAACATGCTCTCTTAGACAGTATCATACTAAATGGTTATTTCAAGTAGACAGAACAAGAAAGGTAGAGATGCTGATACGTTAAAATTGAGGCACAGGAAGATCAGTAACTTGTTTCAGCCCATCCAAGCAGGAAGGGATCCACTGGAAACGGGAAGAGGAGCTCCGGACTTCTTATTCTGCATTTGCTATGCAACAATGTTTCATTGTGGGGGAAAAAAAGGAATGTAGGAATAACAACCTAAGCTATACTGATTACATTATCAATTCTTGGATGTTCGTGAAAACCCAGGAAAAGAACTCCATATTCACTGTAAATGCTTTTCTGAAAACACTTTCCCAGTAACTTGCTATAATTAAAAAACATTACTAGGCATCATGAGTGAGATTAATTCAAACATACCAATGCAAAATCTTATTATTCTTTCATGAATAATTCACGAAAGTTTGATTGCCATGCCAAGAATTAGAAAAACTATATATGTAAATTTAGGATTTAAGAATTAAAATTAAATTAAGGAACTATATTAGCAAGAGGATGGAAACCTTTTTTATGATAATAGACTTAAAACTGGACTCCAGTTTGAAATGATTAAAATTAAAAGAGGTCATGTATGATAGAGTGAAGGATTAGGATCAATTTCTTTATCTGTAAAATATAGGAATTGGGGCTGGGCGTGGTGGCTCACACCTGTAATCCCAGCGCTTCGGGAGGCCGAGGTGGACAGATCACGAGGTCAGGAGATCCAGACCATCCTGGCTAACACAATTAAACCCCGTCTTTACTAAAAATACAAAGAATTAGCCTGGCATGGTGGTGGGCACCTGTAGTCCCAGCTACTCGGGAGGCTGAGGCAAGAGAATGATGTGAACCAGGGAGGCAGAGCTTGCAGTGAGCCGAGATCATGCCACTGCACTCCAGCCTGGGCAACAGAGCGAGACTCCGTCTCAAAAAGAAAAAAATATGAATATAAACATGTTTATATGAATGTAAGACAAGCAGGTTTTATACCATAGATAAGAGCTCAAGGGAAGTCTGGAATTAGTTACACTGGAAGCAAGACCTCCAGGCCATCTGCCGCTGACACTCGGCCTCTGCAGGAACCTCAGAAGGGAATGGGAGCAGTGTTGATCTCAGTGGAACACTGCGCTTTCATGCTTGTCAGCCTCACTAAATCTCTAATTCCAGTTTGTTGATATCTTTAAGAATACATGTTCTGTGATCTAGAATATTACTTAACTTCATATCAACAGGCATGTTCGATAAAACTGCTAAACAGCATAGAGTTCCGTGGCAAATTATTAAATTTTACTCCCCATGGACAATGATACGTTCGTTACAAAAACTGATCTTTGGATAATATTTCCTCAGTAACTCTCTTAGCCATTGTAAATATACTGTTATCAATCACATTTATTCCTGTCCTTTCTAACAGAATGGGATGATTCTGCCCAATGGATTACTAATCCAAGCTTCAGTCTTCCTTCTGACTTACACTGCCCGGCCAGTCTGATAGTCTCATCTAATAATAAGGGGGAAGTGGGTTAAATATGACATGACTTGTCCTTGATACACACATGCTAGGTCTCAGAGATCACTGTGTCCTTGTCTCACACCTCCTGAACGCAATCTCTTTCAAATAATCCAGTCTTTAATTTCATTTTTATTTTTATTTTCTTATTTTTATTTATTTTTATTTTTTGAGATGGAGTCTCACTCTGTTGCCTAGACTGGAGTGCAGTGGCATGATCTTGGCTCACTACAACCTCTGCCTCCCAGGTTCAAGCAATTCTTCTGCCTCAGCCTCCCAAGTAGCTGGGACTACAGGCATACACCACCTTGCCTGGCTAATTTTTGTATTTTTAGTATAGACAGGGTTTCACTATGTTGGCCAGGCTGCTCTTGAACTCCTGACCTCAGGTGATCCACCCACCTCGGCCTCCCAAAGTGCTGGGATTACAGGTGTGAGCCACTGCACCCAGCCCAGTCTTTAATTTTAATACTACTTCTGCCATTAACAACCAGCTCACAGTTTAGAATTCCAAACACTATTATTCCTTTCCTGGACACTTAGAACGTTTGCACATGTTCATCTCCCTGGAACTTGCCATACTCTCCATAGTTGTCAGAAATTACTCATCACGATGGAATCATTATGTGTGCTGTGAGCCAGCACATGTGAAGGTGATAAGGTAGCGGTTGCCCAGATCATTCTTTTCTCAAAATATAGCCCCCGATGAATCACTCTCATAATCTGTTTTTCATTTTTGAGCTACGACATACAACTTTGGTGATCTTTGGCCTACTTGTGTACCACCTATTTATTCTTCACTTAATATTTATTTTTCCCAAAATGATATTTTAATTAAATAAATGTATTATGAAAAGAAACTCTCCATCTACTATAAATGGAAACCCAGTACCACAAATAGAAAATAACTTTAAAGATGAATAAAATGAATACAAATGACTCATTAAATGCTGATCGAAGTGCCTACTGAAAACACTAAGTCTTTAACCTACTCTTTGTTATTAAAAATGGAGATCAGTAAATTTAAGAGAAAATGTATAGCCTTTAATGATTTCATCCAGAAGGAAGAAAAGCTAAAAATTAGTGAATTAAGTATCCATTTAAGAATTTAGGAAAAAGGCAG
This sequence comes from Macaca thibetana thibetana, assembly GCF_024542745.1. Classification (NCBI taxonomy): domain Eukaryota; kingdom Metazoa; phylum Chordata; class Mammalia; order Primates; family Cercopithecidae; genus Macaca; species Macaca thibetana. The sequence goes on from NC_065594.1 coordinate 3,423,197, forward strand.
GGCGTGGTGGCTCATGCCTGTAATCCCAGCACTTTGGGAGGCCAAGGCGGGTGGATCACCTGAGATCAGGAGTTCGTAACCAGCCTGGCCAACATGGTAAAACCCCGTCTCTACTAAAAAATACAAAAAATTACCCAGGCGTGGTGGTGTGTCCCTGTAATCCCAGCTACTCAGGAGGCTGAGGCAGAAGAATCACTTGAACCCGCCGCTAGGCGGAGGTTGCAGTGAGCCGAGATCACACCACTTCACTTCAGCCTGCAGGACAGAGCGAGACTCCATCTCAAAAAAAAAAAAAAAAAAAAAAAAGAATGTAGGAAAAAATGTCTTGGGGATAAACCTAAAGAAAATAGGAAATAAAGATGAGAGCAGAATTAATGAAAGAGAAATACAAGTTAATTCTTTAAAAACACTACTAAAATTGGCAAACTTCTGGAAGACTGACCAAGGTAAAAGAAAAAAAGTCAACCGGGCACCATGGCTCATGCCTGTAATCCTAGGACTTTGGGAGGCCACGGAGGCCAGATCACTTAGGCCCAGGAGTTCGAGACTAGCCTGACCAACATGGTAGAACCCTGTCTCTATTAAAAATACAAAAGTAGCTGGGCGTGGTGGCGCATGCCTGTAGTCCCAGCTACTCCGGAGGCTGAGGCAGGAGAATTGCTTGAACCTGGGAGGCAGAGGTTGCAGTGAGCCAAGATCGCGCCATTGTACTCCGGCCTGGGCAACAGGAAACTCAGTCTTAAAAAAAAAAAAAAAAAAAGATAGAAGGGAACTTTTTTAAGGGGCAAATTAAAAGGCAAGTCTGGTGCTTAGCAGTGATAAGGATATTTCTTGATCTCTATTTCTACTTAGCAGGTATTGGAGGGGGCAGCCAGAACAAGACAGAAAAAAACAAAGAGGAACAGGGAGGAGGGGAAGGGAGAACAAAACCATCACTATTCACTGATAAGAGTGTTCAAAAAAATTCAGACAAACTGACAATGTTAGTAACAGATTTTTTCAAGATTACTGATATAAGTTAAATTGCATTTCTACATACCAGCAAGAGTTTAAGAGAAAAGTATTTGTTAGTGACAGACATTTATCATAGCAAGAAAAAAATGTTACCTTGGAATAATTATAATGAAAGAACTTGTATAGGAATTTTAGGAAGAAAATCTATAAACTTTAATGAAAGACATTAAAAAGACCCTTTAAAAATGGAGATATGTACATGATGAACCAGAAGGTTAAATATTATTGAAATGTCAACTCTCCTCAAATTGTTCTTTTAATTCAAAGCAATTTGAATCAAAACCCCAACAACCTTGTAAAATAAAAACACAATAACCAAAGACACTACTTAAGAAGAAGAGGGACGACTTCCTCTAGAAGATACTAAGCTTTAACAAGAAACCATAATAATCATGTGGCATTCACACGGGAACAATCAAAGAGAGTAAAAGGCTTTGAAGCAGATCCTTGTATTAATGGGAACCTGATACATGAGAGAGGTATCAGAGGAGTTTAGTGGGGGAAAGCTGGGCCATTCCAAAAATGTTACTGGGGCAAGTGGCTCACTATATGGACACAAGCACGAAAATGTATCTGAACCCCATACTGTGCACAAGTATCAGTTCCAGGTGATTAAGCACATAAGTGAGAAAATCAAACCTTAATGAGACTATTACACCTATACAGATTTTCAGCCCTAATAATGAAAAACAAGCTATGTGAAGAGAAACTTTCTGATGTGCTGTTTTATATAAATGAATGGAACCTGTGTTTCCATGAAACAAGTTCCAAACACATGTTTTGTAGAATTTCAGATATGACATTTCAGGGGCTATCCGGCTAATATATCAACATATGAACATTCAGTTCTAATAACGAAAACCAAGCTATGTGCAAAGAAGCTTTGGGATGTGCTGTTTTAAATCACTGAATGGAACCTGAGTTTCCATTAAACAAGTCCAAACACACGTTTTGTAGAAACTAAATAATTACATTTCTGAGGTTATTAGGCCTATATATGAACCTATGATTATCCAGCCCAATTAATTATTATGAAGATATGGGTGAAGGAGCTTTGCGATGTGCTTTATTATATCACTGAATGGAACCTGTTGTTTCATTGTGTCCAGTGGTGGCCTGGGCATGAGCCTGGTACCTGGTGTATACCTCAAGTCCAGTGTCTGCCTGGGGTCTGATGTCCATCTGGGTACTGGTGTCCACTTGGGGCCTGATGTCCACCTCAAGCTGGATGGCCCCCCTGGGGTCGGGGTCTCCACCTGGGGCTTGATGTTCACCAGGGGCCTCCTGTTCACCTTGGTCCTGGTATTTACCTGGGGACTGGACATCCACTTGGGGCCTGATGTTCATCTCGGGCCTGGTGTTCAACTGGGGCCTATGTGTCCAGCTGGGACCTGACATACAGTTGCCTGATGTCCATCTGGGGCCTGGTTTCCACCCGGGGCCTCAATGTACCTGGAGCCTTGTGTCCACGCGGGGCCTGGTATTAACCTGGGCATCCACCAGGGGCCTGATGTTCAGCTGGGGCCTAGGTGCCAAACTGGGACCTGATGTTTACACAGGGACTGGAGTCCACTTGGCTAGGGCCTGGCATCAACCTGGTGTCTGATGTCTAGTGTCCACCTAGAGTCCTGTGTCACTTGGGGCCTGATGTTGTGCTGGGGCCTTGGTGTCCACTGAGGCCTTATGTCCGTGGTGGTGGGGAAGAGGGGAGGGGAATCCTTGTCCCCATGGGCCCCGCCCATCCCCATGGGCCCTGCCCTCTTCCTGGGGAGAGCGGGTAGGGAGTTTCTGTGCCCCCGCCCCTCAACATCCAGGAATTCACCCTCCTGCACACGCGGTAGGGAAGGCGCCATTTTTGCCCACTTGGTGCCCCGTTAAGTTGCCCCTACTGCTCTCCTCAGGGTGTGAAGATCTCAGGTGGGTGCTGGACTTGGGGCCCTGGAGCTGCACCCCGCCTGACTCCCTGCAAGAGTGGGCTCGTGCCTGTGAGCTAGAGCGTGGCCGCCGGGGCTCCGTGTGACATGGGAAAGAATACTAGTATATACAAAACTTTTATACAATTGAAATGTTGTCGATAGTGAAATTAAAATGCAGTACAATAAGATTGCCTTGTAGGGGCATGGTATTTTAGATTTGTTAAAGCGATTTCATAGGGATGATCTTATTTCAGTCTCTAAGTCTAGTGATTTGGCAGGGAATTGTGAATTTCGTTATACAGAGAAGGAAACTGGTGTCCAGAAGAGTCCAGCAACAGCCTATACTTTGTTTAAATCCTGGTGACTCCCAGCTCTTACTTCTTCCCCACGACTGAGTGCCTGACACAATTATAAGCCTTCTGTGAGCCCAGAAAATCTGAGACAGGTCTCAGTTAATCTATGAAGTTTATTTTGCCAAGGTTGAGGATGTGCCCCTTACACAGCCTCAGGAAGTCCTGATGACATTTGCCCAAGGTGGTCAGAGCACAGCTTGGTTTTATACATTTAGGGACACATGAGACATCAATTAGTATATGTCAGAAGTACAGGCCAGGCGGGGTGGCCCACGCCTGTAATCCCAGCACTTCAGGAAGCCGAGGTGGGCAGATCACCTGAGGTCAGGAGTTCAAGACCAGCCTGGCCAACATGGTGAAACCCCGTCTCTACAAAAATACAAAAATTAGCCGGGCATGATGGCGGGTGCCTGTAGTCCCAGCTACTCGGGAGGCTGAGGTGGAAGAATTGCTTGAACCTGGGAGGTGGAGATTGCAGTGAGCCGAGATCGTGCCATTGCACTCCAGCCTGGGTGACAGAGTGAGACTCCAAGTCTCAAAAAAAAAAAGATTTGGTTTGGTCTGGAAAGGGGGGACCACTTGAAGCAAAGGCAGGAAGACTGGAAGTGAGGAGAGGGCTTCCCGGTCACAGATAGGTGATACACAAGTCGTTGCATTCTTGCATGTGTCTGATTAGCTTTTCCAAAGGAGGTAAATCAGATACGCCTCCATCTCAGTGAGCGGAGGAGTGACTTTGAGTAGAATGGGAGGCAGGTTTGCCTTAAGCAGTTCCCAGGTTGAGTTTTCCTTCGTGATTTTGGGGGCCCGGGATATTTTCCTTTCACACCCTCAAACCTCATTTCCTTCTTCCTCCTTCTCTTTCTGAAAGGGAGGAACTCTGCTTCTACCCTACCATTTGGGGAGAAGCATCACCTGATGGAAGAGAACATTCGGTCTTCTCTTCACCATGGCTTGAGAATCACATAATCTCGTTGTGCCCAACTTTCCTCTTCCCTAAACAGGGCCAGCTTGCCTTATCCATGAACCGTATCACTGCAACACCAAACTGAGCTGTGTCCTAACAGCATTTAGTCAACTGCAGACGGTTTTTGCGAATATTAGATGCTACTACTTTTGCTGAGGTAGTATTTTTTAACACATGAAGTGTCATGAAATGTGTTCATGATGTTCTCTGCCCAGTGATTCATGACCTCCTCTCATGCTCCAGGCCTCAAAACAATCAATGCTGTCCAACAGCTATTAGGTACCAGGGCTCCCCTCCCCCCAGCTTGGAACCTGAAGCCACTGCCCACAGCTAACAAGCACGTGTGCCACTCAGTGACCTCTTGGCCTTCCCAGCAAAACTACCCTATTTTGGCATCTGGGCTTGACCCACAGTAGGAAAACTTGGCACTACAGTACATATGATCTCATTTAAGAAGGAGGAAGATAAACATGCCATCTGCACTTACTCACCAACGGGAAAAGTTCTGTGAGTTACACAGTTTGAAACAGGAACAACCAGGAGACTGGGGACTTAAATCACAGCTATTGTATAAATAAAGGGAGCTGTTCCCTGAGCTAAACGCCGCCCTTTGGCAGAGGGAGGCAGGAGAAGAGTGCGGAAAGTGAAGAAGTTCCTGAGGCGGCAAAGTGAATTGCACCAGAGAGAAGGGGAGATAAAGCAAGCTTCCCAGAAACTAGCACAGGAAGCCCTGGCTGTCCCCAGAGGACAGGACAAGAAAGGCCTCTCCTGCAGGAATGAGATTAAAATACAATCAGGAGCCACATGAACACTCCATCTCCTTTAATATGCTGTCTTGTCTGTTTGTTTAAAGGTGCCTTTGGGGCTAGTAAAGCCCCTCTTCCCTGCAGGATTCCTTCCCTTTTCATGGTTTCAGTGCTGCTGTGTTCACACACGCCTCTGCAGCTGCACCTGGCAAAATAGCTTGAGTTTCCCTAGAAATGCTCTTTGAGAAAGGAATAGAGGCAGAATTGCCTTTAGTGATCTCCTAAGAATGGGGTCCGTGTTCATCTGAAGATGGGAATGAAAAATTCATCCTTTTGGTCCAACCAAATTCATACGTGGCTAAATCCTCTGGGATACGGTGAAAGCTGACCCTTGAAAGCCCCTAACATTACAGAAACAAGGAGCCAAATGCAGAGACTTCAGGCCCACAGAACGCCTTCATGGGAATTATCAGCAAAGTAATCATCTCACTCTCCTAACTTCGGGAGAAAGTATGAGTCAGCAAAGACTAAATTGATTTAAAAATAGAATCTTTGCAAAATGGAAAAGTCGGATGAATTCACGCTATAAATCAATAGACCTGAAAATGTAGGCACAGCAAGCATTTTGGATGACATTAATGAAAAACCTGTGTTGGCATAGTGTGCTGCAGGAAAGGTCAGGGGTCACCACAGTCACTCCCCGACCTTAAATTGAATATGTACGTGAAAGAGTTTCTAGAGCACAAAAGGTGAAGCTAAAGGTGAGTGCTACTGATCTTTTATGTGTGTGTAATTAAAGATTTTGGGCGGATCACGAGGTCAGGAGATTGAGACCATCCTGGCTAACACGGAGAAACCCTGTCTCTACTAAAAAATACAAAAAACTAGCCGGGTGAGGTGGCGGCGCCTGTAGTCCCAGCTACTCGGGAGGCTGAGGCAGGAGAATGGCGTGAACCCGGGAGGCGGAGCTTGCAGTGAGCTGAGATCCGGCCACTGCACTCCAGCCTGGGCGACAAAGCGAGACTCCGTCTCAAAAAAAAAAAAAAAAAAAGATTTCGATGTAAAATGTACAACAGAAAAGACACTGTATTTCAATTAAAAAAAATAAATTATTCCTTCTGTGTCGTACAAATCTTTCTCGTCTGCTTTGCTGAAAGTTCCTCAAGAATATCTTATTCACCTTTGACTCTCCTACTTAGGTTTATGCACACAGAAAGTATTCAATAAAGAGTGAATAATTTAGTCACTTTGGCCAATTTACAGATAATAAAACTACACATATTTTGTACGTAGTTTAGCCTCAGATTCTAGCTTGTCAACAGGCCGAGCTGATTGTGGGAGGCAGGAGGCTAGGGGGCTGGCACTGAAATAGAAGCTCCCAGAGTCGGCCGGGCGCGGTGGCTCAAGCCTGTAATCCCAGCACTTTGGGAGGCCGAGACGGGTGGATCACGAGGTTAGGAGATCGAGACCATCCTGGCTAACACGGTGAAACCCCATCTCTACTAAAAAATACAAAAAACTAGCCGGGCGAGGTGGTGGGCGCCTGTAGTCCCAGGTACTCAGGAGGCTGAGGCAGGAGAATGGCGTAAACCCGGGAGGTGGAGCTTGCAGTGAGCTGAGATCCGGCCACTGCACCCCAGCCTGGGCGACAGAGCAAGACTCCGTCTCAAAAAAAAAAAAAAAAAAAAAAAAAAAAAGCTCCCAGAGTCTTAGGTTTGCCTTCAAAAGCTCAATTTATCCTCAAAGATAAAATTTTACATAAAAATAACATCACATATGAGTGAATTGTATGGTACGTGAATATCTCAATAAAGCTGTTAAATGAAATTTTAAAAATAGATTATATGACTCAAATATATTTTAAGTGTCATTTCAATACACGATAATATCTTAATTGATATTATCTAATAATATATGACTTTTTGAAGGGAAAAATAATATTCAATTATTTCTTTAAAAAGTAACTCTTTGGGGAGGATCGGCCATGTACAACCATGGCAGAGGCTCACTAAACTGTTATTCAGTCATTGAGGTAGGGATTTTTTTTTTTTTTTTTTTTTTTTTTTTTTGAGACAGAGTCTCACTCTGTCACCCAGGCTGGAGTGCAGTGGCACAATCTCGGCTCACTGCAAGCTCCGCCTCCTGGGTTCACGCCATTCTCCTGCCTCAGCCTCCTGAGTACCTGGGACTACAGGCGTCCGCCACCACACCTGGCTAATCTTTTTGTATTTTTAGTAGAGATGAGGTTTTACCGTGTTAGCCAGGATGGTCTCGATCTCCTGACTTCATGATCTGCTGGCCTCGGCCTCCCAAAGCGCTGGGATTACAGGTGCGAACCACCGCGCTTGGCCCGGCCCGAGGTAGGGATTTTTAACCTATCATGAGTCCCTTTAAAGGAGGAGGAAGCTGAGGCTGCAAGAGGTTAAGTGTCAGCACTAGTATGATGTGGATCCAGATTCCAAAACCCAGTATATCTTACTCCAAATACATTAAAATCTTGGGTACTTTTTATTATTATTCTTAGCAGGGACTCTCAGGAATATGACGGTAAATTGAACATAGATCTGTTCTTCATAATCAGGATTGTCTCTGGATGGTCACTTAGCATAAACATTTAATAAATAATATTGGCTGGGCTCAGGCCCGTAATCCCAGCACTTTGTGAGGCTGAGGTGGGCAGATCACTGGAGATCAGGAGTTCAAGACCAGCCTGGGCAACATGGTGAAATCCTGTCTCTTCTAAAAATACAAAAATTAGCCGGGCATGGTAGCAGGCACTTGTAATCCCAGCCACTCGGGAGGCTGAGGCAGGAGAATCACGAACCGGGGAAGTGGAGGTTGCAGTGAGCTGAGAGGTTGCAGTGAGCTGAGATTGCACCACTGTACTCCAGCCTGGGTGACAGAGTTAGACAACATCTCAAAATAAATAAATAAATAAATAAATAAACAAACAAACAAACTAAAGGGATATTTGGTATAATTGACAGAAAACTCATAAAGATTGGTTGTAATTTATGTTTGAAGCTTAAAGACCTAACAAACTAATCTCCTTAGGCTCTAAGTAACTATCATTGATCAAAGCTCTGTTTATTTCATGTTGCCAAATTTAGCAAATAAAAACTATAAATATAAGCATATATACTTTAAGTTTGAGTTTCAGATAAACCGTGAATTATTTTTTAGTATGTCTATGTCTTATGCAATATTTAGTGTATTTTATCTTGTAATCCTATTAGGGTTTTTTAAATCGTTAAATTTATCATTGCATTAAAAACAAGGAAAAAGGCTAAACTATTACTATGGGAAAACGTGCACAAATTCTAGATACGTATAAAATTCAAATATTCCTTTCTAGCACTTAGTACTTTAACGAGGTAAGGAGGTTTATAAAATTTAAATGATCATCAATAATTATATTAGGGTGGCTTTGATTTATTTTTAAGTGTCATTTCAGAACACATTAAAAGGCTATGTGGACTGTAGAGCCCTCATTTTCTGCCCTAGATGACAGACTCCTGGTGTAATCTCGAGCAGAACATTTAAAACAAATATATGTCTGGATGTAAGGTTATTATAACTGGACCATAGATCTCTCCTGACAAAACCCTGAACCAGCGTGGCACCTTGGGTTTCACATCATCATCAACTCGAAGTGCCCTGAGGGGGACACCATGGTAGGAACAGAGCTCAGAGTTCAGTCTGAGAACTCGCTGATGCTCACCGAGAGAATCCAGTCTTACCATCTAGTCAGTCTCTCCTTTTACTACTAAGAAATACTTGGGGTTCTACTCTCTCTTAAGGTTACATTTTGTACCCTGCAAAATGGGGCTACCTGTTTCATAAGGTTATTGTAAGAATCAATGAGGCAAAAGCATTTAATTTGATCAAATAATTGTTATAAACTGAGGCTACCCCAAAGAGAGCAATCTGAATCATGTAGCCAGAACCTGAAGGAAATCGAAAGATTATTCTATGTCTCTTACTTTAGAGGCTTTCTAATTAGCACAAAGAGAAGCCAAAGCAGGGCTAGAGCCACACCTTTGGTCCCCAATCCAGTGCTTTTCCCAGCTTCGCTATGTTCCCCCTTAGGTAGAGGTGAAACGGCCCCATCCTAGACGTTAAAATCTGACACATCCTGGCTAACATGGTGAAACCCCGTCTCTACTAAAAATACAATAAATTAGCCGGGTGCGGTGGCGGGTGCCTGTGGTCCCAGCTACTCGGGAGGCTGAGGCAGGAGAATGGCGTGGGCCCGGAAGGCGGAGCTTGCAGTGAGCCGAGATCACGTCACTGCACTCCAGCCTGGGTGACAGAGCGAGATTCCGTCTCAAAAAAAAAAATTCTGACACATATCCTAAGTGTAGAGTTTAAGGAAAGGAAAGACGGCAGGAGAAAGACACATAAAGTGGAAATTAAAATAGTAACAGGATTGGCAGTGCAAAGAGCAAATTGCCACCTAGGCTGTCCAAGATCAGAATAGCAATGGGAATTGTCCTGACTTCCAATTTGGCATCCTTCGCATCAATCACATTTAACAGTCCTCATGTAGGCTCATGGTGGGAGCGGTCAATATCATCATCACTGGTGCTGTCATACAGGATTTAGGAAGAGTTGTACAAAGGGAATTGCCCTTCCCTCTTCCAAAGAATACTCCTATTGCAACATGGAAACATCAGCATTCCTTTTATAGATGAGATGGCTTAGTGTTTCATGTATAGCAAGAACTGAATATGTATTTTGTACTGATCAGAACTCATTCAGATGCACTCAGCCAAAAGTTCATTTCAAAATGTATTCCTTTAGGGAAATGGCACATGAATCTCTTTAGCTTCACCATGGATGGGTGGTTAGGTAGATGGTGGACCAAGTGAGAAAATGACAAAACTCTTACTAAATAGTGATACTGTGTGAAGAACCCCGCTAGCGCCTTCACACACATCACCTGGTTTCAACCCTGTGACCGTTAAGTGAATAATTGCATCACAGGAGGGAACTGAGGTTCGCAGAAGTCATATGGATTGTCAGGGGCTGCAGGGAGGACGTGGTAGAGCTGAGATTGGAACCCAGGGCTTCTGGGGGCAAATCCAGCTTAAAGCAATGGTTCATGAGATGCTTTGGATGTAAGTAAACCTTGGTCTTCAAGTTCTACAATTGGACTTTTCTTCCTATTATGTGAAGAATAGAAAATACTTAATCATGGAAAAGTTCAAGTAAGATAGAAGGAAAATAGGGTATGTGGAAAATCCGGCTTGCTTTGTTTGAAAGAGACTGAAGGAGTCTTTAAGATCCAAGGAGAAAAGAAAGAAAAAATTGCCCGGACAGCCCAGGAAGGTGAAGAAAGGATGAAAGGGACGGCTAAGGAGGAAAGAGGAAAGGAAACAGGGATCATTGTCACAGCCCAAAGTGAGGCTTCAGGGCAAGATTAGGGAAGGCAGTTTGGATGGTCCTGAGTAAAACTATTGGGCCATGATGACCCTGCATTAACCTAGAATGAATCTGGTTATCAATGGGCAGCTTAAGAAAAACAATATGGCAAATCTACTTGTCATGTGACAAATAAAATGGGATTAAGTGTCAGTTTTTATTATTATTATTTTAATCCATGACCTGTGAATCAATTACTTTTATCTGCACTGATGGAGAAATGAAGAGTTCCCCTTCAACATAACTTCAGGGCAGCTTGTGCTTGGGAAACACATGGATTCAACCTGCCTTCTGCCTTTTACTTAAGCGGAATGGGCTTTTATCCATCTTCAGAGGCAGAGAGAATAAAGTTAAAGCCAAAACAATTGATACGTTACAATAGAAACAAATCCAGTCCTCTTCTCTGAGGTACTGACCTTGTTTTAAGGAATAAAAAAAGGCAGTGAGAGAGAGGTTTTGTTGCTAAAGCTGGAATACTCTGTCAAAGAATCGAATGATCACTTACTAGAATAAAATTAAATATGTGAAATATTTTTAACTAAAAGCAGGATTTTCAAATATTATATAAGATAACCATAACATATGGCATTGTTTGAAGGCGTGCTGTTTAAAGTGAGAGCGATTTTACAAATTAATTGTAAGCTACTTGGAGAATCCCATCTTATTGTTCAGCAAGACTCTGGACCCCACACTGCGTTACTGCAACAGCTCCATTGTGGCCGTGCCTGGCAACCCGGGTGGAAATTAAAATGACAAAGCGGCTAGTCCAGCATCTTGACCGCGGCAGATTTCTCTAGTCACCCTGCAGCCGCTCCTCACCCACAAATTCGCAAGCAGTCAACCCAAACTGTACATTTTCAGAAGAGCTCATTACTCACAGCTGCAAAGCATGCTGAAGGCCCTCTCGTCTCTGTCCTCTCCGAAGGCAGGTTTGTTAAAGAAAGTGGCCTCTTACCTCCCCCAGCAGCTGCAGTGGCCGAGCCCTGGTTTCCGAAGACTCAGAGGACCCATGGCCACCCACACCATGGAGCCCGCCCATCCCCACGCTGCTCCTGCAGCTGCCCTTCTCGCTGGCCACCCAGCTGGAATCTCGGACTTACTGGGGGCTGTGGGCATCAGGGTCTCTCGGTCTTTGTTTTCCTCCAGTGCCATCAGCAGGTCCCAGCGTGACTGTCCTGCAGCCGCACTGGGTCCAGGCGGCTCCTGCCGCAGTCAGTTGCTCCCCCTACCCAGCGGCCTTTTTTTTCTTCTTAAAGAGACAGGACTCTCATCAACCTTAGGTGTCAATAATGCTGCAAGTGCAGCATGGTCGTTCAGTGTGAGGGTGACAACCAACCACACATTTTTGTTCTCTTTGCTTGCAAAGGCTAATTTTTAGCAGCAGGTATGGCTAACAGAAGACTGGCTCTGTTAAACACCAGCTGTGTGACCTTAGACAAGTCACACGTGGGTCTCGAGTACCTCACGGGAAATGAAGACCTGTGACCTCGTAATGTTGCAGCTCACAATCTGCTCTTTGTATGTTATTTGAAGTGGCATGTGAGGTTCCAATGGTTAAAAAAAAAAAAAAAAAAAGCATTCACTCAAAATGTGTTGTAAACTGTGAAATGCTATACAATTGATCCTGTTCTAAGTTGAAATTGCTAGTCTCACTTTAATAATAAAAAATATTGTAACTGTTATTTTCTGGCTTCCTCTGGTGGGGGATGTGAAATACCACCAGCATTTATTTCATTTCGGCACACAGCTATCCTGCCACTGGCCTGGGTACATCATGTTCCTCATGATAGTCTGCTAGTAGGACTGCCTACTTTATCCATATAAATCTAGAATTTGGGCTTATTTGGAAATACTGGAGCTTGGAAGCTTCTTATTGCTTCGCTTCTGCGGAAAATTCCTCTTAAGTCAGTTCAAACAACTCCAGACCTGAAAAGGCTCAAATGATCTCTCCTGGGAGAAGACCAAAGCAAGCCCCAAATGTCAGCACCAACGTGGGAAGGAGAGCCCCTGCTTCTTGTACCTGGCCCTGCACTGGTCTGACCCAGAAGATGCCACGTCTAATGGTGTCTCCTTCACATCCTAGACTCACAGATTTGTGTACGTATTATTTCCTGGGAGATAGGAGGGAAACCTCCTGTTCTAACAAAAGGACCGAATAATCACAAACAAAGCAAGTTTCTGTTGGGGAGAAGTGGTGTCTTGTGGGGCCTCTTCATTGAGCTCTCACTGTAGTGCCGTGTGGACCAACAGGCCCTCACTGACTTGCGCCCGTGGAGTGAGCCTGCCTCTCTGAGGCTGAACTAATGTGGTTCAGTTGTCACCAGTTTAATTCAGCACACAAATGTGGAGCACTTGCTGTGTTCCTGGCATCAGCTAGACACTGCGGACTAAACGGCGAATACCCAGAGGGTGTTGCTCCCCTAGCAGGCTCTTCTACTCACAGCTGTAAACCATTACACCCCCAATGGGAAAAGTTATAAGTAACTACATATACAAAAACTATATATATACGTGTGTGTGTGTGTGTATATATATATACATATATAGTTAGTTTTCAGAAAGGTTAGACCGTTTCGCCTACCTACTCACACTAAATAAAGGTATCCTGTGAAATATTGGTTATTCAGAAATAGCGTCGCTGAGCCAGGTATGGTGGAACATGCCTGTAGTCCTAGCAACTCAGGAGGCTGAGGAAGGAGGATTGCTTGAGGCCGGGAGTTTGAGACCAGCCTGAGCAACATAGCAAGACCTCAGGCTGGGCGCAGTGGCTCACGCCTGCAATTCCAACACTTTGGGAGGCCGAGGTGGGTGGATCACTTGAGGCCAGGAGTTCAAGACCAGCCTGGCCAACATGGCGAACCCCTGTCTCTACTAAAAATACAAAAATTAGCTGGGTGTGGTGGTGTGCACCTGTAATCTCAGATACTTGGGAGGCTAAGGCAGGAGAATTGCTTGCACCTGGGAGGCAGAGGTTGCAGTGAGCTGAGATCGCGCCACTGCTCTCCAACCTGAACAACAGAGTGAGCCCCTGTCTCAAAAAAACAAAAACAAATGTAGCAAGACTTAATCTCTACAAAAATTAAAAAATTAAGCAGGCATTGGTGGTGCATGCCTGCAGTCCTAGCTACTCGGGAGACTGAGGTGGGAGGATCACTTGAGCCCAGGAGTTTAAGGTGACAGTGAGCTATGACTACACCACTGCACTCCAGCCTGGGTGACAGAGTGAGACCCCATCTCTAAAATTAAAAAAAAAAAAAGACAAAAAAATAGTGTTGCAATGTAGAAGTCAAAGCTTAAATACCCTTGTGAGCACTGCCTATGATACACCTAGTTACTGTCACAACAAATTGCAGGTGTTTATATGTGGCTTTCTACACACTTGGAAGGTGATTTCACGTGCATTGCAAGCCCTTCACTCTGCCACTGTCCAGATATGATGGCACATGCGATAAACCTTATGAGTTCAGTTACACTCATGGTACCATTTATGCTACTGAAATGTTGTCAAAAGATTTAGACTTTGTCCTAAAAATTTAAGAAAGCAAAGATTTCTGGATAATTCGTGAACCACAGATCTTCCACATTCTGGGCAAAGATGGACCATTAGTATACCGAGGTCAGAGGTCAATCTGTCTGTGATGGTTAATTTTAGGCGTCAACTTGACTGGGCTAAGGAATGCCCAGATAGCTGGTAAAGCATCCTCTCTGGGTGTGTCTGTGAGGGTGTCTGCCAAAGAGACTAGCGTTTGGATTACTAGACTGGGTAAGGATCAGACAGACATCATCCCACATGAGGGCCCAGATAGAACCAAAAGTCAGAGGAAGGACAGATTCTCTCCCTGTCTCTCCTTGAGCTTGTACATCCCATCTTCTCCTACCTTGGACATCAGAGTTCCTGGTTCTAAGAGCTTCGGACTCCAGGAGTTACACCAGCACCCCACCTCATTCTCAGGCCTTTGGCCTTGTACTAGGATTTACACCACCATCAGCTTGCCTGGTTCTCAGGCCATCAGGCTCAGACTGAATCACACCAACAGCTTTCCTCGTTCTCCAGCTTGCAGATGGCAGATCAGGGGACTTATTGGCTTCCACAAGCACATGAGTCAATTTCCACAATAAATCCCTTCTTACATATCTATAAATATTTTTGATTCTCTTTCTCTGGAGAACCCTAAGACAATGTCTCCACCTTACCCTAAGCTGAGCCTAGAACATGAGAAAGCATGACCTGGTGCCATGGCCGTCCAGAATCACAGAAGTGCAGCCAGAGGATGAGTCTCTGCCACTTGTCCAGAGGTTTCAAAGAGCTGCTGCAACATGCTGGCTCCCTCTGGATCCTCCCAGCTGCTGCTCCCACCATGCCAGTCTTTCATTCCAGGCACATCACGTGGCCAAAGCTGTTCACATGTGGCCTGGAGACCACATGGCTTTCTTAGCCTCTTCCTGAAAGCTGTATGAGGGTCAGGTTTTATCAACTCAGAAGGGTTAGCAGCTCAACCTGGATGATACAAGCTAAGTCTCAGCATCCAGTCACAGTTTTGGAGTCTTAGCTTCTGTTTCTGTGATGGTTGATATTGAGTGTCAACTTGATTGGATTGAAGGCTGCAAGGTATTGTTCCTGGGTGTGTGTGTGTGAGGGTGTTGCCAAAGGAGATTAACATTTGAGTCAGTGGCAAAGGCAGACCCACCCTCAATCTGGGAGGGCACAGTCTAATTAGCTGCCAGCGGAGCTAGGATAAAAGCAGGCAGAGGAATGTGGAAGGATTAGACTGCTTCGTCTTCTAGCCTACATCTTTCTCCTATGCTGAATGCTTCCTACCCATGAATATTGGACCCCAAGTTCTTCAGCTTTGGGACTCTTGGACCTTTGGTCACAGACTAGCTTCCTTGCTCCTCAGCTTGCAAATGGCCTGGGTTTTTTGTTTGTTTGTTTGTTTTTTGTTTTTTTTTTTTTTTGAGACAGAGTCTCGCTCTGTTGCCCAGGCTGGAGTGCAGTGACTCAATCTCGGCTCACTGCTAGCTCCGCCTCCCAAGTTCACGCCATTCTCCTGCCTCAGCCTCCGGAGTAGCTGGGACTACAGGCGCCGCCGCCATGCCCGGTTAATTATTTTGTATTTTTAGTAGAGACGGGGTTTCACCATATTAGCCAGGATGGTCTGGATCTCCTGATGTCGTGATCCACCCGCCTTGGCCTCCCAACGTGCTGGGATTACAGGCATGAGCCACCGCGCCCAGCCGCAAACGGCCTATTGTGGGACCTCACTTTGTGATCATGTGAGTCAATACTCCTTAATAAGTTCCCTTTTATATATACATCCATCCTATTAATTCTGTCCCTCTAGAGAACCCTGACTAATATCACCGCTTTTACTAACTCACTGGTACATCATGCCACCATGCTCAATCATAACGATTGCTCTTGTCAGGGATGATAGAGATTAAATCTCTACAAACCAGGAACTCTCTGGGAAGGTCACATGATTTTTTACCTTCAGTTTCCTTATCTGTGAAATGGGAATAGAAGCAAACCTCATTCTATTGCATTTCACTTTATTGCACAATGCAGATTCTATGTTTTGTATAAATTGAAGGTTCATGGCAACCCTGCCTCGAGTAAAACTATTGGAGCCATTTTTCCAACAGCACGTGCTTACTTTGTGTTTCTGTGTCACATTTTGGTAATTCTCACAATATTTCAAGCTCTGATTATTATCGTATCTGTTATGGTAATCTGTGATCAGTGATCTTTGATGTTGCTGTCGTAATTGTCTTGGGGCTCCACAAGTGGCACCCATATAAGACAGTGAATTTAATTGACAAATGTTGTGTGTTCTGACTGTTCCAATGACTGGCTGTTCCCTGTTTCTCTCTCTCTCTCTCTCTCTCTCTCTCTCTCTCTGTCTCTCTCTCTCCCCTTCTTCTCTCTCTCTCTCTCTCCCCCTCTCTCTCTCACCTCTCTCTCTCACTCTCACTTCCTGGCTTCCCTATTCCCTAAGACACAACAATATTGAAATTATGCCTATGAATAACACTACATTGGCCTCTAAGTGTTCAAGTGAAAGAAATAATCACATATCTCTCACTTTAAATCAAAAGCTAAAAATGAATGAAAAGTATTCATCTTCAGTAATCATCAGAGAAATGCAAATCAAAACCACAATGAGACAGCATCTTGCACAATCAGAATGGCTATTATTAAAAAGCCAAAAAATAATAGATGTTGGGGAGGCTGCAGTGAAAAGGGAACACTTATATACTGTTGGTGGGAATGTAAATTAGTTCAGCAATTGTGGAAAGCAGTTAGAGATTTCTCAAAGAACGAAAAACAGAATTACCATTCAATTCAGCAATCCTATTACTGCGTATATACATGCAAAGGAAAATAAATTGTCCTACCAAAAAGACTCATACACTTGTATGGTCATCACAGCAGTATTCGCAGTATCAAAGACATAGAATCAACTTAGATGCCCATCAATAGGTGATTGGATGAAAAAAAAGTGGTACACATACCATGGAATAATACACAGCCATAAAGAAGAATGAAATGGAAGCAACTGGAGGCCGCTATCCCAAGTGAATTAATGCAGGAACAAAAAACCAAATACTACATGTTCTCACTTATAAGTGGGGGCTAAGCATTGATACGTACCATGGACATAAAGATGGGGGGATGAAGACACTGGAAACTGCTAGATGAAAGACTAGGGGAGGGGGCCAAGGGCTGAAAAACTACCTATTGGGTACTATGCTCACTACCTGGATGATGGGATCATTTGTACCCCAAACCTCAGCATCATGCAATGTACCTATGTAACAAACCTTCACATGTACCTCCGGAGTCTATAATCAAAGTTAAAATCATCTTTTAAAAAGCTAGAAATGGTTAAGCTTAACGTGCATGGCATGTCAAATACTAGATGGGTCGAAAGCTAGGCCTTTTAACTCCAAACAGATAGCCAAATAATGAATGCAAAGGAAAAGTTCTTGAAGGAAATTAAGTGTTACTCCAGTGAACACATGAATCATAAGAAAGTGAAACAGCCTTTCAATTTATATGAAGAAAGTTGTAGTGGTCTGAACAGAAGATCAAACCAGCTACAACATTCCCTTAAGCCAAAGCCCAATACAGAAAAAGGCCCCGATTCTCCTGAATTCTGTGAAGGCTGAGAAAGGTGAAGACGTTGCAGAACAGTTTGAAGCTACCAGCGGTTGGTTCATGAGGTTTGAAGAAAGAACATACAAGTGCAAGGTGAAGCAGCACGTGCTAATGGAGAAACTTCAACAGGTTCTCCAGAAGCTCTAGCTAACATCACGGATGAAGGTGACTACACTAAGCAACAGTCTCAATGCATGTGAATAATATGGTTTGTCTGTCTCTCCACCCAAATCTTATCTTGAATTGTCGTTCCCATAATCCCCGCGTGTCATGGGAGGGACCCGATGGGAGGTAATTGAATCATGAGGGCAGTTACCCCCATGCTGCTGTTCTCATGATAGCGAGTTCTCACTAGATCTGATGGTTTATAAAAATAAAATAAAAATAGAAACTAGGACCAGCTACATAATTTTCAGGTTGCACTGCCAAATAAAAATACTGGGTGCTTTGTTGAAAATTCCTAAGAATGTTGAGATGTTGACAGTGGAGCATTAAACCAGGCATTGTTTAATCCCTTCTGGGCATGGGGTCCTCTGTGACTTCATAAAGCCGGACCTGATAGAAACATAAAGAGTATTTATATGTTAACTGGGGAATAGAATGCATGAAGTAAATGCGCTGTGGTTATGATTATGTAGTATATATGTGCATGTGCAAAGAACCTGGGAATTAACTCCAAGTCACCAAAATAGCTACTTTAAGATGGTAAGATTATGGAGTAGCAAAATCTTTCATGGTCTTTATATTATTTTTGTGGAAAAAAAGTTATTTAAAACAAAAACTTTTTGACCGGGCACAGTGGCTTACGCCTGTAATCCCAGCACTTTGAGAGGCCAAGGCAGGCGGATCATCTGAGGTCAGGAGTCGGAGACTCGCCTGGCCAACATGGTGAAACTCCGTCTCTACTAAAAATACAAAAATTAGGGCCGGGTGCGGTGGCTCATGCCTGTAATCCCAGCACTTTGGAAGGCCCAGGCGGGCGGATCACCTGAGGTCAGGAGTTTGAGACCACCCTGACCAACATGGAGAAACCCCATCTGTACCAAAAATATAAAATTAGCCAGGTATTGTGGCACATGCCTGTAATCCCAGCTACTCGGGAGACTGAGACAGGAGTATCGCTTGAACCCAGGAGGTGGAAGTTGCAGTGAGTCAAAATCTCACCATTGCACTCTAGCCTGCACAGCAAGAGCGAAACTCCTTCTCAAAAAAAAAAAAAAAAAAAAAAAGCCGGACGTGGTGGTGAGCAGACATGTAATCCCAGCTACTTGGGAGGCTGAGGCAGGAGACTTGCTTGAACCTGGAGGTGAGGTTGCAGTGAGCCGAGGTCGCTCCATTGCACTCTAGCCTGGGCAACAGAGCAAGACTGTGTCTCAGAAACAAAACAAAAACAAACAAACAAAAAAACTTTTAAAAATCGGGTGCCTTCACTCTGGACAAAGCCTGGGTGTGGAGCTGCTGCCATGCACCAGATGAGAACTGAGTCTGACGGCCAGTCAGGCCTCTTACCCTAGGATAAGGAAAGCCAAGGAGAAAACAACACACAAATAGTCTGTTGGTAAGGAGGAAAGACAATACCAAATGCAGTATGAAGTGGTGAAGATGCCTATGTTTGCCAAGTACCAAGGCTGGTAGCCTGGGTTCACTGAAAGAGCCTTAGGTTCAGAGTGGGTGGGGAGTTTCAGGCCAGGCCGGCCTGCCTGGAGCGCTCCGCAGGGCTGCCTTCTCAGGTTCTGGCCTCGGTCCTTTCAGGAAGAGTCTCAGAGCACAGAAACTGCTAATTGCTACCTAGTTGGAGCCTTATTTGGGCTTTGGAGGTGCTTCCATTCTTACCACATGAGACTTCACGAGGTGAAACCAGCGTCACCCACCGTGCAGACCCAGCTCCACTGCTCCCTCACAGCTGATGGGGTGCCCCCTGCTCTGCTCAGTCAGGAATGGTCACAAATATTCCAGGGTGCACAGAGTGACTGGCAGAGCCAGAGCCCTGGTCCCAGTCTGTGCACACCGCATCCAGCAAAATGAGCCACTATCACTGCCTCCTGGAGATTCGAACGCTGTGGCATTTCCCAGCGCACGGCCTCACGCTCTTCTCTAGTGGGTGCTTTGGGATATCCCTGTTTCTTTCCCCATCCTGGGGACCTTCCTGCCCCCTGCTTTAAGTTGGATGTTCAAGCTCTGGCTGAGGGCTCTACCGCTCAGCATGACACAGCCAGCGTGACAGGAGCCGAGTCACAGCCAGCTGAAGGGTGGCACAGTCAGAGGGCTCACTCCAAGCCTCTCGCCCAGCTGATAGAAGTCCCTCATCACACTGGTTGGCTGCTCATGGAGCCGCTTCCAGATTTAAGCACCATATAATAATAAACATTTTTTACTCAATTCTTAGCTAGGTCTGAAGTCACACAAGTTGGATTTTTCAATATTGTATTTTTAGTAGAGACGGGGTTTCACCATATTGGCCAGGCTGGTCTCCAACTCCTGACCTCAAGTGATCCTCCTACCTAGGCCTCCCCAAGTGCTGGAATGACATGCATGAGCCACCGCACCTGGCCACCCTTGGTTTATTTCTAACTCTATAGGAAAACTTATGTTTTCTCTCCTGTTTTCTTGATTGCCAACTACAGGTTTATCTGTGTTGTTTTTCAGAGAACTAGTTACTGGATTTGTCGATTCCTTTTTCTGTTTTGTAATTTATTTCTGCAGTTAACTTTGTTCCTTCTGTTCCGTTTGACATCTTTTGTTTTTCTTTCCCTAACGTTTTGAGCTGAATGTTTTATCCATTCATTTTTATTTATTTATTTTTAAATAAATATGTGACAAAGGTCGTGCGCGCTCCTCTGAGCACCCCTTTAACCAATTATTCTACTTTAATATGCAGTGTTCTTATTATCATTTTTATTTAGATATACATTAACTTGGGTTTTGATTTTTTTCTCTGAGCCATCATGGTTTAAAAAGAATTTTGTCATTTCCAAGTGGTTAATATTCACTTTGATTCTATTTATGTTGAAAATATGTGGTCTGACATTATAGGTTATATTTTTTCAATTTTTGTTAACTTATGATTTTCTTTGTGTCCTTAATGATATATTATGGTACCATGGGTCTAATTAAGAGGTTGTGCATTCTCTATTATAATGAAGTTCAGTGTATAACTCTTACACAACCTTATTAATTATATTATTCAGATCCTCCATGCTCTTAATTTTAGCCTATTTGCTCTGTCATGGTTGACAGTGGTCAATTAAATTTTCCTACTACTGGCCGGGCGCGGTGGCTTAAGCCTGTAATCCCAGCACTTTGGGAGGCCGAGACGGGCGGATCACGAGGTCAGGAGATCGAGACCATCCTGGCTGACACGGTGAAACCCCATCTCTACTAAAAAATACAAAAAACTAGCCGGGCGAGGTGGCGGGCGCCTGTAGTCCCAGCTACTCAGGAGGCTGAGGCAGGAGAATGGTGTGAACCCGGGAGGCAGAGCTTGCAGTGAGCTGAGATCTGGCCACTGCACTCCAGCCTGGGCGGCAGAGCGAGACTCCGTCTCAAAAAAAAAAAAAAAAAAAAAAAAAAAAAAAAATTTCCTACTACTATTATTTGTGTCCCTCTTTTTCTCAATTAACAGCTCCTGCCTTAAATTCAACCTTGTTTGATATTAATATTATCTCGATTTTTTTCCTATCATTTACTTGACCATTCTAAGATAATTTATTTAGCTTTGTATCTTATATAATACTCTGCAGTTTGGATTTGGCATTTTAATTTTTATTTTAATATTTATTTTCTTGTAGTAAGTGAGTTTATCCCACTGACACAACATATTTTTGGTATAAATTATCTGAACCTATTTTAGTTTTGGGGGTGGTTGATAATAGATATACATAAATAATAAATAAATGATTCCAGTCATTGTAACTTCCATCCAGAGACTGAAACAGGTTATGATAGTGTCTGGGGTGGGGGAGTTCTTTAGCTAGGATGCTCAGAGAGGTTTCTCCAAGGAGATGATACTTTAGCTTATTCAATAAATTCAACAAGTACTTTTTGATTGTCTATATATGGCAAACTTTTACTGGGTACTGGGAATATGGCAGTGAACATTTCTGCCCTTGGAGAGTTTACATAATAATGAGACCTGGACCATGAGATGTTAGTGCTGAGATAGAGGCAACTGGGTAAATCTCTGCCAAAAAAGAACTTTCCAAAGGAGAAGAAATATCACGTGCAAAGGCCCTGAGATGGGAAAGAACAGAGTGTTCAAGGAACATAAGGTTATGACTCGAGCCTAGCGAGGAGAGAAGTGAGTGGAGGGAGGTGAGTGATGGAGGCAGGCAGGAGCCAGATTACAGAGGCATTTGGCACGGGAAATGACAGCTCTTTATTACAATTATCCTGGAAAGCACTGGATCTGATTTACATTTAAGAAAGATCACTTTGGCTTCTCTTTGAGTAGGGCGAGAGTAAAGAGAGGAAGTCCAGCCAGATGGCATTGGAATAATTTCAGGTGAGAAATAATAGTGATTTCAACTAGAGTTGTAGACATGAGGATGGTGAGAAGCAGACAGCTTTGGTGTATATTTTGATAAATTGTACTGATAGATTGAATAAGGTAAGGAGAGGAATCAAGGATGACCAAGGGTCCCTGAAGCCTACAGCTGAGCGAATGAGCACTGACGATACTGAATTGTAATAGGGGGCAGCTGCAGGGGCTTCAGCATGCAAGCAGTGGAAGGGGAGCCAGCAGCTCTGCGAGGGGCGAGCTGGGCATTTTGTTGTCTTTTTGTGGTTGCTTTCCACTTCAAGTTCTGTCTTTTCCAATACACTCCTCTTTTTTCTTCCCCCAAGCATTTTTTACTTGGGAAGTTTACATTCTTCTTTCCATTATTTAAGCTGTTCTCTTTAGAACATTCAGTGACGTGCCTAAATGTTTGTTTCTCAATATATCAGGTTCAAAATAGAAGTAGAAGCTATAGACCATCCACTGCAAGAAATGGAGAAATTAGATCTCTTTCCTTTCTTTGCCTCCAGTTTTCAAAGGAAAATAGCATCCCTGCTGTGGAGAGAATGGGGCATCAGGGAGATCGATGGTTGCTTTGGAGTGTTTGCTAGAGGAAGGGTACCCAGACAGCTAGAGGAAGGGTACCCAGACAGCTGGGAAAACATTATCTATTCTCAAGGTGTCAGTAGGCACTGCACACATCCCTCTGCTGCTGAAAGGGAAATCCAGGTGGTTTGGTACTCGATGAGGATGATTGGGCTGTCCCAGCTGTGCCTGTGAGGGTGTTTCCGGAGGAAGATGGCGTGGCCCTCGATGTGGTGAGTACCTTCCAATTGGCTGAAGACCCAGATGGAACACAGAGGCAGAGGAAGGGCGGATGCTTGCTCTCTCTTCTACAGTGAGGACGCCATTCTTCTCCGGCCCTTGGATATCAGAACTCCAGGTTTTCCAGCCGTTAGACTGCAGAACTCACACCAGCGGGCCCCCGAGCACTCAGGCCTGTGGCCTCCCTGATTCTGAGGCCTTCAGACTCAGACTGAGCCACCCTACCAGCTTCCCTGGGTCTCCAGCCTGCAGCCAGCCTAGCATGGGACTTCTCAGCCTCCATAATCAAGTGAGCCCATTCCTTCTAATAAATTCCTTTTCATCTATCTCTCGATATATTTCTTACCAGTTCTGTCCCTCTGGAAAACCCTAACTAAAACAGGACCTAATGATACCTAAAGTCACCATCTCCTCTTGTGTTGCAAGGCAGTAAAGACTAATGAAAGACCCCATACCCTATACATGCAGGCTCAGATCTCTCAAAAGTGAAGGTCTGAGTAACCCAATGGAGTAAAGGACCCCAATTGTTGAGGTGCTGGCTAAAAACAAGGAGACCTGGTATGGTTTGGCTGTACACTCACCCAAATCTCATCTTGAAGTGTATCTCCCAAAATTCCCATGTGTTGTGAGAGGGACCCAGTGGGAGGTAATTGAATCATGGGGGCTGGTCTTTCCTGTGCAATTCTCATGGTAGTGAATAACTCTCATGAGATCTGATGGTTTTAAAAAGGGGAGTTTCCCTGCACAAGCTCTCTCTCTTTGCTTGGTGCTGTCGTGTAAGATGCAGCTTGCTCCTCCTTGCCTACCACCATGATTATGAGGCCTCCCCAGCCATGTGGAACTGTAAGTCCATTAAACCTCTTTTTCTTCCCAGTCTCAGGTATGTCTTTATCAGCAATGTGAAAACAGACTAATACAGGAAGCCAGAATGAGTGGTGAAGAAGGAAACTCTTAATAGTTTTGTAACCTGTTGCAGAAACGGGGCCTACTACATCCACCCATATTTCAAATTAATATGTGGGATATTGGTTGGTGGTAATGAACTTTACAATTTAATCCACAAGTTGCAGATCACAAAATGAGTTTAAAAGAAGTTAAGGAAGAAAGTATAGCACCCTGAGATATGGGGCCTGGGTCTGTGTGAATATATGAGAGACTTTGGTTTGTCTACCTTTACAAAAGGTATGAGTGTCAGTTTGGTTGTATGACCAATTGTTGCAGTATATAAAAGAAAGCATTTCTTTTTCTTTTTTTTTTTTAGCTGTAAATGTTAAAAGAAGAGGGTGTATATTAGTTATCTCTTGCTCTTTACAAATTATCCCCAAACTTAGAGGTTTGAAACAACAAACAGTATCTTACAATTTCTGAAACTCAGGAATCCGGGAGCAGCTTCTATAGATGGTTGTGATTCAGTGTTTTTTCTTAGGTTAAAGTCAGGATGTTGGCTGAAGCTGCCATCATCTGAAGGCTTGACTGGAGCTGGAGGCTCCTCTTCTGAGATGGTGCCTTCCCATGCTGCTGGCTGGATACCTCAGTTCCCACCCTGCAGACCTCTGCATAAGGCCTCTTGGGTATCCTCACAACATAGCAGCTGGCTTCCCCCACAGCAGGCAAGTCAGAGAGAGAACAAGGAGGAAACCTTGATGCCTTTTACATTTTAGTCTCAGAATCAATGCACCTTCACTTCCATGGTATCCTGATCATTAGAAGCAAGTCACCAAACACAGCCCACACTTAAGGGGAGTGGCTCCACCTCTGAAGGGAGGCGTGTTGATGAGTTGAGGATTCTGAATCCCCACAGGGCATATGACCTGGGCAGTCTGGGTACATTTGCATTCTTTTTAACCACTTAGCATCAGAGCAACATGCCTATTTGAGGGGACGCACCCATTGTGGGGAATACCCCGTCCTTGTTTTCTTTTTAACCACTTAGCATCAGAGCAACATGCCTATTTGAGGGGACGCACCCATTGTGGGGAATACCCCGTTCTTGTTTCTGGCAGCTAGGACTCAGCCCATTACCTAAGCACAGGCTCAAATAAATCCATGCGTTAGGCATTGAACCTTCAGGGAATGCTTCGTAAGTGTGGGGCTGGGTGAGGACGAAGTCATGGCAGTGGTAACAGTAGCTCCACCCACACTCCTGGGCGTCATCGGGGGCTTGAGGAAACGATGCTCCCGCACCCGCCTATTGACCATTCCCATGCAGGCATTGGCTCTACCCTCTGCCCAGCCTTTCCTGGCTTCTGCCTGTTTTCCCAGCCTTCCTGACAACACAATGAGCTCACCAATATCCTTCCAATTATTTTCTTTTCTGCCTGTTCGCCAGGGTCCGTGAGTGATGGGCAAAGAGAACTTTGCGGCAGGTTTCCTGTCAGATGCACTGACAAGAAACTGCACTAGAAAACCTACGCTAATATTTTACATTATTCTTCCCGGTGTTTGAAATTAGATTTGAATTTAATTTAAATGCATCAGCAAGTGTTAATGACCCTCAAGGCAGTCCAGATATATCTGGAGTGTGTTAGCTTACTAACAATTTTTTTTTTTTTTTTTTTGAGATGGAGTGAGCCGAGATCGCATCACTGCACTCCAGCCTGGGCGACAGAGCGAGACTCCATCTCAAAAAGCAAACAAACAAACAAACAAAAAAACAAACAAAAAAACACTAATGCTCAGGGTGGAATGAAAGACTGCCGTGGGCTGCCATGGAGTTATATTATATATTCTGTTTTAATTAACACCAAATACAACTCAATTTGTAGGGAAGAAAAAATATATTGTGATTTATATGTATGTTCATGTTTACTTGTATGTATTCATACTTCTGTACTTTTAAGTGTTTTCAAAATTATTTGTAATCCTAAAACTAATGACTCATGCAAAAAACAAAAAAAGCTTGTTGATTAGGTCATAGAGGATCAGATTCAATTCTTCGTATTCTTCAATTACAGACCCACTAGGAAATTTTCCCAAACTGTAAACTGCACGCAGCAGATGGAAGCTCTCATTGTCTCTCAAATTATTGAGTAAAATGATCTGCGTGAGTCAGGGTTCAACCAGACCAGCGGGAGATATGTATGAGGAGCTTTGTTGGAAGGAATTGGCTTAGTCTATTGTGGGCCAGGCTGGGCAAGTCTGAAATTTGAGGGCTAGGCCAGCATTCTTGTCACAGGCTGATCTGCCGACCACAAGTAGACTTTCTTCTTCAAGGAAGCCTCAGCGCTGCTTTTTAGGGCCTTTCACCTGTTTGAATCGAGCCCACCCAGATTATCTAGGATCATCTCCCTTACTTAACGTCAACTGCTCTTGGACTTTAATCATATCTACACAGTATCTTCACAGCAACTCCTAGATTACTGTGGAATTGAATAACTGGACGGTAGACTCGCCAAGCTGAATGTCAGAAAACCACTGCGCTCTTCCTCAGCTCTGAACTCCAGAGGGCCACTTTAAGGCAGCCGTGCTAGAAGTCTGTGCCTTCAAGTTCTGTCCTGGCTGGCTTGCTTCTTTCGATCTTTCTTTCTTTCTTTCTTTCTTTCTTTCTTTCTTTCTTTCTTTCTTTCTTTCTTTCTTTCTTTCTTTCTTTCTTTCTTTCTTTCTTTCTTTCTTCTTTCTTTTCTTTCTTTCTTTCTTTCCTTCCTTTCTTTTCTTTCTCTCTCTTTCTTTCTTTTTCTTTCCTCTTTTTTTTCTTTTCTTTCCTTTCTTTCTTTCCTTTCTTTTATTTCTTTCTCTCTCTCTTTCCTTCCTTCTTCTCTTCCCTTCCTTCTTCCCTTCTCTTCCCATTCCCTGCCCTGCCCTTCCCTGCCCTGCCCTCCTTCCTTTCTTTCTTTCTTTTTTGAGATGGAGTCTCGCTCCGTCACCCAGGCTGGAGTGCAGTGGCGCGATCTCTGCTCACTGCAACCTCCACCTCACAGGCTCACGCCATTTTCCTGCCTCAGCCTCCCGAGTAGCTGGGACTACAGGCACCCACCACCATGTCCGACTAATTTTTTTTTTTTTTAGTAGAGACGGGGTTTCACTGTGTTAGCCAGGATGGTCTCGATCTCCTGACCTCGTGGTCCACCCACCTTGGCCTCCCAAAGTGCTGGGATTACAGGCATGAGCCACCGCGCCCGGTCAAATTCTGTCCTGGCTTTCTAATTCAGGAGTTACTGTTCCTGCCAAAAGCTCTGACCATAACCTTGTAACTCAGTGTCCTCATAGGAGCACAAGACGTAGAATCCAATACAGACTTGGTTATGAGGAGAGAGAATACATCCAGAAAAACCCCGCAAAGCTGTGGATTAACAAGGGAATGTAGAAATAATTCTCTAAGGCCGGGTGCAGTGGCTCATGCCTGTAATCCCAGCACTTTGGGAGGCCGAGGCAGGTGGATCACTTGAGGTCAGGAGATCGAGACCATCCTGGCCAACATGGCGAAACCCCACCTCTACTAAAATTACAAAAATTAGCCAGGTGCGTTGGTGGGTGCATGTAATCCCAGCTACTCAGGAGGCTGAGGCAGGAGAATTGCTTGAATCCAGTGGAGGTTATAGTGAGCTGAGATCGTGCCATTGCACTCTGGCCTGGGCGACAGAGTGAGACTCCGTCAAGAAAGAAAGAGAGGAGAGAGAGAGAGAGAGAATCCTCTGATTCTTTTCATCTGCCCACTCACTGCAGTCAATTTTTCAACTGAAGAATGAAAAGATTCTTTTCTATCCCTTTCCTCTTCTCCCAGGGAGGATGGCTTCGTGTAACTGACACACTGACACCTGAGGTCCATGGACAACAGTGTACTTCTTTTGCAAGTCTAAAAACAAAGAGTTGTTGCCCAGAGGGAAGGGGAAAAACAGAGTCAACTCCTACTAGAGTTTTCTGTGTAAAATTTGAACAAAAGTTGCAAGTTGGCAGCGATTAGCATGGAGGCAAGAGCAAACACACAAAAGAAGGTTAGGAAGAAAGATGGGGAGAGCTGGAGAGGAAATGGCATCACCAAATGGCCAAATGGTATCGTTTGAACAGTCAAACTAAAGCCAACCGCTGCTGGCCCCTGGACCCCCACTTCTGTAAGAGGAAGACTGAGATTTCACTGGGGAAAGCCAGTTTTCATAGTTTTTCTGTTATTTTAAGAATAAGAAATGTGGCTGCTCAGACAAAGCAGTACCTACCACGACGTCTGTCCCGCCTGCCTCAGCAGACTGCTATGTGAATTAAATGTGGTAATGGACACCTATAACCAAGGTTCCAAAATAAGGAGTTTTAAGGTAGTGCCCAGCACAGTGCCTTGCATGGCAAAGCTGTACGGGAAACGTGTGCTTAATTGTACTTAATTATTAATACACCACAACATGCCTTAAGCAAACAGTTTCTTTACAAATTTTTGTCTTTTCCTCACATAAGAGCAAACAAATATTTGAAATATTTGTTTTTTATTCATGAAAACTGATAAATTTGATTTTTTTCTTTAAAAGAACACTATTGTTTGTAAATTCACCATTTTCATTGAAATATGTATTTCCACTTACGGAAAGATTTTAAAAAATGGATTAAGCAAGTTATAGCTGTATTTGTAGCACTATGCTAGTCCATCAAACTTGAAAAATGCAGACGTTACTTTGAACAATCAACTTACTGGCTCACTTTGCTTAAACAAGGAGGAAACTGTGGATCCACAAAACTGGAAAAAATTATGTTATGCCCCAAGTGAACCTTGCAAGGTCATCAAAGACCATCTCTCTGCTTCAGGGCAGCGTAAATTGAAACCACCCATGAGAGATGAGTGTCGGCCTCGCCTGTCATGCCACCTGCTCCTCATTAATCAGAAATGACATCTGGAGGCAAACGTGCCCTCGCCAATTCTGGAAGGCATTCTGGTGCATGATGACAGCATTTTTCCTTTGATTACGAAAGTGAATTGTACTTATTCAAGTTTTGCAAGAGCGGAGTATGACTTCATGTGAACTATGGAAAACTGCTTCCTATTCTCTTTTATGCCATTAAATAAGCCTTACTTGTTTGTAAAGAATTGTTTGCCATAATAACTGAACTATTACACTTTACCACTTTTAGAAAGATTAACATTAATCTGGAGGCAGCTGTCACAGTGATTAAGCAGAGAGACAATTCCTTGATTGAATGCCCAGCTTCATCCCTTAGCTGGGTGACCTCGTGCAAAGTAACTGCCCTCTCTGTGTCAGGATTCGCTCATCTGTCAAGGGAAGTGTATTAATCACGTTTTTTATTTTCTGTATTTTATAATGCTTTGACATGTTGGGGGCCTTGCTGGCCGGGGAGAGACAGCCCCTCCCATGGCTAATTCCTAGAGAGAGCTAACGACTTGACCCTGTGCATGCCTTTCACATGCAAACTAATCAGTCCAAAGTCCATGTCTCCAACCACCTCCTTTACCACATTTGCACACACCAAGCCCATATTTCTCCTATCCTAAATCACCCCGGGATCAGGCCCCAGACACCTAGAGACCTCCCCCATTGCCCCAAGCACACTGAAATCATTCAACACGTGCCATCCCAAATGTGCTCCAACTTGCCTCCCCCGCCTCACCTATTTCTTCCCTCAAAAACTACAAGGGCTCTGGACATGTTTTCTTCTTCCCTCCTGCTGCCTCCTGCTGGACCCTAGCACTTCCCGGGTGGCCCTGCACAGCTTGGCAGCTGTCAGTCATGAAACCCATGAAGCCAACAGTGGTGTTGGCCTCTTGTATGGATCACTCAGTCCTCTTCATAAATTAAATTCTGGGTGCAGGTGAAATGGGGATATATTGGTGGTTCCCACCTCCCGGTCTGGGATGAGGATGAAGCAGTTTCACGTGTGTGAAGCTTGCAGCACAGCCCCACATGGCTCCACTCAAGGGTCTAGAATAAGGCCTGTCTGCACTGCACTGGCTTAGGCCCTTCTCATTTGTCACCCAACAGCCTCCCTGACTCCCTATTTTGCCAGTTCTGTCCTCCTTACAATACTCATTTTCTTTCTCTCTGATTTGCATACTCCTCCCTCCCAAGAGTCTGTCACTGGTAGACCATGACCAAGGGCATCGATTTCTCCCAGAGGCCCTGAGGCTCGCCCATGCGCTCATCTCCTCCTTGCTCTGCACTCACACCTGCCCAATGATGATTTGTTGGAAAGCACATAGCCGGCTGACCGTAGCATTATCTTTAAATGCAAGCAAGACATCCCTTTTTTTTTTTTGAGACAGTTTCACTCTTGTTGCCCAGGCTGGAATGCAACAGCGTGATCTCTGCTCACTGCAGCTTCCACCTCCCAGGTTCAAGCGATTCTCCTACCTTAGCCTTTCGAGTGGCTGGGATTGCAGACGCCTGCCAATATGCCCAGCTAATTTTTGTTATTTTTTTGTAAAGATGGGGTTTCGCCATGTTGACCAGGCTGGTCTCGAACTCCTGACCTCAGGTGATCCACCCACCTTGGCCTCCCAAAGTGCTAGGATTACAGGCATGAGCCACCACGCCAGGCCCTTTTTTTTTTTTTTTTTTTTGTGGAGACAGGGTCTTGCTCTGTGGCCCAGACTGGAGGGCAGTGGCGCCATCTTGGCTCACTGCAACTTCTGCCTTCTGGGTTCAAGTGATTTTCCTGCCTCAAACTCCCAAGTAGCTGAGACTACAGTCATGTGCCACCACACCCGGCTAATTTTTGTATTTTTTAGTAGAGACAGGATTTCACCATGTTGGCCAGGCTGGTCTTGAAATCTCAACCTCAAATGGTCCACCCACCTTGGCCTCCAAAAGTGCTGGGATTACGGGTGTGAGCCACCGTGCCCAGTACAACTTTTTTTTTTTTTGAGACAGAGTCTCGCTCTGTCGCCCAGGCTGGAGTGCAGTGGCTCAATCTCGGCTCACTGCAAGCTCCGCCTCCCGGGTTCAGGCCATTCTCCTGCCTCAGCCTCCCGAGTATCTGGGACTACAGGTGCCCGCCACCATGCCCGGCTAATTTTTTTGTGTTTTTAGTAGAGATGGGGTTTCACCGTGTTAGCCAGGATGGTCTCGGTCTCCTGACCTCGTGATCCGCCCGCCTCGGCCTCCCAAAGTCAAACAACACACTCTTAATAACACTTACTACAAAAAATCCTGCAACAGCAGCATTCACCAGATGCTCAAGTGGTCCTTTCATATGTCAGGAGCTGTACGAGGTCTTGGGTTTACTGAGAAAAGAAGAGCATTGTTGCACCCCAGGAAGTACAGTCCAGTGAGGGAGACAGGCATGTAAGTTACTCTCTGTGGTGATAAGGAAATGGTAGAGGGGCCCTTGGGTGCGTTGGGCATGTAGGTGGGCACCTAGTCCCGGGTGAGAATCTTCCCCAGGAAAGTTTGCCTGCTAATAGATCTATGGACTCTTTAGGGATGGACAGAACATTTTTCACTCAAGTCACAACCCTGTGCTTATCCAACGTGCTCTGACCCCATGCACTTCCCCAGCCTCTCCTCTAAGCACCCTTTGCTCTCCCACCCAAGAACGCCCCTGTGGGCTCTCTCAAGTTCCTTCTCTCACACTTACCCTCTTCATGACTCTCCTTTTCTCTCTCACCTGCAGGCTTTCACCAATGTCGCTCCCTCTGGCCCACACGAGTCCCCGGACCTCCCGCTGAAACAAATGGGTCTCTGGAGACCCTTGGTCTCCATCTGCACCAAGATCGTGCCAGCGCCCTCTCTCAGGCTTCCTTAGCATCCCCACTGACCCGTGTTCTCCCCTCCACCACAACAGTGACAGTGCCATGGCTTCAGGGAACATGACGCTGATGCCCAGGAGTGGTTCATTTCAGATGCCTGACAAATAGGGATAAATGTAGCTTTTTGATTAGTAATATCACAATTCTGTGTTTCCACTTGAACAACAGTACAAACAGAATGACAAGTCCCTTGTACTCCGTAATTCGTCATCTATCTAAGGTGCAATTTGCTAGGGATTTAGGTTTATTCACCATCTGAAAATCAGAAAACTATTATAGGCTAAACCTTCCCAAGTCCCCAAGCACAGCAGGATTTCTGGAGGAGTCAACTTTGGTGTATTCAAGAGGACAATGGGGCTTTTTATGTCTCTAAAACTCACTGTACCATGCTTGGTATAACATATGTACAATATATTTAGACATTAACCAACCTTTTTGTATGGCAGGTCTATTAGTCAGACTTTTCCAGAGAAACGGAATCAATGGGAGATAGGTAGATAGAAATATAGACAGATTTATTATGGGAATTGGCTCGTGTGACTGTGGAGGCTGAGAAGTTCCACCATCTGCCATCTGAAAGCTGGAGACCAGGAAAGCCGGTGGTGTGATCAGTCCATATCCAAAGGTCTGGCAACCAGGGGAGCTGACAGTGGACTTCCCAGGTCAAAGCCAAAGGTAGGAGAACCTGGGGGCTACTGGCATCAGTCCTGGAATCCAAAGGCCTAAGAACCGGAAGATCTGCTATCCGAGGACAGGAGACAGATGTCTGCACTCAAACAGAAAAAGAATTCACCCTTCCTCAGCCTTATTATTCTAAGCGGGCCCTCCATGAATGTGACGATGCCCACCCATGTTGGTGGGGGTGGATCTTCTTTACTCAAAGTCTGCTGGTCCCCATGCTAATCTCTCCAGATGTGCCCTCACAGACACACCCAGAGATGATGCTTTTCCGGCTACCTGGGCATCCCTTAGCCCAGTCAGACTGACACTTAAAATTGACTACCACAGCAGCAACAACAATAACGAAGCGAAATTGAGTGTGCTGGTCAACTGTGAGTCAGTCTACGCATGAGCACATGCCTACAGAGGGACCATGGGCACCCTAAATCTGGCCAGGCTCAGGACTCCTCATTTGTCCCCATCTCTCTGGCTTATTCGAGACAAGTGTCCTTCCTTCTCCCCAGACCTATCCTAAGCTAGCTGAACACCCTGCCACAAGCAAGAAAAAAGAATGCCTCCAAATTGAACAGCAAGTGGCAATTAATACAGACATCCCCACGTATCCCCAACTTAGTGATTCCCCCTCCCTGATGGGCTAGAACCTGTTCCTGACATCATGGTGGGGAGTCACCAAGGTCACCACTATCATCAAGTGCCAGAGCCCGGAGAAGTGGGGAGCACTGCACCCGACGAGGCATGGCTCCAGAGCTGACAGCCTGGGTTTGATTCTAGTCTCTGGCACTCCCAGCTGTGTGAACTGGGACACGTTAACTAGCTTAGTGGGTCCTGATTCTTTATCTGAAGATGTTTGATAATGAGGAAACTTTTTTAGTAAGATTTATTTAGGTGAGCCAACGATGATTAAGTACTGAGAAGAGTGCCGAGCACCCAGCGAAACTCATCACCCAGCTATGATTATGACCACCACCATCACTCAATTAGCAAGTTCTCTTAGTTTCAAGGAAACTAACTCAAACCAGTGTAGGCAAAATGGGGGGAAAAATTGGTGTCAGGAATTACTAAAAGCAGAGCTCAAAATGCTTTTTTTGAGGTTCCCCCGCCACCAGTGCCACACCTCGCACTGAGTTCTAGAAATAGAAAGCAGAGGAGTGCAAGGTGTCATGAGAAAGGGAAGCTCACAAACTGACTTGGTGATTGTGGCCTGTGTGCACCTGACGCACTGCCAAGTGCTGGGGGAACAGAGAGGGGAAATCTGCTCTGCCTGTGGGGCTTGGGTGTCAATGAAAAGTTATGGGATATTCCCAAGAATGGCTTTTGTGCACCAAAATATTACTCAAAGGTTGTTTTTTTATTAATATTCATTTTACTTAAAATACGAATTTTTAAATCTCATCTTTCCTTTAGCATTTAATTGAACTTACAAGCTTACTATTTCATAAATAGTACGACTCTAGCAAATTTTAGCCATCTCTGCTAAGAAAACATTTACAACTTAATTGGATTGCCATAAATAGCTCAAACCTACCTGTAAAATACTCAACTTTCAAGGGCTATAATTTGATAACAAAAATCTTAAGTACTTAAAAAACTCCTACAAATCTAATAAACTTATAAATATAAGGATTTTTAAGTATCTTAAATGCATATCGCTTTAATAAGACTTCAATATAAAACAAGTCAATGTGAGTTATTTAATAACATATTTGTAATAGAATCATAATGATAATCTGTTACTCCAATGTGCCAATTTCTTTAAACACTGTGAATTCTTAAAACACCAGATATGCACAGCTTATTTCTCAGCACCAACTATCATTACCGGAAGGTTGATGGGTTTCATCTCCTTAAATATTTCTATATTTAATCCACAACCTTCTTATAGTTAAGAAATGCATACCCACTAAGAAGACAGTTATGTAATCCCAATAATTTTGGAATAACTTTTCAGCTTGATGAGGTGCCCAACAAGCAGAGCTATGGGCTGGGACCTGAGCCCAGAGGCTGGACACACCCAGACCCGTTGTTCCATGTCCCCATCTAGCAGGCTGAGCCACATAGAGATGGACTCGACCC
The DNA here is from genome assembly GCF_024542745.1 of Macaca thibetana thibetana. NCBI lineage: Eukaryota > Metazoa > Chordata > Mammalia > Primates > Cercopithecidae > Macaca > Macaca thibetana. The sequence continues at coordinate 3,457,530 of NC_065594.1, forward strand.
TTGTAGGAAGAGACATTCATGGAGCTCACATTCTTAGACCTGGGGTTCCCTCATCCCCTTATCTGATCCTTTTAATCACTCATGAGCATCTACAACTGCCTATCAGGATGCTATATCACCTAATGACATTTTGTGTGTGATATCCAAATCAGGTAAGGACACCCCTTCTGTGATCCCATAGAACAAAAGAACAGACACTGAGAAGGCCTCGGGGAGACGGAGGAATTGGGGCTGTGTTTCTCCTCACACCAATACTTTAATGCCCGGGTCTTCCTGCTTTCTACTAGCTGTTCAGGGTCCCACTGGGCTGGACCCAGTGGTATGCTGGAACTGGCTGTGCACATTTCTATCCAATCCTGCTTTCAGTGACATCACATTGGCAGCCTGAAATCAGCCATGGCTGGGAAGCATTTATAGGAAGAGGCAGATGCTACAAACACGGGCTTTAGGAGACTTAGTTGTCCAGCACTTACCACTGATGGTGCCCCAGTCAGACGTGCAATCTCTTTGGTCAGGCTTGGGATTCTCGACTAAACTCTGTATTCTAGGCCAGTCAGCTGATTATTCTCTCCTTCCAGTTGAATTTGGTCTATGCCAAAACAGAGTGTTGTAGTGCTCTGCACTACTGTTTCTGGTGGGAAAACTAAGCTAATAATGGATAAATTGGAATCACATTAAGACATTAGTGACAAATATTTACAGGCAAGCTGAGAGAAGTCTCTTCCATAGAATAGGGGGAAAATAATTACAAGTTTTTAAAAAGTGTCACTCTTTGGCTGGGCACGATGGCTCACACCTGTAATCCTAGCACTTCGGGAGGCCAAGGTGGGTGGATCACCTGAGGTCAGGAGTTTGAAACCAGCCTGGCCAACATGGCGAAACCCTGTGTCTACTAAAAACACAAAAATTAGCTGGGCGTGGTGGCACACGCCTGTAATCCCAGCTACTCAGAAGGCTGAGGAAGGAGAATCGCTTGAACCCAGGAGATGGAGGTTGCGGTGAGCCAAGATTGTGCCAGTGCACTCCAGCCTGCATGACAGGAGCGAGACTCCATCTCAAGAAAAAAAAAAAAAGTCACTTTTTGAGGAACTTCTCTAGTTGTCTTGATATCTAGCTTCCATGGTGCATTCTCCAGTGTCTTTTTGGTTGTTATTGTTGTTGCTCATAATCCTCAAAAACCGACGAGTAAAACTATTGCCTTAAAAAAGGGCACTTTCCAAGCATGTACCCAGGGGTTTGGCCATTCTCCGTCTACACTCCTCATTGAGCCTCTGCCTCTGATTTGTTTTATTTGGCATTTACATTTCTGTCCAACCTGGTATTTAATAAATAAACATTTAATGAATGTTGTCAAGGTTTAAAAGTTGGAGGATTTCCCTTATGATCTAGGTTTCCGGCTTCCCTTGACAACTGGAAGGTCTAAGAATACATGACCATATTTTCACATGGTCAATGGTCAATGGTCAATGGTCAGCAGCTAGCCAGGGCTGGGATGCGATTGCTCCTCTTTAAGCGGGTGCCAGTGGTTTCATTCACACAGTATCCACCCAGTCTGCTTCTCTCACTTACTCCCTGGAATGGATCGTGGAGATAAAGGTAACATTTCAGGAAGAATGGCAGCTCGAGGGATGCGATTCTGACCTCCCTAAGGGAGGCGTTCTTAAGATAGGAGGAGGATTGACGCTGTCTAACAGCACCAAAGGTTGTCAGGATGATCAAATTGCAGTCCCTTCTCAAACTATTTACTCCAGTGTCCTGAATCTCCCCATTCCAGACAGCAGATTGAAACTGACCTTTGTGAGAACTGAGGACACACACCTTGTTTGAAACCTCTCCACAACATCCTTTCCAGAGATTCCCAGTGTTCTCCAATCAACTTAGATGGTCTCATTACCTCCTAAGGCAGCCACCCTGACTCTTCAGACCATTTTCTTACATCGGACAGGAATCTGATGCCCATGTTACCATACTGAAATTATATACCACTTTATAATTTGCGAAGTACAGTCACACACATGGCGATGGTTAATTTTATGTGTCACCTTGACTGGGCTAAGAATGCTCAGTCAAATATTTCTGTGTGTGTGTGTGTCTGTGAGTGTGTTTCTGGAAAAGATTAGCATTTGAATCAGTAAACTGGGTAAAGAATATCTGCTCTCACTAAGGTATCATCCAATCTGTTGAGAACCCCGATACAACAGAAAGGCCAAAGAAGTAAGAAGTGAGAATCTTCCTCACTCTCTCTCTCTCTCTCGTTCTCTCTCTGCCCCCCTCCGTCTCTCTTCCTCCCTCCCTCTTCCTCCCTTTCTGTCTCTCTTTCTCTCTTTCTCCCACCCTCCCTTTCTCTCTTTCTCTCTCTCAGTTTCCCCTCTCCACCCTTGAACTGGGACGTCCATCTTCTCCTGCCCTTGGACATCAGAGGTCCTGGCTCTTGAGCCTTTGGACCCTGGGACGTACACTAGCAGAGCCCCCACCCCCGCCCCGTTCCCAGGCCTTCACCTTCAGACTGAGAGTTACATCATTGACTCCCCCGGCTCTCAGGCTATCAGGCACAGACTGATTCACACCAGTTTTCCTGGTTCGCCAGCTTGCACATGACAGATGATGGGCCTTTTTGGCCTCCATAATTACATGAGCCAAATCGCCTCTTTTACATATATATACATGTATATATAGGCATACATATATATGCATATATACACACACATACATATATACATATATGCACACACATACACATGCACACACACATATATCCTATCATTTCTGTTTTTCTGGAGAACCCTGGATAATACGAACACAGTCTCATTTAATCCTCACAGCAAGACTGAGTTGTTTACATTATCGCTTCTTTCCAAATGAGGAAATGGAGGCTCAGAGAAGTTGCATGGCTTAGCCAGTCACACAGCTGGTAAGTGGAAATAAGATAAAATTTTTCTGATTCAGATTTCAGTATTCTTTTTCTAGAACCATTGGTCTAAGGTCTATCCTGTGCATTAATACCAAGCATGTCTAATTCCTCTTTTCTGTAACAGACTTTCATATATTTGACCACAGATGTCAAGCGTCCCATAAGCATTTCCTATTTCTCACTAAATATGCTGTGTTCCTTGCATCAAGAGTCATTTGACAAAGTTTCTACACTCCACACTACTCTCACCTCTCTTCTAAACAGAGCAGGTAGTTTGAAAGCTCGAATATAAAGACAATACTTTAGGTATGGCCAGCCCAGCACTAAGGAGAGCACAACTGTCTTCTTCATCCTCTAGTGTTATACACCCAGTAATTCAGCCTGAGCACATGACGTTCACGGCAATATGTTAAGCTAAACATTAGGTGATCATGGATCTCGCTTTGCCCAGGACAGTCTCCAATATGCTTGTTGTCCTGGCTGAATTGTTACTGATGCTCTTGTTTTACTCTTGAATGTCCTAGTTCGGATGACAATTGCATGGTCCCCTTACCTATTAGGAAACAGAGCGTCAACCACTTCTTTCCTACGGTTGCTGTTGCTCAGGCTTGTCTTCTTGGGATAAAATTTGAACCCAAGCAAAAAAAAAAAAAAAAAAAAAAAAATCTTAAATGTATCCATCTGCTTGAATCCAGCCTATATTATACTGCACAAATGGTCCCAATTCTTCCATGCACTCTGTCCTGCGTAGCTTTGCCGGGCCCTCACTCTGCAGGGTGGTGTCATTCTCCAGCCTTCACCACGGCCATGTGACTTGCTTTGGCCAATGGAAAGTTAAGAGCTACGAGACCAAACAGCCCTGAAAAGCGTTTCCATGGCTGGACTTGTATGCATATGCTTCCGCCGTCACCATGAGCAGGCTGTGTCTGGGGTGGCCGCTGTGCCCTGAGAGGAGGCTGAGGGACACATGGAGCGCAGGTGCCCCAGCTCAAGTGCCCCAGCCTAGAGCTGAGATCAGCTGACAATAATGAGTGCTAGTTTAAGCCACTGAATTGGTGGTGGATTTTTTAAAGGCATCTATACACAGTCTAGCTGCATACTACTCCAGATTCCCAGGCTTTGGGTACCTGACCCTACCATCCAAGCTACCATCATCCTAAATGTAATGAGTATGTATGCCATACACATACTCAAGTCCCTTTTAAGCTATTGAATAGGATAGGGCTATATTGTAACCCTCAGGGAACAGCATTCCAAATTAATAATTCAATCAGCAGTCTAACCAGACCAGTTAGTTATAATAAACTAATAATTGTTGACTCTGAGCACTTACTATTTTCAGCATGTGGTATGAACTATCTCGTTTAATCCTCTTCACTCTATGAGTCAGATGATATAATCCCTATTTTATGATGAGCACAATGGTGAACACATGGCTTGAGGAACATACCCAAGTCACACAGCTGTGAATGCAGCTGGGGTCCTCCCTGACGGCAGCACCTTCACTCCTGGGCACCTCATTCCCACCCATCAAGTGATCGAGTGCTGACCACATTCCAGGAGAGCCTGGCACATGGCTTTGGGGGGGTTGAGAAACACAATCTCAATTCTTAGTGGGATATCACTCACCAAAAAGTAGTCAGCATGATGTAAATAAAAAGAATATGAGATTTGGAGATAGCCAGACAAATGTGGGTTCACATCTGGGCTCCAGCACTGACCTAGGGTCGTCTCCTTAATCTCTCTGAACCACACTTTTGTTGTCACAAAATGAAGGTAAAAATGCTAACTTCACATGGTCATTTAGAGCGTATAAAGCTCCTAGCTCGGCCAATAACTCAGTTTCAAGAGATACTTACTCACCTCCGTGTCTTAGGTAAAAATAGGCTTGGTTCGACATCTTGCCCAGTGGTGTGTGGATGTGCTAAAGACTGCACTCAGACCCTCCCTTCCTTGCTGGCCAGGCCATGTTTTGTGTTTATGGAACTAATTCTTTCACTGACTTGCACTTGTTGCTACTGACTCTTACATTGCGTATTCAGGTCATTCCATATTCCAAAAAAAGAATTCAGTCCTGTCCTCGAGCCAGCTGAGTGAAATGCAAAGACAAGGCATTACTTCCTCTGAAAAACGAAATTTGGGAAATTGAAAAACAAAACAAAGAAAGCATTTTAAAAATTCTATTTAGAAGAGGGAATGGAAACTCATTTTCCAATTTTGGAAACCACTTCGTCATTTTGACACTAAATTTAGAGATGAACTCAACTTTGGAGCATGTCGGACCTCAGATCTCTAGCATTGCAGGTCCTGTGTAGCTGCATTGTACCCAGATAGCAATATAGGTAACAATTACAATCACAGGCTTTAGACCCAGAGACTCCAAGGAGGCTTATTAGCTGCAGGACCCTGGACAGGTTGCTTAACAGGTTTATACTTCTGTTTACTCACTTGTAACACAGAAATTACAGTAATGCCACCTCATCCAATTGTAGTCGGAATGAAAAGAACTGATACTTAGAGAAACCTTAGCCCATAGTAAACTCTCAAAAAAAATCTGCTGAATTATCATTACTAATGAGATTTTGTTCAGTTAAATTTCTCTTTTAGAGCACATTTTCTTGATTTACATAAGCATTACTGTAGCCATCCTAGGCAAAGCTACAAGCAAAACAAGGAACTGAAAATAGAAGTTATTGGTTTTGCCTTTTAAACATTCCCAGTTAAGTACCTTAAAATGCTATCTTAACTTTTTTTTTAAACTTTATTCTTTCCACCTTTTTTTCTCTTTCCACTTTTCCTTCCCCTCTCTTAGCTGAAAAAGCCTAACTGGATGCTAAGGATACCTGTAAAGGTTTGACAAAAGAACAGGATACTGACATGCTATTAAATCTCTCCACCCAAACACTAATCAAATGCAGAGTCCAAGATGGTGACTTTATCATGGAGGAACTGGCAGACACCAGCTTGGTCAATTGAAAAATGTTGGCACCTGCTCCTGAAAAGAACACAGCATAATTTCTGAGGTAGTCCTGCCAAGATGTGTGGACTGAGTCTAGTCATGAGATAACATCGGAGGGATCCAGGTATGTATCATTTTACACTCTGAAGGGCGTGTACCTTTTAGGACTCTCAAGAACACTGTTATGGGCTGAATCATGTCCCCCTCAAAATTTATATGTTGAAGTTTAACCCTCAGTACCTCAAAATATGACCATAATTCAGAGATAATTTCTTTAAAGGGGCCATTAAGTTAAAATTTTAAAAAATTAAAATCAAGCCATTGATGTGGTCCTCGTCTGATATAACCGGTGATTTTCTAAGACGAGGAGATGAGGAAACAGACACACGCAGAGGGAAGATCACCTGAAGACACATGGAGAGGATGGCCGTCTGCAAGCCCAGGAGAGAGGCCTCAGAGGAAAGCAACTCTGCCGATACCTAGAACTTGGATTTCCGGTCTTCAGAACTGTGAGATAATACATTTCTGTTCTTTAAGTCACCCAGGCTGTGGTGCTTTGCTATGGCAGCCAGAACAAACCAATACAGATATGAAAGAGAGAGAAAGACTGAGAAACTGTTCCATGTGGAAGGAAACTGATGAGATGTGACAGCTCAGTGCAAAACATGATTCTGATCTTGGACCAAAAAGGAAAAAAAGGAAATACATTTTTGGGACAGTTAGTGAAATGTGAATGGGGTCTGAGGCCCAGATGATGCTGAATTGATGTCAACGCCCTGGTTGGGAGGGTTGTGTGGTGGTTACACAGGAGAGCGCCCTCGCTTTGGGGAGGTCCACACAAAAGTATTTAGGGATGATGGGCATCATAGCCAAAAACGAATATGTCTGTAAATAAAGACAAAAGTTGATGGAGCAAATGTGGTAAAATGCTAACAAATGGGGAATACGGGTGTTCTTTGTACTCTTTGTGAAGCTTTTCTGTAAATTTGAAACCGCTTTTTTTTTTTTAAGGTTGAAAATGATGTCTTGGGAACCCTTGTGTACTGTTGGCAGGAATGCAAAAGTGTACAGCCAGTAGGGAAAACAGTGTGGTGGTTCCTCAAAAAAATAAACATAGAATTCCCATAGGGTCTTCTGGATATCTACCCAGAACAACTGAAAGCAGACACTCCAACAAATACTGAAAATGTTTGCTTTCACACTCATGTTCGCTGCGGCATTATTCACAACAGCCAAAATGTGGAGGCAACGCGAGTGTCCATCGATATATGAAAGGATACACAAATGTGCTATAAACACACAATGGAATATTATTCTGCCTTAAAAAGAAAGGAACTTCTGACACGTGCTACAACATGAGTGAACCTCGAAGACGTTATGGTAAGTTAAATGAGCCAGACAGAAAAGGATGAATACTATAGGATCCCACTTACATGAGGTACCTAAAATAGTCTTAATTCATGGAGACAAAGTACAGACCATTTCTAACGTAAGATGGCTTGACTTACGGTTTTGCGACTTTACAATGGTGAAAAATCGGTATGCATTCAGTAGTAACTGTACTTTGAGTATCCATATGAAATGGTTTGGCTGTGTCCCCACGAAATCTCACCTTGAATTGTAATAATCCCCACATGTCAAGCATGGAGATAACTGAATCATGGGGGCAGTTTCCACCATACTGTTCTCGTGGTAGTAAGTCTCATGGTATCTAATGGTTTTATAAATGGGAGTTCCCCTGCATAAGCTCTGTCTTGCCTGCCTGCCGCCATCTAAGATGTGACTTCACTCCTCCTTTGCCTTCTGTCATGATTGTGAGGCCTCCTCAGCCATGTGCAACTGTGAGTCAATTAAACCTCTTTCCTTTATAAAGTACCCAGTCTCCCATACGTCTGTATTAGCAGTGTGAGAACAGACTAATACACCATAGAACCATTCTGAGCATTTACTGAGTACTTACTATTACAGCTTTTCCCTTTTAGTACAGTATTTAATACATTACACAGGATGTTTTGTACTTTATTGGAAAATAAGCTTTATGTTAGGTGATTTTGCCCAATGTAATGTAAGTGGTTAATGTAAGTGTTCTGAGCACGTTTAAGGTAGGCTGGGCTAAGCTATGATGTTCAGTAGGTTAGGGGCATGGAATGCATTCTCAGCTTTCGATGATGGGTTCATCTGGACCTAACCCCATCATAAGTCAAGGAGCATCTGTAGAATGGTGGTTTTTCAGGGGCTAGGGGAAGGGGAACGGGAAAATGTTGTTTAATGAGTGTGGAGTTTCAGCTTTACAAGATGAAAAGTGTTCTGGAATGTGGCTGCACAATGGTGTGGATGTTCTTAACACTGCTGAACGGGACACATACAGATGATTAAGATGGTAAATGTTGTTATGTGTATTTTTACCCCAACTACTTTTCAAAAAATATCTTGCCTATTATTTATCTCCTTATGTATGTGTCTTTTTTCCTTTGCTGGCATATAAATCTCTTGGAGGCAGAAAACATGTCTGAACTCTACAGCATGTTTCAGAACCGAAAGCCAAGGCGCAGTGGCTGACCAGTACCGAGTCCCTGCAGGAGGGGACCCTTCCAGTGGATGTAGACCTGGAAAATGAGATTGCCTTATTTATTCCTCTGAATATTCCCCAGCATCGATCACAGTGCTCCCTCTTTTTTTTTTTTTTTTTTTTTTTTTGAGACGGAGTCTCGCTCTGTCACCCAGGCTGGAGTGTAGTGGCCGGATCTCAGCTCACTGCAAGCTCCGCCTCCCGGGTTCACGCCATTCTCCTGCCTCAGCCTCCCGAGTAGCTGGGACTACAGGCGCCCGCCACCTCGCCCGGCTAGTTTTTTTTTTTTTTTTTTTTTTGTATTTTTTAGTAGAGGCGGGGTTTCACCGTGTTAGCCAGGATGGTCTCGATCTCCTGACCTCGTGATCCGCCCGCCTCGGCCTCCCAAAGTGCTGGGATTACAGGCGTGAGCCACCGCGCCCAGCCCACAGTGCTCTTTATAAAGTAAGTGCTCGGGAAACGTTCATTCGGGGTGATGCTAAGGACCGGAAGGGTCTTTAACCTTTTCTCTCCCTCTCTCCCTCCTAGCTCAGCCCTCAGGGAACCCTAAGAGCTGGCTAAGGGGCCATTCTCCTCGCTACCTGGGCCTGCATCTGCCGAATCGCTTCCTGAGGAAGTTATCTAGACATTGACTAGAAACCAAAGGTCCCATTTTTCATCTGCCATTTATTTATCATTGTGTAACTTAGGTAAGTCCTTCCGCCTTCACTGTCAGTTCACTCATTGTTTTGCCTGCAAGGAGTCCGGAAATCAGCGTGAACACCCTGCACGTGAGGCGGGTCCTGCAATTCACGAGGGGCTGGGGCTTTGCGTTTATTCCTCCAGTTCGGCCTGCGCAAACCTGACGATCCAGTCGGGCCCGCGGGGGAGCGAGCGGGAAGCGGGCGGGAAGCGGGAAGCGGGAAGCGGGAAGCGGGAAGCGGGAAGCGGGAAGCGGGAAGCGGGAAGCGGGAAGCGGGAAGCGGGAAGCGGGAAGCGGGAAGCGGGCTGCGTGCGCTGCCGTCCCGCGACCCACCCCGCTGGGGGCGCAGCTGCGTCTGCGCGCGGGGGGCCGGAGCGGCCGCGGGCTTCCTCTGGGCGCGGGCTGACGGCTGCCGCCTGTCGGCGCCCCGGCCCTGCAGCCGAGCCGGAGGGGCGGACCGGCGGGTGTCGGGAGCAGGCAGCAGCGGCCAGGCCTCTGCGGCTTCTCTCCCGCTGGAGAGGGAAGAGCCGCGGCCGCGAGGATTCCCAGCAGCGGCCGCGTGTCGAGAGCCTGCAAGTGGCCCCGAAGCCGTCCCTTTCCCGATAGCCAAGCAGAAGTAGGACTCGAAGCACCGGGGCTGGGATGCCCATGCTGGTGACGCCTTGGGACTCGCAGTTATACTTGGCGACCGGTCTACACGGCGATTCGGTGTTTTCCGGAATAGCAGATTCACCTATCTTTAGACCCACCTTGGTCCTTTGGGGTGTAGCCCGGCCTGCGCTTTCCTGCGAGCCCTGCTGTCACCTAAACAGCCTGGTGACTTCACGCTCAGCCACTGGAGGGCACAGCCACATCATTTTTTAAAAATTCGTTTCCCCACTTAAAGCTGACATGGTTTGGGGGGAAATAACATTTTAAAAATGTAAAAAGATATATATACGTATCTCTGATTATTCTGATATAAACTCAGGTGGGATACTTCTAAACAGGAGGCTGCTGCAGTCCCTTCATTTTACAGCTGAGAAAACGAAGGCCTTGGAGCTTGAGAACTCCAGTTGCCCGAGGCGCACAGGTGGTGGGTAAGGACGCTGATCATTTCCCCAAAGAATCCTTCCCTGACCCAGGAGGATCCGGTGGGAGAGCGGGGCCGTCCACAGCTCAACCAGGACACAAGAAGGCCCAGGGTGGCAGGAGCCCCACTGTGTGCTGTGGAGGATGGCAGAAGAAAAGTCAGCATTGTCCCTAAACTGCAGGATCATGTGATGTGATGGGAAAAAATTTTGAATACAAGACACAGGAAGCGCAGGTCACGGAAGCACATGGTGCCCAGAAGGGCTTAACTAGTTGCAGCTGTGCAGGGCGATGCGCAGAGTGCCCCAAGGGTGTCCTGAGTGAGGGTGGACGTCCGCTGCCCTCTGGCTTCGTGAAGGCTCCGTGAAGCCTGCCGGGTCACCCTTGTTTTCATGGATAGCTTCTTCAGGACACTCCCTCCACCAGTAATTGACAAAGTGCTTCCGTTGAGTGTCTGATAAAGGATTCAGTTTACATGATTGTTAAGACAGGATCATGAAAGAAGACAGAAGACGGATGTGAGTGGCTCTCAGAAAAAAAGTATCAAGGGAAACTGAGGAGTCTGTGTTCCGAGTTATAACATCAGCCCTGTGTGTAAGTGCTGAGTTTCAGCGTCTGTCCCAGGCTAGGAGTTGCCTAGTCGACTTCAACTGTAAGCTCCTAAGGGATAGTGCTGACCCTTGAGATGACTGGGCAGCCATCAGCTTCATGCTAGAGGCTTTAAAGCAAACCCAAGGTGCAGTCTCAGTACTGATTACTTGGGCTAGTGCCTTTCTTAACATTTCACGGATATATTCCCTTATTTATTTTATTTTATTTTATTATAGTTTTGCTCTATTGAGTCATGGCCATTCTAACTTAGCTGCTGTTGTCTTTGTAAGTTTATTTAATATATTTTAAATATTAAAAGATTAAATAGATTATTTTATAATAAATTCTTTTAATCTTATAATATTAATTTTAGATAAGAACCGTGTTTACTTTCAAGATTAATGTAGTAAATAAAGAAGACTAAAAAGAGACTGAAAGCTGCTGAGAATGCATAAGAGAAACCTGGTTATCAAACGCAATTCTGATCTTTTATCAGGCATCTGTATCAATGTGGATTATATAACCGTGGTTAACTTCATGAAGAAGCAAGATATTTGATTCTCATCTGTTTAAAGAAACAGTCTATTTCTTCTAAAAGTATATACTGTAAAACAAACCACTTAGCAGGGAAATAAAAGATAGTTATGCTTTATCATTTATATAAGCCTGGCCTTTCTCCAAAATGATTTTGATATAGCTTACAACAAAAAATGTGTTAGGCTTAATAAAAGAAGAATGGAAATGGAAACTAAGGATCAACAGAAAAGAGTATCACAAATATGGTAATACTAGCATGTAATGTTATTTCTGTAATTGAGTGTAAAATGTGGCTCTGAGCTTCCTGGAGGCCGAGGCAAAAATAGAGACAAGAGCAACGTGCATAATATCATTAGCAGACAGAAAGATCATGTGACTTTTTAATTTTTTCCCAGAAACTGAATTTAAAAAGAATCGCTCTATATAAAGACCATATATATGACTTTAAGTGAAAAAATGATGAACACTATCCTCCATGAGAGTTTTTGCGCAAATTGAAGGAGATAAGAACTGATATTGAAGCACAACTCAGTGAAGTTGATCCTGTCAGGCTAGGCTCACACAAGCAAACTTCTGATGAAATCCTAGGATTCCGGCAAATGCAGGCATGTAATGAGCGATTCCTATTCCATCTGCCTCATTGTGCCTGGGGCCAGGCCTGAGTGTTGAAGACAGCTTGTTTCAATATAAGATCAAATGAGATTGTTCATAACAGGAGTCTGCAAGAATAGAGCACCTCTGATTTGAAATGATGGATGATTTTCATCAGCCATGTATCTGCTCCCTTGGCAGCACCCCAAGCACAGACCCCAGGCTGTTTCAGCGTGTCATCTGGCAGGCCCAGTGCACAAACAGAGGATGTCTCAACTGTACATATGTAACACAGCTTTAATTCATAATTTCATCTCTGGATGGGATTTTGAGCAGATGGGCATTGCTGTCTTTTTAAAGGTAAAAAAATCAATGAAAGACACTGTGGTTTTGAAATTAAATGAGCACTTGAAAAATACCAGCTTTGTTTGGCTTTGTGTTTTCTTTTTTCCTCTCCTCTAAAGTTCTTTACAGCAAAATACTCAATTGAAAACTCAACATGCCCACTGCCTCCCCATTCCATTTAAAAAAAAAAAAAATTCTGTGGAAAGTCTCCACTAACAGGAAGAGAGAAGTTCTTCACAGTTTGCTTTTATTTTTAAATGATAGTCATTACCTCATTTTAAAAGGATTTGTAATAAATTAAGTAACACTTGTGTACCAGTTTCTAATCAGTTTCTAATGTTCCTGGAACTTGCTGGGCTACAAAAAAAAGGATCATCTGGTTTTTTTCCTACACCCAAAGATATCCCAATCTTATCGGAGAAGGGAAACTGAGGCATGTGTTACAGTTAGAGGACTAGGAAGCACTAATCTGTGTCAGACTACAAAGTGCAAATTCAAAGGAGAGATCATCATGGGAGGGAGTGATCCGAAAGAATTCATAGCCCTTACCTGTCCCAGTCATGCTTCTTGCCAAAGAAAAAGAGAAATCTCCAAGTATCTTAATGCTTTCAGCACTTCTCCAATCTGACAAATATTTATTCAGATTCAAACTGACTGCCCAAGTTTCACTGCAGCTCCTTGTTTCCTGTTAGATCTTTTAAAAAATCTTTGCTTAAAACATTAGAGGCTGAATGAAGAGCAAGAAAATCTTGCCTATGAATAAGACACTGGAAACTGCACAGAATCAACATCAGCTCACAAGCTCATCATCTCACGCACGGATTCCTGAGCACATTCTCGCATTCTTGCTCTTAATCCTCCCTTGGCGACCTTCTACTCAGACATCATCTTTTATGCAGAGAAGCAGGCACATTTCTCATCATTAATTCTGTTCTCAGCCAGGTGTGTAGTCACAGAGCATACAGACCACAGGATGAAGTGAGCACCCCAGGATGTAAATTTGTGTGGAGAAATTACAGCTCAGGTTTCTTACACAGCTTTAGCCCATCAGGACGTGAAGCTGTCTTGCAAATTGTGGGTGTGTCTAAGCTCTTAAGCACATGTGAACTTTAACGCACGTGCATTCCCTACTCACGTACACAATACAAGCATGCCACACACTCACAATCCAATTGGCTAACTAAGGTTATTAACAGGAAAGAACAATTATAGTCCTTATGGTCATAATTTTGTTTGAATTTTCGCCTCATCAAAAATGTAACAGCCAATTAAAGCAGGCTTTCCTCCTTTTTTCCTAGTGAAAGCATATTGACTTTCCTGACTTCTTATGACCACATTTGAGGAAAGGAGTAAGCACTGGAATCACCAAAACAGCACGCTTACAGGAGGGCGGTCACCAGCTTCATCATCCTCCCAATTCCACGGAGCCCCTTGAAAATCCAGGGGCGCAGACTGGCAACAGTAGAGATTTAATAGGTAAGACCTTGGGTTCAGTGGACAGATCTCTTACAGTTCCTGATGTCAGCCCCTATCAGAAATTATCTTTTACTTTGTGTATTTCACATATTTCAAATAGAAGGGGTCAAGACTAATGGTGACCAGTGTTCATTCATTTGATAAACCTTTATTAAACACAAGTGTGGCTTTGTTCTAGGCAGCATGAATAGAATGATTTACAAACTGTCGCTGCTCTTCGGGCAGTCACTGTTTCATAGGGGAACTCGAGAAGCAGTCAGGAAGGAAGGTCTCAGAGGAGATGGCCCTGAAACTGAATCAGACTTTAAAAGATAAGTTGGTCAACAGGGTTGGAGGGAGGGAAAAGAAGGTTTTGAAAGATGGATCTTTCAGAAAAAGCAAATAACTTGGGCACAGGCATGGGCACAAAAAGGAAAAGCAAAGCCAGAGCATTCAGAGAATTGCAGAACATTTTGCATGACTGAGTATAGGAAGCAAGAGAGGCCTTTTGAGAAATACAACTGGAGAGGTGATGAGGGGCCCGATCTTGTGTTACACAAAGAACCTCTTATGCCACACAAAGGAATTTGGATTTTTTTTTTTTCCTTTAGGCATAAGGAAGCCATTGAAGGGTTTTAAACAGGAACAATGTAATCAGATTTACTCTTTGGAAATAAGATCTCCTGGTTAGTTAATGAACTCGTGTTTCTTTTTTTCTATGTTAACCATTGTTTTATTGTTTGGTCTTTAGACTCTATTATTGATTGAAATGCCAAAGTGATGGGAGTCAAGAGGCTTTGCCACTTAACCTTCCACAGTTTATTTTATTTGCTTTTAAAATAGTTATTATATTACGTGCTTTACCTTATTAGTTTGGTGTACAATTAAAGTAAGATAAAGGCAGAGAAACTAGGTTGTAGTTCTATTGCTATGGACACCATTAGTTGATGTCAGAAAGCTTACAGATGAATCAATATTTACTACTGGACCAGTTACAGACAAAACCAGAAGATATTAGATCTAGCACAAACTTTATCAACTATTGAGCCTTTCATTTTATTTTGCATTTAAAAATCCTTACATCAGAGATTCTGAATTCCTTCATCAGGCGTGTGGCCCGTGCATTGAGATTTTTTAAGCTCTCCAGGTGATTTTAATATGCAGTTAGATTTGAGAACCATGATTTTAGTCTTAAGTGGCTTTACAAGTAAATGCCTTTAAATTCTGTGGTAATACATCATTCATAGGCTATTCAGGCTGTAGTAAAACATAGAGAAAAAACAAACAATTATTGAGTTCGTTTTATGAAGCAAGAATAATCTTAATAACAAAAGATAAAAACCTTTAAAAAGATGTGAAGCTATAATCTTTTCACGAATATAGATATAAAATCATAAAATATTATAAAAATATTTTAACCGTATATTTAAAGGGTAGGCTAAACAGAATTTACTTTAGGAATTGAAGAACGGTTTAATATTGGGAAATTTATTATTGTAATACCTGGGATACAGAGTGAGACTCCGTCTCAAGAAAAATAAAAAGAAAAGAAAAAAGAAAATGCGAAGTTTAGTCTCAAGCTGAGACTAAATATTTGCAAGTCATGTGTCTGAAAAAAGACTTGCATCAGAATAGAGAACTCTTACCACTCTATTAAAAAAAGACAATTCAAAATGTTCAGCAAAAGATATGAACAGATAATTCACCAAAGAATATATTATGATAGCAAATAAGCATATGAAAAGTTGCTCAACATTTTCAGTGCTTAGAGAAATGCGAACTAAAACCATACTGAGATACTATGACACATACACTAAAATGTCTCTAATCGGAAAAACTGAAAATATCAAATTCTGGTAAAGATTTAGAGGAACTGGAATCCTCACACATTGCTGGCGAGAATGTAAAAAAGATACAGTCACTTCGGAAAACAATTTGTCAGATACTCAGTAAGTTAAACACAACCACTTCTAAATATCTACACAGAGAAATGAAAATGTATGCTCAGACAAAAAAACATTCAGCATTATTATTTTCCGTAACCAAAACCTGGCTATTGTAGTTCAGGATGACATACTGAACATATGTGTTCACCTCGTGTCCCTCCTGAGACCCCAGTGAAATGACCATGTAGAAATACAAAGAGGAATAAACTCACGCAACAAAAGCCTGGAAGGGTATCACTAAACAAGAAGTTTCAACAAATTTCCAGAGGACAGAAAGCTGATGCACAGGCCGGGCGCAGTGGCTCACGCCTGTAATCCCAGCACTTTGGGAGGCCAAGGTGGGTTGATCGCCTAAGGTCAGGAGTTTGAGACCAGCCTGACCAATGTGGTAAAACCCCATCTCTACTAAAAATACAAAAATTAGCCAGGCACGATGGAGTGTGACTGTAGTCCCAGCTACTCGGGGGCCTGAAGCAGAAGAATTGCTTGAACACAGGAGGCAGAGGTTGCGGTGAGCCAAGATCGCACCACTGCACTCCAGCCTGGGTGACAGAGCAACACTCTGTCTCAAAAAAAAAAAAAAAAAAAAAGAAAAGTAAGAAAGCTAATGTGCAGGCAAGAGAAGGATGCTGAAGCCCAGAATATAATCGTTGTTGGAGGCTCTGTAAGAAGGAGCCAGCCTCCTCTATGGAGACCTAAAAGAGAAGGAGAGAAACAGGGGGAATGATAGAATATGTACGCCACTATGTCACAGCCCTGCCAGTCACCCCTGCCCTTCCCACTCTTCCAGAACATCTGGAAGGCCAACATTGCCACTGTTACAAAAGATAAAGAATGAAGAAATTTCACACATTTACCTAGGAAGATGTAAATTTTCTGTTGTAGATAATTTATTACAGAGTACTCCATCCCAGGGGCCCCGTACAAGTGCTTCTCAAAGCATCTGTAGTGAAGGACCAGCTCTTGTGTTAAAATTTCGAATCCATTGCAGAAGGTTACTTTTTAAAATATAATAAAAATAAATTACTAGAAAAATAAAATTTAAAAAGCAAAGACACACAAAAAATACAAGTGCAAATGTTTTATTACCAGACTCAAGAGACAAAAGATTATATTTCTTTTCTTTTTTTTTTTTTTCTGAGACAGAGTCCTGCTCTGTCACCCAGACTGGAGTGCAGTGGCCCTATCTCAGCTCGCTGCAAGCTCCGCCTCCCAGGTTCACGCCATTCTCCTGCCTCAGCCTCCCGAGTAGCTGGGACTGCAGGCGCCGCCACCACGCCTGGCTAATTTTTTGTATTTTTAGTAGAGACGGGGTTTCACCATGTTAGCCAGGATGGTCTCAATCTCCTAATCTCCTGACCTCATGATCTGCCCGCCTCGGCCTCCCAAAGTGCTGGGATTACAGGCGTGAGCCACCGTGCCCAGCCCCTACACAAAAGATTATATTTCAATCAGTGTTATCAGCACAAATTTAAAATAGAAAAAAGGCAAGAATTACAAAAATGGTCCATACTTACTGAAAGTGTGTGTATAGGCAATTGAAGTAGACAGTCATTGTTACGTTAAAATATTCGTGTCATCCTACCATTGAAACTAAAGGTTATGAAGGGAATTATAATTCCCATATAGAAAACCTATAAGTTTTGAATAAACAGCATGTATAAAAATATCAAAAGTTTTTATTGTAAAAAATGAGCCTGATTCTTGTTTCTTAATTAATTTAATCTATGTTGGATTGTTGACAATGCCATTCACAGAACATAATGCATGTCTAAACTGTTTCTATGTATTTTTTCCCTTGTTTTTAAAGAAACAATTCACGTACCATAAAATTATCATTTTAAAGTGTACAATTGGCCGGGCGCAGTGGCTCATGCCTGTAATCCTAGCACTTTGGGAGACCGAGGCGGGTGGATCACTTGAAGTCAGGAATTCGAGACTAGGCTGGCCAACATGGTGAAACCCCATCTCTACTAAAATTACAAAATTAGCCGGGCAGGTGGCGCATGCCTGTAATCTCAGCTACTTGAGAGGCTGAGGCAGGAGAATCGCTTGAACCCGGGAGGCGGAGGTTGCAGTGACCCAAAATTGTGCCACTGCACTTCAGTCTGGGCAACAAGAGAGAAACTCCATCCTCCCGCCAAAAAATTAAAGTGTACAATTCAGTGGTTCTCAGTATATCATATTCACAAGGTGTACAACCAAAAGCACTAATTCCAGGACGTTTTCATCACCCCAGATGGAGATCCCATACTCGTGGGCAGCCATTGCCCAGTCTCCCTGCCCAGCCCTGAACGCTTCCTAATCTGTTTTGTTTCTTTATAGTTTTGCCCATTCTGAACATTTCATATAAATGGAGTAAAAGGCTACAACATGTAGCCTTTTTTGTCTGACTTTTTTTACTCAGCATAGTGTTTTCAAGGTTCATCCACATGGTAGAATGTGTTAGTAATTCATTCCTTTTTCTGGCTGAATAGCATTTTTTTGTGTAGATAGATCACAATTTATTCATTCATCTGTTAGTGGACAATTGAGTTGTTTCCACTTTTTAGCTATTATGAATAATGCTGCTGTGAACATTAAAATGTAAGCTTTTGTGTGAACATACATTTTCATTTTCTTGGCTATATCCCTAGGAATTGAATTGCTGGGTTATATGAGAACTATATGTTTAACTTTCTTAGGAACTAGCTAACTGTTTTCCACAATGGTTGTGCCATTTTATATACCCACTGGCAATTTATTAGAGTTCCAATTTTTCCACATCCTTGCCAATATTTATTTCCCTTTTAAAAATTATTATTATAGTCATTCTAGTGTGTCTGAAATGATATCTCATTGTAGTTTTGATTTGCATTTCTCTGATGATCAATGATGTTGAGCACCTTTTCAAATACCTGGTTGCCATTTGTATGTCTTCTTTGGAGAAATGTCTGTTCAAATCATTTGCTCATTTTTTAATGGGGTTTTTTTTTTTACTGTTGTTAGAGATCTTCATTAATATATTTTAGATACTAGATGCTTATGAGATGCATGGTTTGCAAATATTTTATTTCATTCTGTGGGTTTTCTTTTCTTTAGGACAGTCTCTTGATAGTGTCCTTTAATGCACAAGAGTCTGTGATGCTGATGTAATCCGATTTGTCTATTTTTGTCTTTGTTTACTTAGGCATTACTGAGATCATATCTAGGAAACCAATGCCTAAATGATGAAGATTTACACACATTTTCACTTAAGAGTCTTATACTTTGGGCTCTTTTTAAATTTAGTAGTTTTTTTTTTTATGTGTGTTTTGTTGTTTCTTTCAAGATACAGGGTCTCGCTCTGTTGCCCAGGCTGGAGTATAGCAGTGCAATTATAGCTCACTGCAACCTCAAACTGTAATTGTGCTATCTCGGCTCACTGCAATCTCTGCCTGTCAATTTCTGCAAAAAAAAATCAGTAGAGATTTTGATAGTGATTGCATTGAAACTGTACACCAACTTGGTGAGTATTCCCATCTTAACAATATTAAGTATTTTGATCCATGAACATGGATGTCCTTACATTTATTTACACCTTCTGTAATTTAACAATATTTTATAGTTTTCAATGAATAAATCTTATACTTCTTTTGTTAAAATTATACCTTAAGTATTTTATTACTTTTGATTTTATTATAAATAGAATTATTTTCTCAATTTCATTTTTGGGCAGTTCATTGCTAATGCATAATACAATTGATTTGTAAATTTTGATATTATATCCTACATATTTGCTGAACTCACTCATTAGCTGTAATATGGATTCTTTAGGTTTTCTATATGTAAGTTATATCATCTGCAAATACAGATAGTTTAGATTTTCCTTTCCACTGTGGATGCCTTTTATTTCCTTGTCTAATTGCCCTGGGTATAATTTCTAGTACAGTGTTTTGTTTCAGTCTTTCACCATTAAGTATGATGTCAACTGTGGATTTTTCACAGATGCCCTTTATCAGGATGAAAACATTCCTTTCAATCCTCAGTTTGTTGAGTATTTTTCATCATGAAAGGGTGTGATTTTCTCAAATGCTTCTCCTGAGTCAATTGAGGTGATCATATGGGTTCTTTTTCTTCATTATATTAATGTGGTATGTAGCATTGATTGATTGTGTTTGTTGAAGCACCATTGCATTCCTGAGATAAATCCTATCTGGTCGTAATGTATAATGCATTTATATACTGCTTGGTTTGGTTTGCTACTATTTTGTTAAAGATTTTCACATCTGTACTCATAAAAGATACTAGTCTACTGTTTTCTTTTCTTGTGTTATGTTTCCCTAGTTTGGATATCAAGATAATACTGGCCTCATAGAATGAGTTAAAAAGTATTTCCTCCTGTCCTATTTTTAATTCTTCTTTAAACATTTGGTAGACTTCACTAGTGAACTCATCTGGGCCTCAGATTTTCTTTGGGAAGTTTTCCAATTACTTATTTAATTCTTTTAGTTATTTTAGGTCTACTCTGATTTTCTGTTTCTTATTGAGTCAGTCTTTGTAGTTTGTGTATTTCTAGGAATTTGTTTCTTCTAGAGTATCTAAATTTTTTAGCATACAATTATTCATACTATTGCCTTATAATCCCTTTTATTTATGTAAGGTTCATAGGAATGTCCCCTCATTCATTTCCAATTTTAGTAATTTGAGTCTTCTCTCTTTTTTCTTGGTGAATCTAGATAAACTTTGTCAATTTTGTTCCTCTTTTCAAAGAACCAACTTTTTATTCTGTTAAACTTCTCTATTGTATTTCTCTTTTGTCTTTTGCTAATTTCTGCTCTTATCTTTATTATTTCATTTCTTCTGCTTGCTTTGGTTTAGTTTACTTTTCTTTTCCCCATGTCTTAAGGTTGAATGTTAAGCTATTGATTTAAGTTCTTTTTCTTTCTTTCCTTTCTTTTCTATGGAGTTTTGCTCTTGTTGCCCAGGCTGGAGTGCAATGGCACGATCTTGGCTCACCACAACCTTCGCTTCCCTGGTTCAAGCAATTCTCCTGCCTCAGCCTCCCAAGTAGCTGGGATTACAGGCATATGCCACCATACCCAGCTAATTTTGTATTTTTTGTAGAGACGGGGTTTCTCCATTTGGTCAGGCTGGTGTTGAACTCCCGACCTCAGGTGATCCACTCGCCTTGGCTTCCCAAAGTGTTGGGATTACAGGCATGAGCCACCGTGCCTGGCCCTCTTTTTATTTATTATTTTTATTATTATTATTATTTTTATTTTTTTTTTTTTTTTGAGACAGAGTCTCGCTCTGTCACCCAGGCTGGAGTGCAGTGGTGCGATCTCAGCTCACTGCAAGCTCCGCCTCCCAGGTTCACGCCTTTCTCCTGCCTCAGCCTCCCGAGTAGCTGGGACCACAGGCGCCCGCCACCACTCCCGGCTAATTTTTTGTATTTTTAGTAGAGATGGGGTTTCACCGTGTTAGCTAGGATGGTGTGGATCTCCTGACCTCGTGATCCACCTGCTTTGGCCTCCCAAAGTGCTGGGATTACAGGCCTGAGCCTCCGTGCCTGGCCCATCCTCTTTTTTTTAAATGTACACATTTACAACTGTGCATTTCCCTTCTATGTACTGCTTTAACTGCATGCCATACGTTTTCGTACATTGTGTTTTTATTTTCATTCATCCCAAATTATGCTTTAATTTCTTTTGATTTATTGTTTTACTTACTATTTAAAGTGTGTTGACATATATGTGAATTTTCCAAATTTCTTTCAGTTATGATTTTTTGTTTCATTCCATTTTGGTCAGAGAACATATACTTTATGTTTTCAACCCTTTTAGTTTTACTGAGACTTGTTTTATGTTGTAAAATATCATCTATACTGGAGACTGTTCCAAAGTACTTAAGAAGAGTTTGTATTCTTCTGTTGTCAGGTAGTGATATAGATATCTATGGGGTTTAGTTTACTTATAGTGTTTTTCAAGTTTTCTGTTTCCTTGCTGATATACTGCCTACTTGTTCTATCAACTATAGAAAGTAAGGTATTGATATATCCAACTATTATTATTACCTAAGAGAAGAGCTCCAAAATACATGAAATAGTTCTCTCTTCAAGTCTGTCAGTTTCTGTTCATGTATTTGGGAGCTGCTCTTTTAGGTACATGTATGCATATAATTATTATATATTCTTGTTGAATAACGTTGTTTCATTATAAAATGCCCTTCTTTGTCTTTAGTCATAATTTTTGTTTTAAAATCTATCTAACCACATATCAGTTATAGTAACTCCATCTCTGTTTTTATTATTGTTTGCGTAGTGTATCTTCTTCTGTTCTTGATCATTCAATCTATTTATGTCCTTGAATCTAAAGTGTGTCTTTTGTAGACAGTGTATAGTTGGGTCATTAAAAAAAATCTTTCTAGCTTGTGGACAGATGCTTTATTAAAAAAAAAAAAAGAAGGAAAAAAATTTAAATAAAAATATCTTTTTTCCAATCTCTGCTTTTTTATTAGAATATGTAGTTACTTTATATTTAATGTAATTAATAATAAATTAGGATTAACATCTGCCATTTTACTATTTGTTTTCTACCTTTTTATGTCTTTTGTTTCTACATTTCTCCATTACTGGCTTCCTTTGTGTTACATAGATATTTTCTGATATAGTGTTTTAATTCTCTCATTTCTTTTGCTACATTTTTGTGTTTTCTTTCTTAGTGGTTACCCTGGGAATTACTACTAATAACTTACTTAATAACAATCTTATCTAAATCAAATGATACCATTTAACTCCAGTAGTCTACAGAACTTTGTTCCTGTATAGCTTTTTTTTTACCCTTCCTGTATGCCGTTATCATCACAAATTACATCTTTATACATTATGTGCTTGTCAACAAGGATTTATAATTATTGCTTTATGCAGCTGTCTCTTAAAACAGATAGGAGAAGGAAATGAATTACAAGCAAAAAATACACTTATACTATTTATTTTTAATATTCATCTGTATGTTGTTTACCTTTATTATTTCTTTTATTTCTTCATGTAGACCTAAGTTACTGCTTACTCTCCTTTAAGTCCAGCCTAAAGGGCTCCTTTTAGTATTTCGTGTAGGATAGGTATCCTAGTGACAAGTCCTCTAAGCTTTTGTTATTTAGAAATGTCTTAATTTCTGTTTCATTTTTGAAAGATGGTTTTGTGGATATAGAATTCTTGGTTGGCAGCTATTTTCTTTCAGTGCTTTGAATATGCCATACCACTGCCTTCTGGCCTCCATGCTTTCTAATAAGAAACTGTTAATCTTATTGAGGATCCATTATACAGGTCAAGTCCCTTCTCTCTCACTGCTTTTAAGATTCTCTCTTTGTCTTTGGCTTTCAACAGTTTGATTATAATGTGACTCAGTGTGGATCTCTCTCAGTTTATCATACTTTGAGTTTACTGATCTTTTTAAATGTATATATTAGTGTTTTTCATCAAGTTTAGGGAGCTTTGGCCATTATTTCATCAAGTAATCTTTCTGAAACTTTCTCTCACCTCTCCTTATGGGATTCCATTATGCATATGTTGATATATTTCATGGTGTCCCACAAGTCTCTAATCATTTTCCTGCCTGTTTCTTCTTTCTGTTCCTCAGACCAGATAATCTCAATTGATCTATCTTCAAGTTTGTTGATTGTTTTTATCCTCCTGATCAAATGTGCTATTAGGTGCCTATGGTTTATTTTTCAGTTCACTTATTCTAGCTTTCAACTCCAGAATTACTATTTTTTAAATAATTTTGACCCATTTTTATTCTTTATTTGGTAAAACACGGTTATCATTTGATATGGTTTGACTCTGTGTCACGACCCAAATCACATCTCAAATTGTAATCTCCATGTGTCAAGGGAGGGACCTGGTGGGAGGTGATTGGATTATGGGGGCGGTTCCCCCATGCTATTTGCATGATAGTGAGAAAGTCCTCATGAGATCTGATGGTTTTATAAGTGTGTGACGGTTCCTCCGTTGCTGTGTCTCTCGCTCACTCTCCTGCTGGCCTGTGAAGAAGGTGCCTGCTTCCCCTTCTGCCATAATTCTAAGTTACCTGAGGCCTCCTCAGCCATGTGGAACTGTGAGTCAATAAAATCTCCTTTGTTTGTAAATTACCCAGTCTCAGGTAGTATCTTTAGAGCACTGTGAAAATGGACAAATACGTCATTCTTTGCTTCAGCTCTTCAGACATAGTTTCCTTTAACTCTTTGAACATATGTTTAAATAGCTAATTTTACTCTCTGTCTAGTAAGCACAACATTGGGGCCTCTTAGGGCCAGCTTCTATCAATTACCTTCTGTTTGTGTGTGTATGGGACATATCTTTGCATGTCTCACAATTTTATGTTGAAAATTTGACATTTAAAATAATATAATATTGCAAGTCTGAAAATCATATTCTTCCCTGCCCAATTTTGTTATTTCTGCTTGCTGTTAAATGTTGTTTTTATTTATTTCATGACTTTTCTGAACTAATTATATAAAGTATGTATTGTTTTTATATGTGGTCATGGGAGTATCAGTTAGCTTCGTGATTGGGCATCTAATGATTGAACAGAGATTTCCTTAAATGCTGGAACCAATAAACCTCTAAATCTTTGCCATGACTTACTACATATATGTTGGGTCATACCTTTAACACTCCACCAAGCAGTTCAGTTCACAATGCTGTTTTAGCCTTTACTTTCTGCTTGTGCAGAACCTCAAGGTCACCAAGAAGTGAGAGCTTAGGCCTTCTCAGCTCTTTCTTCAGAATGCCCACAGGTCTATGTATGCCCGTGACCTTCCAAATTCTCAGGAGTATGTCAGAGCATTTCAAAGCTCTGACAGACATCTTATGCCTCAGCTTTTCCCTTTAATCTTCTTAGTCTATTATTTGCCCTATCATTCATCTCATGCAGCCTCATAGTTAAAAGACTTGCCTAAAATTATTTTCAATAAATACCACTTAACCCCTGGGAGAGACTTTTACACTTGGCAAGTTCAAGCCACATCAAGTAAAAATGTGCCTTTTCAGTGGAGACTTCTAAGGATGGATCAAACAGTGTCAGTTCTTTGGGACTGAGGCTTTGAAAGAGCTCCAGCTCTGTTCCAATCTTCAGTACTGGAATGCAGTTGTTATTTTTCTAGGCTATTTCTGTGCTGAAGAGTGGGAGATGGGCCTAAGGTAAGTTTAAAATGTCATAAAGATTACAGTTCTTACCAAGATTCAGATATTTTTCTTGAATAAATGCTCCCTGGATGGCTGAAAGTCTTTGGTTAATGCCAAGATAGTTGAACAAATGGATTCTGCTTTTCTTTGCCAGTCTTTTCATTAGTCTTAGGAAGGAACAAAATGTTGGATGTTCTTCATCTGCCATTTTTACTCATGTCACCTGTTTTAATGTTTTGTTTTTATAACCTACATTGTACAAAACTAGCCTCACAGAATTATGTTGATAAGGTGGAAGAAGAGATTTTTAAACATGTTATTCAGCTCAGAATATTCATTTTTAAACTTTCATTCAAAGTAATGTAAATGATACTGTATTTCTAAATTCATCTTCAACTATTCATTAGTAGTCAAATTCAATAATTTATCTGTTAAATTATAGTTAAGTTTAAATTAGCTTTTGATGAAAGAAATGGATTCTGGATCCATGACAATTTCCGATAAGTTGTCTTCTCCTGATAGAAAACAAAAATTCACAATCTTTTATCAAATGTAAAGATGTTTGGTGATAAATTTTGACAGTGCAATATCAATATCATCACCAACTCTGTTGTCAATAAATTATGGAGCATGTCACAATAACTTATAGAAAGACTGTTCTTTCAAGCGTCCAAGTTTCATTTTGTGCTTTAATTTCATGTGGCATTAGAAAACATTTGCCTTCCTTCCTTGCATAGGAGTGTGAATCTCGAAAATTTGAGACTGGTCTCAGTTAATTTAGCAAGTTTATTTTGCCAAGGTTGAGGATGTGCCCATGACATAGCCTCAGGAAGTCCTGATGATATTTTCCCGAGGTGGTTGGGGCACAGCTTGGTTTTGTACATTTTAGGGAGACATGAACCATCAATTGATATGTAAGAAGTACATTGTTCTGTCCAGAAAGGCGGAGACAGCTCAAAGCAAGGTTTCCTGCCCCAACCCTCCCCAGGGGCTTCCAGGTCACAAATAGGTAAGAGACAGATACGGTTGCATTCTTTAGAGTTTCTGATAAGTCTTTTCAAAGAAGGCAGTCAGAATATGCATCTATCTCTGTGAGCTAAGGGATGACTTGAATAGAATGAGAATGGGAGGCCGATTTGCCCTGGGCGGTTCCCAGCTTGAAAGAGCCCAAGGTATTTTCCTTTCACATTTCCCCCTTTTCTTTACAAAGTCTTTTGGAGAAAGCATTTTACAAGAAAATGAATCTCTGGTCTCAGGTTTCATCAGATCTCTCAGGGCTGAGATGGTTTATTCCTAGATGGGTAGGTCTGGAAAGCTCATTTTTAGCAGGTTTCGAAGTCTTGAGTCCTGTGAAGAGCAAATAGAGGGGAGGAAGGGGAAAAAAAAACACACAAAATAACAATCCAGGCCACGAGTGGTGGCTCATGCCCGTAATCCCAGCACTTTGGGAGGCCAAGGCGGGTGGATCACTTGAGGTCAGGAGTTTGAGACCAGCCTGGGCAACATGATGTAACCCTGTCTCTACTAAAACTACAAAATTAGCTGGGTGTGGTGGCATGTGCCTGTAATCCCAGTTACTCGGGAGACTGAGGAAGGAGAATCGCTTGAACCCATGAGGTGGAGGTTTCAGTGAGCCAAGATCACGCCACTACACTCCAGCCTGGGTGACAGAGTGATACCCTGTCTCAAAAAATAATAATAATAATAATTGATATGGGCCACATTACTCTGAAGTCCATACATTAGTAGGCAGGTGTGAAAGGGTCTTATGTATGTAAACAGGTTACTGTTATTTTCTTCCAGAGTTTCAGTTGTCTGTCTTCGGCTTGCAGGGTTTTAAAGAAGCACGACTTAGTTTTCAGTGACTTCAAATTAGGAAAAATGAAAAAGAGATGGAAAAAAAAAATTGAAAACATTATTTTGAAGACTTGTAGCCAAGAAAAATTAGAATTTGGTCCAAACCGTAGAAAATAATAAAAATTGGAAAAAACATTAGGCAGGACTGGAATCTAATAACAGATATACAATTATTTTGAAATAATTTTTTTCTCTCTCCAGTTCCCCATTTTACTAAAGACAAATCATGGTAGGGTTGGTTTGCTTATTATACTTGGCCTAAATATTTGTATGCAGTGCAGCAAGAATAATTATTATTTTTACATAGGCTTTTAAATTGGCTTTGATGGAACTTTGTTCCATAAGGGGAATCTCAGATAGGATTTCTTAAAGCCCAGCCCAGCCATGGATTGTGCCATCAAATACCCATGAGTTGGGTGAAATTTTCTCTTCTCCAGGTTTCAAGATAAACCTGAGACTTCTGTGCCTGTCAGTAAGTGACATTCTTTACTTACCATGGGTCAGAAACCCTACACAGGGACTGTGTACACAAAATATGATGCTAGTTTTTCCAAGGTCTTATTGGCTCTATAAGTCAAGTTTGATTCCTTAAAGGAAAGCACATCATTCCAGTCAAAGCCTTGGTAAAACAACCAATTTCTCCAATTGCATCCTGTTACAAATGAAAACAGATTCTTACTGCACTTATGCAAATAACTGTGTTGTCCTAAGTTAAGAATACTCACAAGTAGTTTACAGTTCTGGGGAAATCAGGTAGAGAGAAACAAATGTGCTCCAAATTTTGTTCACAGGAGTGTACTAAATTGTTAAAGCTGTCAATAGCTCAAAAGAAAAGTTTTTAAGACCTTGAAAAACAAAACAAAGGATCAGCAATCAAATTAACAAATTCAGAAAAAAGTCAGGTGGAGTGTAGTGGCTCACTTCTGTAATCCCAGCACTTTGGGAGGCCAAGGCAGGTGGATCACCTGAGGTCAGGAGTTCGAGACCAGCCTGACCAACATGGCAAAACCAAATCTCTACTGAAAATACAAAAATTAGCCAGGCGTGGTGACGCATGCCTGTAATCCCAGCTACTCAGGAGGCTGAGGCAGGAGAATCGCTTGAACCCAGGAGGGTGGAGGTTGCAGTGAGCCAAGATTGTGCCACTGCACTCCAGCCTGTGTGACGGGAGTGAGACTCCATCTCAAAAAAAAAAAAAAAAAAAAAGAAAAAAGAAAGTAAACAGAGCAAGTGACCTTGAAGAGAAGAAGAAGAAGAAAAAAAAAACAGACAAAAATATTCCGATAACAGAAGAGACTTTTTTTTTTTTTGGAGACATAGTCTTGGTCTCATGTCAAGGCTGGAGTGCAATGGTGTGATTTCTGCTCGCTGAAATCTCCACCTCCCAGGTTGAAGTGATTCTCATACCTTAGCCTCCCTAGTAGCTGAGATTACAGGTGCCTGCCACCATGCCCAGCTAATTTTTATATTTTTAGTAGAGATGGGATTTTGCCATGTTGGCCAAGCTGGTCTCAAACTCCTGACCTCAGGTGATCTGCCCACCATGGCTTCCCAAAGTTCTGGGATTACAGGTGTGAGCCACCTCCCCAGCCCCCCAGAAAAGAATTTTTTAAAAGAAAATTGAACTGAGTCATTAGAGATGACAAAGAAGAATTTAAATAATTTATCTGATTCAAGTAATTTTTCATTTAAAACCTAAAAACCAGGACAGAATGTCTTGAAACAAGATCAGAGAACAGAAAAGTTTTTTGGAAATGAAAAATATGATTGCTTCCCCCCAAAAAAATCTTTCAAAGAAATTATTTTCAAGTTGATAAAAATAACTTAAACAAGGTGAAAAAGTAAAGACTGAGTGAGATAGGAAAATATTTTTTAAAAACTACAAGAAAGAAGTAATCCAGGATATCTAATATTAGACCAGCAGGAGTTTTTAAAAGGGAGCAGAGAAATGAAGAAAGGGAAATCATTTGTGTGTCTGTGTGTGATTTTTGTAAAATCATTTTTAAAAAACTTTTCTCAGAACTAAAAATGTTATGTCTTGGTATTGAATTCCAAGCAGGATAAAATAAAGAGGACTGAAATGGATCTTTGTGAAATTTCAGAACAGTAACTAACAATAAATGGAAGATCATAAAAATCTTCCAAAGGTAATAAACAGCCCAGCAGCTAAGGAATAGGAGCTAGACTGCAGCAGAGTTTTCTTATCAGCAGCAAAAAATGTTAGAAAACATTGAAGCAATACCCTCCAACTCAGAGTGAAAATCACAGGACACAGAGGGAAAGAAATGGCATCCTGGCATGGCCCTGGCTCTACATTGAGCAATGTAGACAAAAATCATAAAGACTGCTCTTTGTTTTCTACTTTTAGAATCAACTTACAGACATGTAAGACTTAATTGTAGTTGTAGAATAAAAGATAAAATATTATTGGCTTTCATAACAATAAAGTCCTAGCAGTGATTCACAGTTTTTCTGTGAAAAAGGGTAGGGGAAAAGAGGGAGGATTGTAAGGCATTTTATATGGAGCAAGGGAGGCAAAAGACGTTGATAGAAGCCTATGGAACAACATACACACATAAATAGAAAGAATATATTGCTTTAAATGACAAAAATAGCCAACATAGGCCGGGTGTGGTGGCTCACACCTGTAATCACAGCACTTTGGGAGGCCAAAGTGGGTGGATCACTTGAGGCCAGGAGTTTGAGACCAGCCTGGCCAACATGGCAAAACGCCGTCTCTACTAAAAATACAAAAATTAACTGGGTGCAGTGGTGTGTGTCTGTAGTTCCAGCTACTCAGGAGGCTGAGGCAGGAGAATCACTTGAACCCAGGAAGTAGAGGTTGCAATGAGCTGGGATCACACCACTGCATCCTAACCTGGGTGACGGAGCAAGACTCCATCTAAAAAGAAAAAAAAAAGCTGA